>NC_134363.1:141648124-141955624 GCF_048569485.1 Anomaloglossus baeobatrachus | reverse complement strand
TAGGGCCCTAAGGGGTTCAGGGGCGCTATATAGTCTTCTAACAATCTCCACAGCATTTTCTAGTTTACTTTTGCACATTCATTGTATCACTCTCCATCAGAGTTTAGTGCAACTGCACACTCAGTTCTCTTTCTTGAAATCCTGCAAAATACTCACTTCATTACAGTGTATCAGTGTCCTTGCGCTCCGTGGTGGTAAACCATCCTAACTCACAGGCATCAGCATAAAGACTCCTTCTGAAGGAATAAGACTTTCTGTTCCTCTCTATGGTGGCAATCGTTGCTGTCTCTCAACAATGATAGTATTTTGTGGCCTCCCTCACATAAAGCTAATTACATGGATGACAGTACAAGATCCTATATTCTTCATATGGCTTGCCTGTTGGGCAAGATGGAAGATTTTTCTTACAAAGAAAAACATCAACACCCAGCTATCTTTTAGTAAAACTAACATTAAATCTGCCAAAAGCATATGAGAAAATGTGTTCTGGTCTGAGGAGACCAAGCTTGATCTTTTTAGCCATAATTTCAAAAGGTATATTTGGCGCAAAGTCAACACTATGCATCACCAAAAGAACACCATACACACAGTGAAGCATGGTAGAGGCAGTATTGTGCCTTTTGGGTTGTTTTTCAGCAACTTTACCTTTGATAAAGGTAGAAATAATGATGAATAGTTCCAAATATCAGTTAATTTTGCATCAAAATCTTCAGGCCTCTGCTAAAAATCTGAAAATAAAGAGGAATTTCACCATACAGCACGACAATGACCCTAAGCATACCCCCAAATCAAAAGAATGGCTTCCCCAGAAGAAAATCAAAGTTTTGGAATGGATAACCCAAACCCCAGACCTGAATCCAATTAAAAATCTGTGGATGACCTGAAGAGGACGCTGTACACAAGAGATGCCATGACAATCTCACAAATTTAGAGCTACAGCAATGAAGAATGAGCAAAGACTGCCAATTCTAGATGTCCCGTACTGATAGACCCCTAGCCCTAGTAAAAGCTATCAAAAATTCTGAGGTTACTTTAGCAAAGTATTAATTTAAGGGTATGTATATTTTTGCAATCACACTAATTTAGTTCTTTATATTTCTTTTTCCACCCAAAAAATTTTCATTTTAGTTTTTTCAATGGATTGTCATACTTTAAAATGTCATACCTAGCTTATAGGCCGGCACTATTCTTCCGATAGAACCCCCCCCCCCCCCCCCAAGAAACCGTACATGCAAAGTGAAGACTACAAATGCAAAATGTAAAAGCAAAACTTGGTAACCTATATAATGTTATATCCTATTTACGTCTTTTTGATAACTAAGGTGTCATGACAGTGTCTCACACGCCTTCTCAGCACAGTCCTACTCACCGCATTCACTGCTCTGCTCCATCTAGTGGCAGGTCTTCTTGCTGAGATACTTTGTAGCACTCCCTCGCTGCTGCATCCTCATGTCTTGAGTCTCTCCTCCTGGCTATAGGGAGGTGCAGCCAGACTCTGCTGGAATTTATATCCACTGTGTCCAGCAGAGTTCTGTTTCCCAGGTCTATCCCTTGCCAGCAGGTACCACATAAGACAACTCATCCATCCACCTGGCCTGATTATAGGTTTAGTCTTACTTTGTCTTGTGCAAGAAGAAACGTGTTCTAGCTCACCGTTCTGGTGTGTAAGTCTGAGGAGTAGACCAGCTGATCCTGCACGGGGATAATAGCAGATACAAAGTAACAAAATCCAGCGGATCACAGGCAGAATAATTAAAAACTTTCCTTTATTTTCATCGCTTTAAAAATGGATAGACAGCATCCACAAGGCACAGTTCATCCAACGCGTTTTGACATAACGCAGTGTCGTTAGTTCTTACTCATGAATAAGAACTTACGACACTGCGTTATGTCGAAACGCGTTGGATGAACTGTGCCTTGTGGATGCTGTCTATCCATTTTTAAAGCGATGAAAATAAAGGAAAGTTTTTAATTATTCTGCCTGTGATCCGCTGGATTTTGTCACTTTGTATCTACTTTGTCTTGTGCTCTGCTTCTGGCTTCAAGCTGTCTTCCCTTCCATTTATCCTTATGTCCCGCTCCTGAACCAAACCTGTGAGGACTACCCCGACCTTGGATTTTATGACTCCATGCTTTGCCTTTGTCCGTCTGTACCTCATATGTCTGCCTTGACCTGTTGGTCACCTGCTACAGAACTGGGGACTGCCCTGGAGTGGTACCTGGTGACATCCTGCAGCTCAAGCCTATCCTCACCATCAGAAGCCCTAGTCAAGACCAGGTAGACACTTTGTCATGCCCCTCCAAGGTACGCCCTGCTAATGGCGCAGTGGGTCCACATTCACCTGCCGTTACAGTAGGATATATAAGTTCTATTTATGTCTTTACTAATGAGATATGATATATCACCCATATTTATGTATCTTCTTATACGGTAGGATATATGTGGCGCCCCTGAGGCTTCCGTCACCACAGAGACATTGCACCCCAGTCAGAGGTGTGATGTCCCATCCTGGGTAAGGAAAGGGGTACATGCCAGTTCACAGGTAAAACTGCACTACACCCATTGCTAGGCACACACTGGGACCAGGGACAGTGGCAGTAACCCTCCCATGCTGCATGCTGGGAGGGGTCGTAAAACCCATCCCTGCTCCCATAGGTTGGTAGCTTAGCAACCGGGGGCGGTGGGAAGAGCCAGCCGAGTGTAGAGCAGAGAGGAAGGTCAGAGTTTCAGTTTACCTCAGAGAGTGAGAGAGTGAGGAGACAGCATGTAGCTGTGAAAGAGAAAGGAGCTCTGTGAGTTCAGAGTGTCCACAACAGAGAAAGAAAGCAACAGAGAAGGAGAGAAACAGAGAGTAGAAGAAGAGCTCTAGTCAGGCAGGAGCTCAAGAAAGAAGAAAGTGACGCTTCCTGGTGAAGACCCTGGGACTCGGAGGGTCCAGGTGACACCAAGCAGGGAACGAAGGGATTCCAGGGCCACAGATAGCTTCAGAGCTGGTGGCCAGTGAAGTTAGCTGAGAAAGGACACAATTAGAGGGGTGCACTGGCATTTACCCCCAGATCTACCCGGGATCGGCGGTGGTCCCAGCAGTCCAAAGGCTCCTGCAGGCCTTGACAAGAACTGTCAGTAAAGACCTTGAAACTGCACCCCTGGTGTTGCCTCAGTTATTTATCTGCATAGACTCTCACGAGCACCAACAGTGTCCCCGGGGCACCGCTCCACCTGTGGGGAGCAGTACCACCATTGCTGCCATATCATCACCCCGGAGGCCTTACACAGCAGCAGCGGCTTAATAGCCGCATACCACAGGTGCTACACGAACACAAACCCCAAGTCACCAGCCATATTTAAGTTGACTCGCCCACCAGGGCCACGGAGTCGGGCCCCGCCACCACTGACGACCCCCGGACTAGTCCGGCCCGGCACCGGGTGTCCCATAGCCCTGGGGTGGGCGAGTCATATATATATCACTCCAGGTCTCATTCTTGTTTTCCGAATTGTCTATATTGTATGCCATACTTGACTTTTATATGTTATTTTTGTCATTTTGGTGATGCCCACTTGTTTTTAATTGCATGTCCCTCCCATATCAGCACTATGCCCCCTGAAGATCAGACACGGGCGGCTGATCGGCTGCAGCTGTCAGTATTCCAAACACCTTACAAAAGAGAACCAAAATAGAGCGGTGTACATAAACTTTAAGACAAATAATTAGACAAGGACATTATCCACCCAATGGATCACGCTTTAAACCACAGATTTTTATCTCCTTACCAATACTTCCTGCCATAAATCCTCCTCCATGAAAGAACATGACTCCTTTTCGGCCACCGACTGAAGGAGATCGGGGCTGGTAGACTCTCACCGGCACTCCTCCAAATTGTAAGTCTTTCTTGAAGATCTCTGGATCATTCTTCTGTAGAGGCATTAATATTTTTTGTGCAAAAACAAAAATCCGTGTAATGTTCCATAATCCGAGTTTATCAAAAGCCTCCATCTATTAGAATGAAAAAACAAAAAAATGGCAATATCACCTTAAAGGAATAATCCATATTGTAGCTCCTTCAACTCAATCAACGGTTATCAACCAACCCAAATACTCAACGTCTCTGCTGCAATGACACGTGGAGCATAAGCTATAATGTTGTACTTTTCAAATTCAGTTGGATGCCAATAAATGGACTAACATTCATGGTATGTTTACATATTGTAGATTTGGTAAGAAATTCTGTAACAAAACCGCAAGTATCTGCAAGGAATCCACAGTGGCAGAGCCACAGGAAATCGTGCAGATGTTGCTGCCAATGGCTCCGTTAATTAGACAGTAATAGGCTGATCTTAGCTGTGGACAACTCCAGTGGCATACCGTCAATGACCACACAGTTGCTATAGGACCATAAGTTTAGGTGACCCATGAGTTTGAGGGTCCCCTTCCGATCCCGGGTACCATTCTCAATCGTATTTGTTTCCATACGACACAGATAAAGTTGAACACACTAATGGAGCAGGGAACCGTCAACTCCCTTCTCCACCATTTGGCACATGCGTCAGCATGGACCGGAGAAGCTCATTATGAGAACAGGCTCTGTGAGGATTTTTTTCAAGTAGTACCCTTTTTGGTTGCATCATGTTGTGTATGCTGTGTGGTGGACCACTATAGAGTATCATAATATGTGATGGGCATAGTGAGAATATCCTATTGTGGGAATGCTAGTGGCTTCATAATGTATGTGGTGGAACAAAGGAGGCATAATATTGTGTTGCGGGCTCTGTGGGGGTATTATAACGTGTTGGGGGAACTTTGGGGTCATGCATTGGGGCATCATACCGTGTATAGGTAACAGTTCGGACATCATGTGTGAGGGGCATGATGGGGGCAGCATCATGTTGTCTGAAGGAGCATCGTCGGAGTATCATATTACATGGAAGCAATAGGTGTCATATTGGATAGGAACACCAAATGACTTCAGCAGGGCACTATTTCTGTATTGTGTGCCGCTTAACATGTTCCTCTTCCCTATCTTTAAAATGTGGGACTTATGCTCTTCTGTGACCCCGCCTGACCTTATTGTACAATTGCTTTTCAATGTGGTGCACACAATTCGGACTATTGCTATGGGGCCCATTAATATCTATGTACGCACCTAGACACCTAGACACAGAAAATGGAAGACAAAACATCTAAAAAAAAACAAAACAACTATTGGATTTTGCCTTAGTAACACAGCAGTAATGATTTTATGAAATACTAGCTGTAGTACCTGGGCGTTGCCTGGGATAGTAACTGTCTCTTTGACTCTCTTCGAGTTTCTGTCTGTCTCTGTGTCTGTCTCTGTCTGTCTGTATCAGTCTCTCTGTCTGTCTCTCTCTATCTCTGTGTCTGTCTGTCTGTCTATCTCTGTGTCTGTCTGTCTCTGTCTGTCAGTCTCTTTCCCCGTCTGTCTCGCTGCAGGTCTGTCCCGCTCCAGGTCTGTCTCGTTCCCCGTCTGTTTCGTTCCCAGTCTGTCTCATTCCCCATCTGTCTCTGTCTCTTTCCTTGTCTCTTTCCTTGTCTCTGTCTTTCCCCATCTGTCTCTTTGCTTCTCTCCTTCCTTGTCTCTTTCCCTGTCTTTCTCTGTCTGTCTCGTTCCCTGTCTGTCTCTGTCTGTCTCTCTGTCTGTCTCTTTCCCTGTCTGCCTGTCTCTTTCCCTGTCTGCCTGTCTCTTTCCCTGTCTGTCTCTGTCTGTCTCTTTCTCTGTCTGGCTCTTTCTGTCTCTATCCGTCTCCCCACCGACATCTTATTACCTCACACATAAGCTTCTTATACTAACAATTTATTTTGTTCCTATAGCAACCACTCACAGCTCTAATTAATAACCTAATAGCTTGCAGCTCCATTGACTTTAACGGAGGCAGGATTTTTGGAGAGTAACTGTAAAGTGCGGGGTTAAATTTTCGCATCCAGACATAGTCTATGACATTCCCTGAGTCACATGGAGTGTCTGTGCAAAATTTCGTGATTATAAATGCGACAGTGCGGATTCCTTTAGCGGACACACACACACACACACACACACACACACACACACACACACACACATACATACATACATATTACACATACACTCAGCTTTATATATTAGACTAGCTGTAGTACCCGGCGTTATCCAGGATAGCAACTGACTCTGTCTCTCTCCCACTCTCCCTGTCTATCTTCCTCTCTGTCTGTCTGTCTGTCTATCTCTTTTTGTCTGTCTGTGTCTGTCTGCCTCTCTGTCTGTTTCACTCTCTATCCATCTTTCCACTGAAATCACATTACCTCAGACATAAGCTTCTTATACTAAAAATGTCCTTCGTTGCCTATAGCAACCAATCCCAGCTCCTATTAATGACCTGTAGCTCCCAGCTCTATTGACTTTAATGTGAGCAGGTTTTTTGGAGAGTAACTGCAAAGCATGGGGTTAAAAATTCCCCTCAAAACATAGTCTATGACGTTCGCTGAGTCACATGGGGCGTCTGTGCAAAATTTAAACGTGACGGTGCGGATTCCTTTAGCAGACATACACACACACACATAAATACACATACAAACATACACACATGCATACACACATACACACACATACACACACACACACACACATAAATACACATACAAACATACACACATGCATACACACATACACACACACATAAATACATATATACACATACAAACATACACACATACACACACACATACACTCAGCTTTATATATTAGATGACGTAGCATTTGATTATGATTTTCATAGATGACATTTTCTCTACTGCAGTTTCTAAGATAAAAAAAAAAGCCCACAAAATACCATAAAAACTGCAAGATTTTCAATAACATAAAAGCCCAATCTCTTCAGTGTAACATCTTGTTGCAGGATCACAAACAGTGCATGTAAATCCAGGTCTGGAGAAAGAAGCAATCAGATTCAGGTCATGATGAACTCACCAGGAGGAGCACACCCGTGAAAAATGTATAAGATCTCCTAAGTAATTCAGGATTTGCCATCCCCGGGGGGTACTCCGCTTTCGAAGATTCATACTAAGTTACCCCTATAAATATCAGAAGACATATAACAAGAAAAATGCAGATTACACAAAGTGAAGTAATTAATACTCCGCAAATTTCTGCAGCTTTTTGATTCTTTGTCCTCTGACTTCCTGTTTTTCTTCTGGGTACTGTAGCTGAGCAGGCTCTTAAAGGAGAAGTACCACTAAATGTTTATATTAAAAAAAGTTATCCACTACCCTAACCCATTTCATTTATTATTCATCCATCGTGCTGTTATGTGCCACTAAATGCATCCGTACTCTTACTATAGTAATAAAAACCTTTTATCATGTAGATAGCATCAGTTGGTGTCTACAGCTGCAGCTCTAATGTTTATAGCCATCATTTCTCCTCCCCATGCTTACTGTGCTCTATTACTACAAGTTCCATCATGCATTGCAGTGGCCTGTGAGACAGCACTTAGTGCACCCCCTCCATTCTCCACCCAAACATATTGCATTAGTAACAGTCCAGACAAAGATATCAAGAAATACCAAGTGTCAGACCAGCCCAGTGTAGGTACCAGCCCATCTGGCAATTGTCAGATATCCAGTTCAACCCTGTCACTGTATTTCTTATGCAAATTTTGGTGCTTTTCAGCTGTCCATGTCAGTGTTTAGATTACCTAAACCCTTTCCTTTTGAATTCAGATGGTAGCCCAGCACTTCACTAGCAAAGGTGTCGACCCCTGCTGTTACTATTGAATTAAACTGTCAGCTCAGTGTCAGACTTCCGGGATTTCCAGTTCTCTTTTGAAAGAGCTTGCCCTCGGTTAACATGGAGTTTGCTGTTCTGTTGCCCTACTTCCTGTCCAGCTGTTTAAAAGGCCGCCTCTAAGCTTAGTCCAGTGCCTGAGTATACTGCTTGCTGTGTACTCCTGCTTGCTGCTCTTGGTCCCTGATTGACATTTTGGATCCTCCCGAAAATCAACCGACTCCGACCTTGGACTTCACTCGGACTCATCAAGCTGTGCCCGGACTCCGTCTGCCGTCTTTGGTCAGCACTTCTGCCCGGTTCCTTCCGGTTTCTTAACCACTCTGGACTCTCATCTCGTGCGGACATTTTTGGACTATACCTCTGGCCCTTTGTGTCCCGGCTGCTGCGCACTTAGGCCTTCTGGGGTGATTGCCAGACAGTCCCTGTATAGGGGTTCGCTCTTGGTGGTCTCCCTGGGGGAGTCCGGTGCGTGGCCCCGGGAATTCCCTTCGCTCCGATCCTGGAAGGTATTTCCGGTGTTTATTGTTCTACTGTGTTTTGTTCCGTTTATGTACATATCGTTGGTTACCTGTTATAAACATTTCTGCACCAAGAACTCGTCTCTGATTGTCATTGCCCTAACGCAATCGAAATCCTCAGTATATACAATAGTATTACATTATACTCAGGCCATAAAAGGATTTCGCTGGGGCAATGACTGAGACACGAGTAGATCAGCTTTTTTCCATGATTAACTCCTTGCAGCAGGAGATGGAGGCGGTGCAGACTAAACTTAGAGATGTGGAGGCACAGCTGGGCCATGATCACCAGGTACTGGGTCCGGCTATTCAGGATTTGCAAGTCAGAGTGGAGGCTCAGGAAGCCGCCCCCACTACGTCCGTATCAGCTGCCGGTATGCCTAGGTTACCCCCATTTCGTTTCAGTGGTGATCGTAGTCAGTTTCGTGGATTTGTTAACCAGTGTATACTGTTTTTTGATGTACATGCTGATTATTACCGTTCTGACCGGTCCAAAGTGTTATGTATAATCATGTTAATAACCTCACGAGCACTGGCTTGGGCTAATCCTATGATAGAGAATCGGGATATCCGTTTAAATCACCTGGATGACTTTCTGACCGCAATGGCGCAAATGTTTGATGATCCGAATCGCCGTGCTACCGCTGAATCGGCTCTGCTTTCCTTACGTCAGGGAAAGCGGTCTGTCGTTGAATACGCCACTGAGTTCAAGAGGTTAGTGGTAGACACCGACTGGGGAAACAATGCGTTATTGTCAGTTTTCAGAAAAGGTTTGTCCGGTACCATCAAGGACGAGTTAGCTCGTTCCGAATCTCCAGGGGATTTTGAACTGTTTCTCCAACACTGTGTGCGTATTGATACCCGCTTGACGGAACGTAGACAGGAAAAATGGGCAGCTGTAAACCGGGTAACCAACTTTGCGTTTCCTTCCAGAGAACCCGCTCTCAGGACGCCACGGGAGGCCGAGGACGTTCCTATGCAAGTGGACTCTCTACAAAAGCGAGAGACCAACGAACGTCGTGAACACCGGCTCCGTGAGCGTTTGTGTTTCTATTGCGGTCAATCGGACCATTTCTTGATTGACTGCCCGAGACGTCCAAATCGCCCAAATAAGGTATTGGCAGCCATGGCAGAGTGTGACAACACGGACGCAGAGTCCGATATCTCTGAGGCAAGTGGACACCTGGATGCGGTATTTCCCTTGACTGTAATGTCAACATCACCTAAGGAGTCAGAAGGGAAATACACCCATTGCTCGCTTCCCATTCAGATTCGATGGGAGGGACAGTTAATACCTACATCTGCTATGATAGACTCTGGGGCAGGGGGTAATTTCATGGACTCTTCTTTTGCCAGGAAACACGGTATCGGGACTCAACAAAGATCCTCACCGGTTACCATGGAGACGGTAGACGGATCTCCGTTAGTTTCTGGACCAGTTGATCGGGAAACAGTACCCCTAGAATGTGTGATGAAGCCAGGTCAGCAGGAGACCCTTGTTTTCATGTTGATTTCTTCTCCCCATTTTCCGATTATTTTAGGAATTCCGTGGCTACGGTCTACAAATCCAGTCATCGATTGGGAGACTAAGGAGATATCCTTCCCACCGCAGAGTGGTCCGACCATTAGTCCAACTGTACCGGTTCCAGTAACACCGAATGCGGAGGGCACTGTACAGGTACCTGTTCTACCCCCGGTTTATCATGACTTCGCTGATATATGCGACAAAAGAAAAGCAGATCGGCTTCCCCCGCATAGACCGTATGATTGTCCCATAGACTTACTCCCAGGGGCGGAGATCCCGTTTGGTCATGTCTACCCGTTGGCGGCACCTGAGCTAGAAGCACTAAAGGATTACATCGATGAAAGTCTAGCCAAGGGATTTATTCGCCCTTCTACCTCACCAGCAGGGGCACCCATCTTTTTCGTGAAAAAGAAAGAGGGGACTCTGAGACCTTGTATTGACTACCGGGAACTAAATAAGATAACCATCCGGAACCGGTATCCGTTACCGTTGATTCCTGAGCTATTGGAGAGAGTCCAACAGGCAAAGATATTCACTAAATTGGATCTCCGTGGGGCATATAATCTACTCCGCATACGTCCCGGAGACGAGTGGAAGACAGCGTTCAGATGTCGGTATGGACATTATGAGTATCTAGTGATGCCTTTTGGACTTTGTAACGCTCCTGCGGCTTTCCAACACCTAGTCAACGATATTTTTAGGGATATAATGGACCAATTCATGGTGATTTACCTGGATGATATCTTGATCTTTTCTGATTCCCTACAGGAACACCAGGAGCACGTCAAGACAGTACTTACCCGTCTGAGGGATAACCACCTGTACATTAAACTGGAGAAGTGCGAATTCCATTGCTCACAAATACAATTCTTAGGATATGTCATCTCTCCTCAGGGACTGAACATGGAGTCTGGCAAGATACAAGCAATTCTAGACTGGCCGGAACCGGGAAACATCAAGGAGGTACAACGCTTTGTCGGTTTTGCCAACTTTTACCGACGCTTTATCCGTAACTTTTCAGAGATCGTCCGTCCCATCACTCTGTTAACCAAGAAAGGACAGAAGTTTGTGTGGTCCGCCCAGGCCCAGGAAGCTTTCAATCGTCTCAAGGTTTGTTTTACCTCAGCGCCAATACTAGTACACCCGAATCCCGCACTCCCCTTTATTGTGGAAGTCGACGCTTCCGATTATGCATTAGGGGCTATCCTTTCCCAAAGGACTGGGGACAAGAGTCTCTTGCATCCGTGTGCTTTCTTTTCTCGCCGGTTGTCCCCTGCAGAAAGGAACTATGACATTGCGGACAAGGAATTGTTGGCGATTATTTCAGCTTTTAAGGAATGGAGACACCACTTACAGGGAGCTGCGCAGCAAGTGATAGTACTCACAGATCATCGTAACCTGGAATTTCTTAAGTCTGCCAGGTGCCTGTCTCCACGGCAAGCCCGTTGGAGCTTATTCCTTAATCAGTTCAATTTTATCGTTACATACCGTCCAGGTTCACGTAATGGGAAAGCAGATGCCTTGTCCCGAATCCACGCCATGGACTCCGTGCCTGGAACCCCGTCTCAGACCGTGTTATCTGATGCCAATTTCGTTGGAGTAATCCAGGACCAGGACTTGTGGAAGGACATCAAGCTGGCCTATGATGGTGACGTATTTCTTGCTGCCCCCCCGAATGATGTGATTCTTGTTCTTCGGAATGGTGTGTGGTTGAGAGAGCAACGTATTTATGTCCCGGAGGCCGTAAGACTTCGGGTTCTCAAGTTGGTCCATGACTCCGTGTTGGCTGGTCATAGGGGGGTACAGAAGACGCAGGAATTTCTGAGTCGTTTTTTCTGGTGGCCTACCTGTTTAAAGGATGTAAAAGACTATGTCCACTCATGTGTGGTTTGTGCCCGGTGCAAGGTCCCTCGTGTGGCTCCTACGGGACTCCTCCAACCGTTACCCGTTCCATCTCGCCCTTGGGGATCCATCTCAATGGATTTTATTGTGGAGTTGCCAGTCTCAGGCGGTCACAATACCATTTTAGTGGTGGTGGATCGGTTGACAAAAGCTGCTCACTTTATTCCGTGTACCGGTCTTCCCTCAGCCGCAGAGACAGTGGATTTGGTTATCCAGAACATATTCTGATTGCATGGGGTACCAGATGAGATCATCTCTGACCGGGGCGTGCAGTTCACGTCTAAGTTCTGGAAGGGGTTTTGTTCGGCACTCCAGATTGATGTCTGTTTATCTTCTGCATACCATCCTCAGACAAATGGGCAAACCGAACGGACTAATCAAACCCTGGAACAGTACCTCCGATGTTATGTCAGCCATCTGCAGGACGATTGGTTGAAGATGCTTCCTTTGGCGGAGTTCTCGTATAACAACACTCAGAGCAGCTCCACTAAGGTAACGCCCTTTTTCGCTAACTTGGGTTACCATCCGAATGTTTTGCCTAGGTCACCGGTTGCGGTTTCGGTGCCAGCGGTGGAGGACAGATTGACGGAGCTACGACAGAATCTGGAGGTTCTAAAGGACACTGTGGCTTCGGCTCAGGAGCGTTACAAGAGGTCGGCAGACACTCACCGGAAACAGGCACCCATGTATAAGGTAGGGGACTCGGTGTGGTTATCCACCAAAAACCTGAGATTGGGTGTTCCTTCGCAGAAGCTGGGACAGAAATTCATCGGTCCGTTTAAGATCACCGGGATCGTGAGCCCTGTGGCCTGTCGGCTGCGGTTGCCGCACCATTTAAAGGTACACCCGGTCTTTCATGTTTCTCTCCTCAAACCCGTTTCCCCTAATACGTTTCATGGTCGTGTCGTGCCTCCTCCTCCGCCTGTGATGGTTGACGGCGAGGAGCAGTTCGTGGTTGAGGACATTATTGACTCCCGGCTCCATCGTCATCGGCTTCAGTATCTGGTACGTTGGCAGGGGTACTCCCCCGAGGACGATTCCTGGGAACCCGTGGGTAACATTCGTGCGCCCCGGAAGGTTGCTCAGTTTCATCGGCGGTACCCGGACAAGCCAGGCCCTGATCCGTCCTGAGGCCGTTTCTGGGGGGGGGGAGTACTGTCAGACTTCCGGGATTTCCAGTTCTCTTTTGAAAGAGCTTGCCCTCGGTTAACATGGAGTTTGCTGTTCTGTTGCCCTACTTCCTGTCCAGCTGTTTAAAAGGCCGCCTCTAAGCTTAGTCCAGTGCCTGAGTATACTGCTTGCTGTGTACTCCTGCTTGCTGCTCTTGGTCCCTGATTGACATTTTGGATCCTCCCGAAAATCAACCGACTCCGACCTTGGACTTCACTCGGACTCATCAAGCTGTGCCCGGACTCCGTCTGCCGTCTTTGGTCAGCACTTCTGCCCGGTTCCTTCCGGTTCGTAACCACTCTGGACTCTCATCTCGTGCGGACATTTTTGGACTATACCTCTGGCCCTTTGTGTCCCGGCTGCTGCGCATTTAGGCCTTCTGGGGTGATTGCCAGACAGTCCCTGTATAGGGGTTCGCTCTTGGTGGTCTCCCTGGGGGAGTCCGGTGCGTGGCCCCGGGAATTCCCTTCGCTCCGATCCTGGAAGGTATTTCCGGTGTTTATTGTTCTACTGTGTTTTGTTCCGTTTATGTACATATCGTTGGTTACCTGTTATAAACATTTCTGCACCAAGAACTCGTCTCTGATTGTCATTGCCCTAACGCAATCGAAATCCTCAGTACATACAATAGTATTACACTCAGCTTGTGTGAAACAGACTAAGGCTATGTGCGCATGTTGTGTGTTATCATGCTTTTACGCTGCGTTCTGCACCGCAGCGTAAAAGCATGCGTCCTGTGTCCCCAGCACAATCTATGAAGATTGTGCAAATTCCATCTGCACGTTGCATTTTAGAACGCAGCGTTTCGGCTGCTGCCAAGACGCTGCATTCTACAAAGCAACATGTCACTTCTTTTGTGCGTTTTGGTTGCATTTTCCACCCACTCTCTCTCTGTCAATGTCGGTCTCTCTCTCTCTGTCTGTCGGTCTCTCCGTCGGTCAGTCGGTCGGTCTCTCTCTCTGTCGGTCTATCCCGCTTCCCCCCTCTCTCATCCCCCCTCTCTCATACTCACCAATCACCGGCGCTGCACGGCTGTCACACTGCGGTGGCTTCTCCAGCTTTTGAAAATGGCGGTTGCTCATTATTCCATCTTGTATTCACTGCTTCCCCCGCCCTCAGACGCCTATGATTGGTTGCATTCAGAGGCGCCCCCATGCTGAGTGACAGCTGTCTCACAGCAACCAATCACAGCCGCCGGTGGGCGGGTCTATGTAGCGCAGTAAAATAAATAAATAAATAATTTAAAAAAAAAAGACGAGCGGTCCCCCCCAATTTTGATACCAGCCAAGATAAAGCCACGCGGCTGAAGGCTGGTATTCTCAGGATGGAAGCTGTTATGATCCGGAACCATGGAAGACCACCACAAATCATTGGCAAAAAGGTGACAAGAGCATTGGCAACTAATCTGGCCGCCATCCCCTTACTAACCAACACAACTAGAAGTAGCCGAGGGGTGAACTAACATCCTGTGCATCGCGAACCCAGCCGGAGAACTAACTATCCTAAAGGTAGGAAAGATGAATAACTCTCTGCCTCAGAAAATAGACAAGAATAGCAAGCCCCCCACATTCAAAGACTGCGGTGATATAGGAAAAACACAATACACAGGTAGATGACAGGATTAGCAAAAGGTGAAGCCCCCGCTGACTAAAATAGGAAAGGACAGGAAAGGGACTGATGGTTGCCAGAGAAAAACCCTGCAAAATACCAACTTCCTGATAGTACAAAAAGGCCCTCAGATCGCTCGATCTGAACTCCGTCCTATACCAGGTGCCCTTGTCATACCAATGAGCAGAAAACAAGAATTATAACAAATTCAACAAGCCACAAACACATGGACCCAAAGGAGCTATACTCCACACAGAACTGCAGGGAGTTCCTCAACAATCCACTGAGGGGGAAAATCCCTGGAAGGAAATAAACTGAAACCAACCACAACAAATGACAAACCCAGATAAGCAAAGAACCAGACAATAAATAAAGAGCAAGCACTTATCTGGAGTAGATGTGGTGTAGAGCAGGATTAAGCAGGCTAGAGATACAAAGAACAACTGACATCCGGCAACAGCCTGCAATCAGACCAGGACTTAAATAAGCAGAGAGTTAGCAAAGGAAACACCCACTGCACAACACACCTGGTCTCTGTCCAAACCTTTCCTGGCCACCAGAGGGAGTCTCCCAGCAGCCAAGACATAACTAACATTCACAACAGTACCCCCCCCCCCTTTAGGAGGGGTCACCGAACCCTCACCCACGCCACCGGGTCGCGCGGGATGAGCATGATGGAAGGCGCGAACCAACCTGTCCGCATGAATGTCAGAAGCCACAACCCAAGAGTTATCCTCCTGCCCATAACCCTTCCATTTTACAAGGTACTGAAGCTGACGACTACTGCGACGGGAATCCAGAATTTTTTCAACCTCATACTCTAGATCCCCTTGTACCAAAACAGGGTCAGGAGGCGCTGCTGCAGGAACTGTTGGCTCCACATGTTTCTTCAATAAGGACTTATGGAAGACATTGTGAATTTTAAATGACGCAGGCAGAGTCAAACGGAAAGATACAGGATTAATAATCTCCGAAATCTTATAAGGTCCAATAAATCTGGGCTTAAATTTAGGAGACGGAACTCTCATAGGAATATTTTTAGAGGACATCCACACCATGTCCCCTACTTTAAACCGTTGACTGCATTCTGTTGACCACCGAATCCACCCCCGGACAGTCAGACGCCTCAAGCTGCTCTGAGAGGAATCTAGGGTGATACCCAAAATTGCAGAAAAAGGGGGACACCAACGTGGTAGAGCTAGCTCTATTGTTAAGGGCAAATTCAGCCAAAGGCAAAAACGAAACCAAGTCATCCTGATCCGCAGAAACAAAACACCGTAAATAGGTCTCCAGGGTCTGGTTAGCCCTTTCAGTCTGACCGTTGGTCTGAGGATGAAACGCCGAGGAGAAAGACAGCTGAACACCCAATTTGGAGCAAAAAATCCTCCAAAACCTGGATACAAACTGCACCCCTCTGTCAGAAACAATGTTTTCGGGAATACCATGCAAACGAACAACATGTTGGAAAAACAAAGGCACCAACTCTGATGAAGACGGCAACTTAGATAGGGGAACCAAGTGGACCATCTTGGAGAATCTGTCACAGATCACCCAAATCACAGTCATTTTCTGAGAAACGGGAAGCTCTGAAATAAAATCCATAGAGATGTGCGTCCAAGGTTTCTTAGGTACAGGCAAAGGCAATAATAGCCCACTAGAACGTGAACAACAGGGCTTGGACCTAGAACAAACTCCACACGACTGCACAAAATGACGGACATCTCGGGACAGGGAAGGCCACCAAAAAGAGCGTGTCACAAGATCCCGAGTACCAAAAATGCCAGGATGACCCGCCAAAACAGAGCAATGAACCTCAGAGACAACTCGGTCTCTCCATTGGTTTGGGACAAACAGTTTCCCTGTAGGACATCTCTCAGGTTTATCCCCCTGAAATTCCGCTAGTGCTAACCGCAGATCAGGCGAAATAGCCGAGAAAACTACACCATCATTCAGGATAGTAGACGGTTCGACAACCTCCAAAGAGTCTGCGCAGAAACTCCTGGAAAGGGCATCGGCCTTAACATTTTTGGTGCCCAGCAAAAAAGAGACCACAAAATTAAACCGAGTAAAAAACAAAGCCCACCTGGCCTGCCGAGGATTCAACCTCTTGGCCGATTCCAGATAGATGAGATTCTTGTGGTCCGTAAGCACCACAACTTGATGCCTAGCCCCCTCCAACCAATGCCTCCACTCTTCAAATGCCCACTTCATAGCCAATAATTCCCGGTTCCCCACATCATAATTCCGTTCAGAAGGAGCAAACTTCCGAGAGAAAAAGGCACAGGGCTTAAGTTTACCCGAAGTAGCGTCTCGTTGAGACAGAACAGCACCTGCTCCGATCTCTGAGGCATCAATCTCAACTTGAAATGGGCGAGACACATCAGGTTGCTGCAGAACTGGGGCAGAAGTGAATCGCCTTTTAAGCTCCTGGAAGGCCACAATAGCCTCAGGGGTCCAATGCTCAGCATCAGCTCCCTTCTTTGTCAAATCTGTCAGAGGTTTGACAATGGCAGAAAAATTGGCTATAAATTTACGGTACAAATTAGCAAACCCCAAAAACCGCTGCAGGGATTTTAGAGAAGTCGGTTGCACCCAGTCGTAAATAGCCTGAACCTTAACCAGGTCCATTTCAATAGCGGAAGCCCCCCACATTCAAAGACTGCGGTGATATAGGAAAAACACAATACACAGGTAGATGACAGGATTAGCAAAAGGTGAGGCCCCCGCTGACTAAAATAGGAAAGAACAGGAAAGGGACTGATGGTTGCCAGAGAAAAACCCTGCAAAATACCAACTTCCTGATAGTACAAAAAGGCCCTCAGATCGCTCGATCTGAACTCCGTCCTATACCAGGTGCCCTTGTCATACCAATGAGCAGAAAACAAGAATTATAACAAATTCAACAAGCCACAAACACATGGACCCAAAGGAGCTATACTCCACACAGAACTGCAGGGAGTTCCTCAACAATCCACTGAGGGGGAAAATCCCTGGAAGGAAATAAACTGAAACCAACCACAACAAATGACAAACCCAGATAAGCAAAGAACCAGACAATAAATAAAGAGCAAGCACTTATCTGGAGTAGATGTGGTGTAGAGCAGGATTAAGCAGGCTAGAGATACAAAGAACAACTGACATCCGGCAACAGCCTGCAATCAGACCAGGACTTAAATAAGCAGAGAGTTAGCAAAGGAAACACCCACTGCACAACACACCTGGTCTCTGTCCAAACCTTTCCTGGCCACCAGAGGGAGTCTCCCAGCAGCCAAGACATAACTAACATTCACAACAGGGAGCCCCACGTTATGGGGAGCCCCCCCAGCCTAAAAATATCATCCAGCAGCCGTCCGGAATTGCCGAATCGATTAGATGTGACAGTCCCGGGACTCTCCCCGGCTCCTCCTGAATTGCCCTGGTGCGGTGGCAATCTGGGTAATAAGGAGTTAATTGCAGCCCATAGCTGTCACTAAGTCCTACGTTAATCATTGCAGGCGTCTGAGACATCCCCAATGATTAACCTGTAAGTGAAAGTAAATAAACACATACACCCAAAAAATTCCTTTATTTGAAATAAAAGACAAAAAAAACCACCCTCTTTCACCACTTTATTAAAATCCCCAAACACCCCTCCAGGTCCGGCGTAATCCTCATGAGGTACCACGACACATCCAGCTCTGCTACATGAAGCTGACAGGAGCGGCCAGTGACCACGACCGCTCTCTATCAGCTCCACGCAGAAACTGAGGTGAGCCGCGCTGTCAGCGGAGACGTCACTCAGGTAACCCACAGCCACAGGTCTCAGGTCTCAGGTGGAGGACTCGAGCTGGCCGCGGGTAACATGAGTGACAGCACCGCTGATTGTGCGACTCACTTCAGTCACTCAGGAGATTTGCGGTCACCGGTGAGTCCTTCACCTGTGATCGCAAATCAAGCCGCGGCACACGCACAGAGCCGCGCGATCACAATGAAGTCGGGTGAAGTTCATCCGAGTTCATTCTGATCGCACGGCTCTGTCTCGCAGCCAGCCATGCTCTTTTTGACAGTGCGGTCCCACTCGGCTTTGGGGATGCAGCAGAGCCGAGTGGGACCGCACTGTCTAAAATGGATGCTTTTCCCAATCTGTGTATGGCAGAGCAAGCATCCAGAACGCATGAATTCTGCAGGAATTCTGCAGTAACAATGTGTCTCAGAACACAGCTTTTCGGCTGCATTCTGAGACGGACATGCAGTGACTTACACGCTGCGGAATAGAACGCAACGTGCGCAGATAGCCTTATTGTGTCTTCAGGAGGCATGCTCAGGCAAGATGTCATTCACTCCTTATCATCCACACCCACCATCAGGAGCCCAGTGACAACTTCCTTTTATTTGGTCTGATTTCTGTGCCAGAAAAGGAGGTATCAGACATAACAGAGGAGGAAGAGGAATCTGCATAATAATCCAGCAGTATGTGATACCTGCGAAGAAGCACTCATAAAAGCTATACATCCAATACAAGTATATTACAAAGCTATTGTTTTGAAAAGCTATGATATATGGTAAGGGGGTGAAAAAGTAGTGAAAAACCCTTTAAAAATAATGAGTGATCAGTCCAAGTTACCAAATGTTGAAGTACAAAAACAACTTGTCTGTAAACTCTATTCCCTAAGAACAATTCAACAGACTTAAATTTAACCCCTTAAACCCAGTGCTCCATGTAATTTAAAAACTTATTTGGTTTAGATGGTGTCAAGACTTTATGGTGGCAACCAGATGAGGAGTACAAAGACAAGTGTGTTCTGCCTACAGTCAAGCATGGTGGTGGGAGTGTCATGGTTTGGGGCTACATGAGTGTTGCCGGCTGTGAGAAGCTACAGTTGATTGAGGAAACCATGAATGCCAACATGGACTGTGACATATAGTAGCCTATACATACAGTTAGGTCCAGAAATATTTGGACAGTGACACAATTTTTGCGAGTTGGGCTCTGCATGCCACCACATTGGATTTGAAATGAAACCTCTACAACAGAATTCAAGTGCAGATTGTAACGTTTAATTTGAAGGTTTGAACAAAAATATCTGATAGAAATTGTAGGAATTGTACACATTTCTTTACGAACACTCCACATTTTAGGAGGTCAAAAGTAATTGGACAAATAAATCAAGCCCAAAAAAAATATTTTTATTTTCAATATTTTGTTGCGAATCCTTTGGAGGCAATCACTGCCTTAAGTCTGGAACCCATGGACATCACCAAACGCTGGGTTTCCTCCTTCTTAATGCTTTGCCAGGCCTTTACAGCCGCAGCCTTCAGGTCTTGCTTGTTTGTGGGTCTTTCCGTCTTAAGTCTGGATTTGAGCAAGTGAAATGCATGCTCAATTGGGTTAAGATCTGGTGATTGACTTGGCCATTGCAGAATGTTCCACTTTTTTGCACTCATGAACTCCTGGGTAGCTTTGGCTGTATGCTTGGGGTCATTGTCCATCTGTACTATGAAGCGCCGTCAGATCAACTTTGCGGCATTTGGCTGAATCTGGGCTGAAAGTATATCCCGGTACACTTCAGAATTCATCCGGCTACTCTTGTCTGCTGTTATGTCATCAATAAACACAAGTGACCCAGTGCCATTGAAAGCCATGCATGCCCATGCCATCAGGTTGCCTCCACCATGTTTTACAGAGGATGTGGTGTGCCTTGGATCATGTGCCGTTCCCTTTCTTCTCCAAACTTTTTTCTTCCCATCATTCTGATACAGGTTGATCTTGGTCTCATCTGTCCATAGAATACTTTTCCAGAACTGAGCTGGCTTCATGAGGTGTTTTTCAGCAAATTTAACTCTGGCCTGTCTATTTTTGGAATTGATGAATGGTTTGCATCTAGATGTGAACCCTTTGTATTTACTTTCATGGAGTCTTCTCTTTATTGTTGACTTAGAGACAGATACACCTACTTCACTGAGAGTGTTCTGGACTTCAGTTGATGTTGTGAACGGGTTCTTCTTCACCAAAGAAAGTATGCGGCGATCATCCACCACTGTTGTCATCCGTGGACGCCCAGGCCTTTTTGAATTCCCAAGCTCACCAGTCAATTCCTTTTTTCTCAGAATGTACCCGACTGTGGATTTTGCTACTCCAAGCATGTCTGCTATCTCTCTGATGGATTTTTTCTTTTTTTTCAGCCTCAGGATGTTCTGCTTCACCTCAATTGAGAGTTCCTTAGACCGCATGTTGTCTGGTCACAGCAACAGCTTCCAAATGCAAAACCACACACCTGTAATCAACCCCAGACCTTTTAACTACTTCATTGATTACAGGTTAACGAGGGAGACGCCTTCAGAGTTAATTGCAGCCCCTAGAGTCCCTTGTCCAATTACTTTTGGTCCCTTGAAAAAGAGGAGGCTATGCATTACAGAGCTATGATTCCTAAACCCTTTCTCCGATTTGGATGTGAAAACTCTCATATTGCAGCTGGGAGTGTGCACTTTCAGCCCATATTATATATAGAATTGTATTTCTGAACATGTTTTTGTAAACAGCTAAAATAACAAAACTTGTGTCACTGTCCAAATATTTCTGGACCTAACTGTATATTATTTCTGTGTATAACCGCTTCTTTGCAACCGAGTTTACCCATTTCATTTTACATTTCTGTTTTTGACCATATCCATGCTTCAAGTTCCTGATTGCTGTTCCTCATATTCTTGCTGAAGTTCTGGCCTGCATATACAGGTGCATCTCAATAAATTAGAATAAAATCAAAAAGTTAATTTAATTCAGTAATTCAATACAAAAAGTGAAACGCATATATTATATTAAGTCATTATGTTTCGCCCAGGGACCAGGGGTAGTCAGATCCGGGCCACAGAGTCACTTCTGCGGGTACCACGGTGGCGTGACCCGGTCTGTGATCCCAGGCTCCACAGTAAAAGGGGATTTGGGTAAGGGAGATTGTCCGTGACGCCACCCACGGTTGTGGTGATGGTGGAACACCACCGCTGCTCTGGAAGGGGATCCCGGGAGCGATGACAGGGAGCAGCGTAGTTGTTATGTCCCCTCCGTGGGTAGGGGGGGTTGGTTGTCCCGGGGCCCGGAGATGGGGTAAGCAGGGAGCAGGGCGCAGTGCGGTGCCCGAGGGCACGGGTGTACTCACAAGAAAGTCACACGGAGTCACTGGTGAACTAAGAATTGCCGGTGTCCGCGGCCTCCGGTACGGGGGTGTTAGAGTCCCACACACGGTGCAGCAGCCCTTGTTGTTTCCTTCCCTGCAGCAAAGTGCCTTTTTCTCCTCTCTCTCTTCCTCTTTCTCCTCAGCCGGGAACGGGGAATCTACTCCCCTGTAGTGATCCGGGTACGAGGGGCCACCGCCCGGCTCCGGCTACCTGTTCTGGCCCCTTCCTCACTACGGCCTGCCCCGGCCCTTTTGGAGAACGCTTCACTCCCAGCCTGGGAGCTAACTCCAGACCTCTGTCCTGTCTGCCCTCCACACACTCTCTGCTCCAGCCCCTCCCCTCTCCTCTGCTTTTCCCTTACACTGGGGGCTGTGCTTTGTCATGCTGCACCGGTGTGAGATCAGATTACCAAGGAGGATTAACTCTTTCTGTGACAACCTGGCTGTGCCAGGGCGTCACAATTACACACAGAGGGATCTATTCCTATATATCATATAGAGTCATTACACACAGAGGGATCTATTTCCAGTGTTTATTTCTGTTAATGTTGATGATTATGCCTTACAACCAATGAAAACCAAAAGTCATTATCTCAAAAAATTAGAATATTATATAAGACCAACTGAAAAAATGATTTTAACACTCAGACATGTTGGCACCTACTGAAAAGTCTGTACAGTAAATGCCTCAATACTTGGTCGGGGCTCCTTTTGCATGAACTACTGCATCAATGCGGCGTGGCATGGAGGCGATCAGCATGTGGCACTGCTGAGGTGTTATGGAAGCCCAGGTTGCTTTGATAGCAACCTTCAGCTCGTCTGCGGAGGGGAGGGCCAGCGCTGAGGAGGGGAGGGCCGGCGCTGCGGAGGGGAGAGAGGGATTTATCTCCCCATCTCCTCCGTTGCCGGCTGATGCGAGAATCACACTGCTCTCGTGTTACACCGGTGTAACGCAAGAGCAGTGCGATATTTCTCTCGCCCCATAGACTTGCATGGGTGCGAGTGAAACAGGATCGTATTGCACCCGCAGCATGCTGCGACTGTTTTCTCGGTCCGATTAGGGCTGAGAAAATAATCGCTCATGGGTGCTGCCCCATAGAGTAATATTGGTCTGCGTGGAATGCGATTTTTTTAATCGCATTCCACTCGCACCATTTTTCTCGCCGTGTGCCCTATGCATTAACACTAGAAGTCCCAGAAATTTCGAGCTCCCCCCTGAAGTCCCGAAAGAGGGTCAAATGACCCTTAGTCCAAACTGTAATTAAGGCCATTACTGTCGCACCACAGGAGGTTGGAAAACAACAACCTCCTGTGGTGCGACAGTAATGGCCTTAATTACAGAACAAAAGACGGTGATTATAGGATGTTAGCTAAAATCCTTCAGGTCATTCGACCCGTCTCTGGGTTCCAAAGGTAGAAATGTTAAAATTATCCCTCTCTGGGACTTCCAGTCTTAATAATACTGCACTCCTCTCTTGTTCTGCATCCCTGTTTCGTAGAGTTGTAGTTAGCAAAAATCTTCTGTTCCATCCTGTCTCCTACTTTCCCCACGGTCAGTAATAGTGTTTCAACCCTGAGGGCATCACAACAGTCTCCCAACAACAGGAGACTGTTGGAATAAAACTATTATAGGAAAAATAAACAACAGTTTTCAGGGTCCCATAGATTTACTTTATGCATACGATTAGACCATAGAAAAGCCCCATGAAATCATAGACAATATTAATGAATTACCCATGGTGACCTCTATCACATCTGAAATGTCAATAAATTGTGAATACAAACAAATTATTTAGCAGCTCAGTGAAATTCCTTTATTTAGGCGTTAATAGGACTTGTACAGTAGTCAATTATCAAATGTTGTACATTATTAGATATTTGAAGAACACAGTCAAGCTCTAGTGTCTGAAGGATCCAAAACACTCCCCATATGAGGAAGTCATCATGAAATGTGTCATAAGTGGGGGCTCAGATACAGTTTTTATGCAATTGATAGATTAGGAATGGTTCTTATGTCACCTTTATGGCACTTGGTTCTTATGGCACCCTTCTTCTTTCAGCACGGTGCTCAACATTGACATGTCATTATGCATGGACCTCATTTATCAAACCCTTAATGAGAGAAACCCTTTAGTAGGAGGTTACAATTTTAGAATAAGCCTGGTAAAATAAATCTGAAGTCCCTCATTTCATACAAAATAAGATTTGGGGTTATCTAAAACACCAATTTTTCACATGTACAAGGTATCAAAGGTTTTTAATATAAGTAATAACATTATCCATAGCCAGCTTTCCAGAGGCCACTGCAGCTTGATCAAAAAAGCTGACCACTCCGTGGAAGCCATCTTTAGCATGATACCATGTGACTGGGACTCCATTGTCCTCCAACCGCTTCTTGTAGAGTATCCCATCATCACGGAGAACATCAAACTCACACGTTAGTATGTAGGCCTGTGGTAGTTGCCGGATCACAGCATCATCGCAGAACAATGGAGAACATGGAAGGTCGAAAGCTTTCTTAACTTTTTCATAAACATCTTTACTAAATGGTGCCATGATGTGAGGTTTGTAGCCTTTGTGCTTAAATTCCTCAGAACTCAACCACAAACTTAATTTTTGTCTTATTTCAGGAGGAACATGGCTGCCCTTTATCAGTTCTTTCGATAAAGAGAGATCACCACCCATATGTGTCAGTGTGAAGTATAAACCATTCTGTCGGAGTAATAAAGGGACCATCTTGTTTTGTTGGTAGGAGGGTGTATTGAAGTCCGCCTTCTGAACGGATGGGTATATCATCACGTGGGCAAGAGGCTTGGGAAGATCTGATCTACCCACAAGAGCTTGACATACGGCAGCTGTAAGATTGCCCCCGGCACTGTCTCCACATATTATAACAGAGGAAGGATCGACTCCATGTTCTTGCGCCGACTTCAGAAACTGAACTGTAGCCAAGAGACAGTCATCAAAAGCAGCTGGATATCTGTGTTCTGGTGCCAGGCGGTACCTAAAATTATCAATAAAAAGTTTGAAACAAGGGTAAATATCTTAATAATATAAGATTCTCACCAGCATTGTTTAGCACCTCTACAAAAGTTTGGTACACTGTGCCCACTGACCCTCAAGTCATGATCAGACAAGTTCCTCATGAGAGACATTTCTGCAGCTAATCTGAGCCCAAAGGGTCCTAAGTTGGGGACCTCATCCATTATCAAAATGTTGGTCTAATGCGGGCGTCACACGAGACGATCTATCGTGCGCGATATGTCGTCGGGGGTCACGGTTTTCGTGATGCACATCCGGCATCGTTCACGACGTCGTCTCGAGTGACACCTAAGAGCGACTCTTAATTCGTTGTAAATCGTGCATCGTGTACACGTCGCTCATTTTTAAAAAATCGTTTAATCTTATGTGCGCAGATTGTTCATCGTACCCGGGGCAGCACACATCGCTCCGTGTGACACCCTGGGAACGATGAACACAGCTTACCTGCGTCCCGCAGCACCCACCGGCTATGCGGAAGGAAGGAGGCGAGCGGGATGTTTACGTCCCGCTCATCTCCGCCCCTCCGCTTCTATTGGCCGGCGGATGTGTGACGTCGCTGTGACGCCGAACGTTCCTCCCCCTTCAGGGAGAGGATGTTCGCCGCCCACAGCGAGGTCGCTCAGCGGGTAAGTATGTGTGACAAGGGTTTAACGACTTTGTGCGACACGGGCAGCGATTTGCCCGTGACGCACAAACGACATGGGAGGGTACGATCGCTTGTGCAATCGCACGATGGATCGTACCGTGTGAAGCCCGCATTAGGCAGGGGTCGAGAACCTATGGCTCGCGAGCCAGATGTGGCTCTTTTGATGGCTGCATTTTGCTCACAGACAAATCTTTAAAAATACCATATTTTCCGGTTTTTAAAGAGCACTTTTTTCCCCCAAACTGGGGGAAAAATGGGAGTACGTCTTACAAACCATATAAGGCTTACCAGGGTGGCAGTGGTGGCGCAGGGTCGACGAAACTGCGGGCTTGTGGGGTGTCGCGGCAGAGAGGACCATTGATCGAAGCAGCCAGCCTCCTGGCTGGCTGCTTCGAATCTCCCACAGTTGACGAGATTGACTTGAAGAAAATGGCCGCGGAAGCGGAACGTGTGTGCAGATAGGACTCTGCGGCCATTTTCTTGAAGTTCATTGCGTCGATCTGCACACATGCCCTGGCCATTTTCTTGAAGTCAATCTCGTCAACTGCGGGAGATTCAAAGCAGCTAGTCGGCAGATCAATGGTCCACACTGCCGCAACATCCCATGAGCCCACAGTATTGCCGACCCTCTACTGCCGCACACTGAGCCACGATATCCCCTCTTCCGAGCCCACCGGCAGATCAATGGCGCCCACCGCCGTGACACCCCATGAGCCCGCAGCAGTATCGCTGACCCTCCACACACTGACCCTCTTGAGCCGCGATACACCTTCCTCCGTGCCCGCAGCATCACCTACCCGGCCTTCTGGGACCTTCTGAGCCGCTCCACCACCACTGCTCCCCCTGGTGATTATGGCTCTCACGGAATTACATTTTAAGATATGGATCATTCATGGCTCTCATAGCCAAAAAAGTTCTCGACCTCCTGGTCTAAAGGGGAAAGCTTTTCTCCTTGTGGAGACTGACACACCAATCTGGCATGCCAGTGAGGAGACTTATAGCTGCAAAGCACCTCTGGGAAATATGCAAATTGTCTCTTCAGGGAGGAAGGAGATGAACTCTCCTAGAAGTCAAAAGGGACCCTTTAACGTGCCTTGTCATATGACTTAGGATTTATGCCAGATCAGAACATCAATTTGTAGACCCCCCCGAAAATCCGTGTCTGCAAATTGAGGTTGTGATCTAGCATAAATCCTAAGTGATATGACAAGGCACGTTAAAGGGTCACTTTTGACTTTTAGGATTGCTACTGTGTCGCCCTGGGCAAGCCAGGGGACACAGGTCACACACCACCACACCTTACATCCCAGGTAGGAACACCACAGCTAACCAGAAATCCTTGTTGCCTTCCTCCAGAGGCTGATGATTCACACCAGGGGGTGGGCCAGGCGGTTGGCTCCGCCCACCGAGGAGGTCACAGCTCTGGAGGCGGGAGAAACCAGGAGAACGAAGTCAGCTCAGGGAGGAGCAGGAGTGAGGAGCTAAGATGAGCTAAGAAAGTGAAAGTAGAAAAGTGGTAAAGGAGGAAAGCAAGTGAGGTGACAAGAAAGAAGGAAAGCCTGAAGGGTCCAGCTTTGTGTAGGGCCAGGTCAGCAAGGTCAGCAACGGCGGTGACTGTCTGGAGGGGGACAGTTTGGAAGTTCCTGGAAGGACCCCGTTGGCTGTGTGCCCGGCGGTCTGGAGCAGTGTTCCGAAGGACAGTCAGCACCAGGGCAGGGGCCTCTCGGACCCCGGCAAGGCTAGGAGTCGCCAAATTTGCCGAATCCGTCAGTGAAGGGGACGTAGATCCCCCAACAACAAAGACCCGATTGAAGGCAACAGCCCAGCCAGTATAGAAGAGACACCGCCACCGCCAAGGCACTCGTTTCTTAGGGCCAGCGCCTGCGGGCAAAGAGTAGAGCTCCCCCGGTCCAGCTTGAAGCCGGGGAGCGGGTTACCGGTGGGGACCCATCGCAACCAACCAGTTCATCAAGGTGCAAGGAAAAGGGACATCACCGTCACCTACCGGGAGAGCAAGTGCAGCCGTCCGTGGGACCGTCTATCCAGCCGTTGGTTTACTGTAAAAACTGTGTCACGTCTCAGGCTGAGTGAGTACCACAGTGCCGCAAGGCACAGCGCTGCCCCCGCGTCCCTGCGCCCACCAGGCCCTGCACCTCACAAACCATCACCGGGCCCCGGGATCACCAACCCCTACCCACGGAGGGGCAACACAACACCTGGCTGCTCCGCATCACCATCCCCGGGAGCCCCGTATAGAGCAGCGGTGGTGAAATCACCACAACCGTGGGTGGCGTCACGGACAATAATCATCCCCACACCCAACAACCCCCCTTTCACTCACGGGCGAGGAGTGCCGCTCGAGAAGCCCCCGGGATCCGGCTCACCGCTCGAGCCACCACTGAGCAGCAGCCGCCGGACCCGAGCAGAAGGGGTGAGCGAAGTGTGCTGACACCCTCCTCCCCGCCCGCGACACTACCTCTAATAGAGTTCGTCTCCTTCCTCCCTGAAGAGACAATTTGCAAAATGTTGGTGACACATAGACAGCAGTTGTTTTAAGCAGATCATAATTTTCATACCATTATTTTACAGAATATGCAGGACATTGATTAAGCAACCAATCATGCGGTGGCCTTCCTTTTTAAAAAAAAAAAAAAAGGACAAGTAAAAGATAAGTGATTGCTATGGCCAGCTTCTCCTTCCTTCATTTAACGGTCTCCACTTGTGATATAGCCAGCATATCCCATTACCTGCAGTGACCAGAGCTAGCGCCAATCACTGCAGTTTAGATCCACCCTGTGCTTTTTTTTTTTTTTTTAAATTCTTTATTTTAAAGCCAAACTTGTATCAAACAATACATCTCCTGCTCCCAACTGCGACGCAGGTATTATTACAGAAATGACGGTAGAATATATACAAACAATAATCACACATATGCAATTCCCATCCCCGCTACTACTCAAGTCTGGCCCAGTTTACATATTTTATAAGCCGACCCAACCTAATGTAAGTAGGGAGAAGAGCGAAGAAAAAGAAATCAAGCCTGAAAAAAGATTGAAGGATTGTAGAGAAAGAAAGAAATAAAGAGAGGGGTAGGAGAAGAGAGCAGGAGAGAAGATCAGGGAGTAGTGTAGAGAGGAAGAAAGAGAGGGGGAGAAAGAATGCGAGAAAAAAAAAAAAAAAAAAAAAAAAAAAAAGGGGGGGGGGGGTGGAGGAGGACAAATCACGAATCCTGAGGTTCAGAGAACAAGTCCGCGTACTCCGCCGAGTAGGTGAACTCCATCCATGGGAACCATGTCCTATAAAAATCTTCCTGGCGATCATTAATAGAGGATGTCAAATCCTCCATATACATCAGATCGTTAATCCGCGAAACCCACTGTGTCACCGTGGGGGGGGTATTAGACTTCCAACCAAGCGGAATGCAAGACCTGGCAGACATGACCAAAAATCTAAGCAAAGATCTCCTATATTTAGAGACCGGGAGTTCGGATAGCTGTAGAATGAATAGCTCCGGACCCATTTTTTCAGTAGTACCGGTCACTCGTCTGATTACCTCCCCCACTTCTGACCAAAACCGCTGCAGAGAAGGGCAAGACCAAAAAATGTGCACAAAATCACCCTCCCCCTGACCGCATCTCCAACAAACCGGGTCAACTGAGGGAAACATTCTATGTAGTCTGGTCGGGACCCTGTACCACCTGGCCAACAATTTGTAATTAGCTTCCAACAGTCTGGAACTGATCGAAGTTCTATGTGCTAGCTGGAGGATGTTGTTTCTTTGTGAGTCGGATAGGCTAATCCCCAGGTCCTTCTCCCACTGCAAAAGGTAGGCCGGGGGGGGCAAATCCCCCGGATCTGATAACATGTTGTATACCAAGGATAGAGAGTGCCGCAAAACTCCCTCTCCCAGGCACAACTTTTCAAATCCCGTAGGAGGTCCGGCATATCGACTGAAGTGAGGGAGGGAGTGCATGTAGTGCCTCATCTGCATAGCCCTCCAATCCCCCAAGGGGCCCGGAGGCAAGAAGCCCCGAATATCCGCTAGTGAAAACCAATCCCCCTCTCTACCTAGATGACAAGCTCTGAATTTGCCCCCCTGAACCCACCCCCTGAAGACCGGGTCCAAGAGACCAGGACGGAATTCCGGGTCACCTAACACGGGTGTCATAGGGGAAGGCACTGGCAAAAGGAGTCGTCTGACCTCCCTTCTCGAACAACATTCAACAGTGGCGCCGATGGTAGGATGAGATCTCAGAGCAGGCAGGGAGAGGTTCAAAAGCCAGGGGATGGCCGGGAGATGTATTTCCGAGAAGCTCTGTTCTAGGGCCACCCACGGCTTTGTGCTGGAATGGCGACACCAGTCCAATACCCTAACCATATGCGTGGCCAAATAGTACTTTTTAAGGTCTGGGATACCCAGGCCTCCCCTAATCTTAGGTCTGCACAAAAGAGACCGAGAGAGTCTCGCCGGTTTGTTGGCCCAGATAAATTTGATCTGTAAAGAGGCCAGTTCCTTGAAGAAAGAGCTAGGGATCCTAATCGGCAAGGATTGAAAGAGGTATAAGAGACGTGGCAGGATATTCATCTTCAGTATTGCACATCTCCCGAACCATGTGAAGTAGCCCTTCCCCCAGTTAGCGCAGTCTTTTCTAATTGATTGCAGGAGCGGGTGAAAATTCAACTTGAAAATTTGACTAGAGTCCGCAGCCAACTGGACGCCCAAATACTTCAAGGACTGGCTAGCCCACCTAAACTCGAACGCGGATTGTAGCGATGTGACTTGCTCAGGAGGAAGAGATATATTTAGGGCCTCCGATTTTGACATATTAATTCTAAAGTTAGATAGAGAGGAGTATGTCTCCAACTCTCTCAGAAGATTAGGGAGGGAAACCCGAGGGTTGGTAATGAAAAAAAGCAAATCGTCCGCATAAGCCGCGATTTTATAAGTAGAACCTGAGGCGTTAGGGCCCGAAATGTTAATGTTGCCTCTGATCCGACTGAGCAGGGGTTCCAGAGTCAATATGAAAATCAAGGGCGAGAGAGGACAACCCTGTCTTGTTCCATTGCGAATGGGAAACCTCTCCGAAAGGAGACCGTTCACCCTGACTGCTGCCGAAGGGATGCTGTACAGGGAACATATCCAAGCAAGCATCCTACTCCCCAACCCCACAGCCCGCAGGACCTCCTCCATAAAAATCCAGTTAACTCTGTCGAACGCTTTTTCTGCGTCGGTCGACAGAAGCATCAAAGGCAGCCCATCGGATTTAGCCTTGTGTATTATGTTCAACGCCTTAGTCGTGTTGTCCCTTGCTTCCCTACCCGTCATGAACCCGGCCTGGTCAGGGTGAACAATCTCCCCAAGCAAAGGGGTAAGTCTATCCGAAAGAATCCTAGTGAAGAGCTTCAGGTCTGTGTTGAGGAGGGAAATGGGTCGGTAACTAGAGCACAACGAAGGATCTTTGCCCTCTTTAGGGATGACAACTATATTAGCAGCTAGGGTATCCCTTGGCAAGGGAGCAGCTTCAGAATGTGGGCCATGGTTGAATGCTGAGAGAAATGGGGAAATCAAAATGGAATCCAACTTTTTGTAATAGAGCAGAGGGAAACCATCCGGGCCAGGAGCCTTGCCTGTGGGGGATTTTTTAAGTGCAGACCAGTATTCCTCCTCCGAGATGGGTCTTTCCAGATCGGCCGCAGCCTCCGGCTTGAGATGTCCCAAGCCGGAGTCCGCGATGTACATCCGTATACGGCTACGCAACTCCGTCCTGGCCCTCTCAGACCGCCCCTCATCAATTGCATAGAGGGCAGTAAAGAAATCTTTAAAAGCGGAGGCAATGTCTTTCGGCAAAGTAGCCCACCTATCTCCCGCGATGTGCACCTTAGAGACATATCCTCTCGCTCTCTGAGTCCTCAGAGCTCTAGCCAGGGTCCTGCCACTCTTATTGCCAAATTCATAGAAATGCCGTCTACACCTAGCCAATGTTCCCCTAGCTTTACAGCATAGTAGGGTCCTCAGTTCCTCCCTCTTCTTGACCAAAATGGCCCCCACATCCCCTCCCAGAGACCCCTTGTGAATTGCCTCCAGCTCTCTAATGTCTGCCAAAAGGGATGTAGCCCTAGCTTCTCTTTCTCTCTTCAAGCGTGCCCCATGTTTGATAAACAGACCCCTCACCACACATTTGTGTGCCTCCCAGACTATGCCCGGGGACACCTCCCCACCCCCACTGCCACTGAAATATTCCCTCAAGGCATCCCTTATTTCCTGCATTGTCACCGGTTCATCGAGTAGCGAAGTGTTCAGGGTCCATTGACTCTGCCTCCCGATGGGGTAGCCGAGGGATAGAGTTATTGTGATCAAGGCGTGATCAGAGAATGATATGCACTCGATTGAGGAAGCCACCAGAGAGTGTAGATCCCCATGTTTAAGGAAAATGAGGTCTAACCTGGAGTAGCAATCATGCGCTGCCGAGTAAAATGAAAAATCTTTGTCTGATGGGTGCATCAATCGCCAAGTGTCTATTAGTTGATGGTCATGTAAACCCCGTCGCAAGCGACGCAGTGCCGAATGTGGCACACTGGACACCCCTTTGGAGCTATCCCTCGGCGGCTCCAACACAACATTAAAGTCACCCCCGAAGACCAGAGTACCCTCAGAGAATTCCTCTATCTGCTCAAGGTAACGCAGCAATGTAGGGCATTGACCCGAATTTGGCAAGTAGACCGCCACAAAAGTGAAAGTCTGTGTAGCAATGCGTCCCTTAAGCATCAGAAGCCTTCCCTGATCATCCGATCGAGAGTCCAACAGTTCCCATGGGAGCGTACTGGACATTAAGATGCACGTGCCCCTGGATCTAGAGTCAGGGGAGGGTGAATGATGCACTACAGGATACCTTCTATCAGCAAGTTTGTATGGTTTTGCCTCACAGTAGTGTGTTTCTTGGAGGAAAGCGACCTGAATTCTGTTTTTCCATAGTAGGTTCAGGAGAATAGACCGTTTCTCCGGGCTGTGAAGACCCTTAACATTCAGTGAGCCCACCCGAAGCTCGGCTTGTTTCTGCTTCGTCATACTCCGTCACTGACCTCTGGAAAAACGAACAACAAATTACACCCCAGAAAAAAAAAAAAAAAAAAAAACGGGGGGAAGGAAAGGAGGGGGGAAACGGATGAGTGGAAGAGGGAGAGTAGAGAGGATGTAGATAAGCGAAAGCAGAGACCCTTTAGCAGGGGAAAGAGAAGGAAGTAGAAGATCAAAAAGTGGAAAGGCAGAGAGTGGAAAAGCGGCAGTTTTGCCGCACGCAGTACCAGGGACCAGCCCAGAAACTGCTTAGGGATAGTTAGGGACAAGAACTGACATGTGGCCAGAGCTCCAACCCGCGCCTCACTTATGTATGCTTAGTGACCCGGACCCCGATCTAACGAGGAGGGTCTGTCAACTTAACCTCCCGCGGTCCCACCCACCCAAGACGGAAATGCAAACACCCCCCCCCCCGCCCCCCCCACGAACGACCCAACGTCAACAGATTAAAGTTACATTGAACGTAAGTCAGTACGCTGTGGTCTGTTGGGCCCATCGAACCGCCAGAACCCTTGCCAGCGGAGCAAGGAGGTCAGGGGACACCTCCAGGCAACCCCCAACCATACTCCTCTCCCGACCACCCAGCCATCACTTTGGTCACTTCCCCGACCCATCAACAACCGAGAGATTTCATGACCCTCCAAGATCATCACAGTGGGAGTATTGGACGTCATCCCTCCTCCTTCGCCGACCAGTTGGGGCCTGAGGTTCCCACTCCATCCAGTCCGGGATTGAGCAGTCTGGTATTCCAAGAAAGTCATACAACTTTGAAAGCTCAGAGTGCCTCCTCAATGGGAACACGGTGTCCCCCTTGCGGACAATCAGATGAAAGGGGTGGCCCCATCTGTACGAGGCGCCTGCCTCTTTGATTTTGAGCAAGAGGGGATGAAGCAACCGTCTCATATATAGTGTGCGGCCAGAGACATCCGGGAATAGCTTCACCACAGCCCCATCTACTTCCACAGAGCCACGCGACCAGGCTCCCTGAAGAATCCTCTCTCTGTCCCCATAGTAATGCAAGCGACATAATACGTCTCTGGGGAAGGAAGCAGATCTGGGGCCGGGCCTTGCGACCCTATGAATTCTGTCAAAGAGATAGGCGGCCTCAGGTGGGCGATCAGTGACTTGATTGAATATAGATAAGACTTTGGTGCGCAGCATATCTTGGGGCCAGTCCTCCGGAATTCCCTTCAGCCTTATATTATTTCTTCTGCCCCTATTTTCTTGATCGTCCAATAGCAGAGCAAGCTCCCTAATGCGGGCATTAGAAGACTCACAGTCCCGTTCAATTCTTTCCATTCTAACCTCCAGGGACTCCTGTGCTTGCTCTGTTGCCTCTATTCTATCTTCCAGCACCACCATTTCCTCTCTCAGGGTAGCCAGCGCCACCTGCTGGGAGGATTCTATTCTGGCCACCACATCCTCCAGATCTTTTTTGCTGGGGAGGGCCAATATAAGCTCTCTCAAAGCCTGCAAGTCATCCCGAGAGGGGCCAGGGGGCTGGTCGCCTGTCATCAAGGGGTCTTCTGCTTGCCCCAGAGAAGGGGGTGTACCTGGGGTGCCGAGGGACAAAGGGAATCCCAGCACTGGTGATCCCCCGGATGTCGAGGCCTCCTCTGTCTCCTCAGTGACAAGCTGTGTGGCCGGGCCTGTGGGTCCCCCCCTCCTCCACGCCTCTATACCTTGTTCTGCAGCCGCCGGTCTCACTGCTGTGGCGTTCGCTCGTTTCTCCCCTTCACCAGACGCCCGAGCTGCAGAGGCTGTGGGCGGGCGCCGGGTCGCACCAGGGGAATCCCCAGCCGGGGAACGCTGCAGAGACGCCGTCGCCATCTTGTCCTGGGCCGCCGGCGGGAGCTCCCGGCCCGGCCCCGCCAGGTATCTGGAGAGGCTCCCCTGGGACTTCTGGCTCCCTCCGGGGGATGCGGAGGTGGGGGCACCACCCGGTCTTTTCTTGGGGGCCATCCTGGATGCGGAGGGACCGCGGTAATCTGTAGAATTAAGCTGTGGGCGCAGGAGCTCTGGAGGTAAGCTTCCTCACGCCACCATGTCTAGGACACGCCCCCACCCTGTGCTTTTGATACCCTATATGCCAAATTAAATTGTGTCTTTAAAAACTGAAACTTATTTATGAGCCTTGGGAAAAAGGATTAAAAATAAAATAAATTAAAAAAAAAAATAAAACCCCACAGCTGCAAAAAGTAGTAGTTAAGGGGAATCTGTCTGCAGGATTTCACACCCCAAACTATATATGGGATATAGCTCTTTCAAAAAAAAAGTCCAGCAATAACTTTAAATGACTTCTCCGTTCCTCCATTACTGAGAAATGAGTGGTTGAATTGATATGCAAATGAGACTGAAGAGGTATGGTAGATCTAAAGCCTCCGTCACTCCAGCTCTATTGCCTGCCAAGCACCACCTCCTCCTACGTGACCTAAAGCTTCTATGAACTATGACTTTAAGCAAAGAAGTCAAGCAGGAGGAGGCGGTGCTGAGCAGGAAATAGAGCTGGAGTGACTGAGGCTTCAGATCTTCAGTATGATTTGCATACCAATTCAAACACTGATTTCTTAGTAACGGAGGGACAGACTGACCATGTAACAGGTATTGCTGGACTTGTTTTCAAAAGAGCTACATGCTCATATAAATAGATTATATGTTGGAATTCTGCTGACAGATTCCCCTTTAATTTATTTCGCTACTAGGCCTTGTGTATAAAACTACTAAAGACAAAAACAAACTTCACCTTTTATAATCTTACTGACTGGTACAACGCTCAAGGATGAAGTGCTGAATATTATACATGATACATCATCTGTTTAATTTAATCATACCATAAGAAAATGTTAGAGGAATGATGCTCCTTACCCAACAGAGACAACCACTGCTCCAGAGTTTTTTGTTAGGTGTCGGCAGAGAGAATCATAGGTGTCTAAAACCAAATAAACAGGACATTAGTTATGAAGATCCGTTATCATATAAATATAAAATATGATAATACACTGGAGATCAAAATTAGCGAACAATGCACAATTTCCTAAATGTCGCAGGCATTGTTTTGTCCTATGTGATTATATCCTAACATGAGTACACTAGCAGTATTTTAAGCTTATTTCATAAATTTATTGTAAAGCACATAATATAGATGTAAATTATACAAATGTAAAATAACACTGATCAAAATTAGAGAACACTTTCAGGTACCTGCACGTTATTGGTGTTAATATGGCACCTGGTGCTAGTTTCCTTAATTATCTAACAAACCCTATGTAACTGGCAGCCTAACTTTCCAGGTTCTGCTGAGTTTGCAAAAATGGTGTGCCGTTCCAAAGTGACTGAAGGTTGTCTAGATGAAGGCCAAAAGGGTGACCCTATCAGCCATAGCAAGAGAAGTTAGTAATCCCAAGTCTGTGATTTCGAGAATACTGCATCTTTACAACATCACAAACTCTTTCAAGTCCCCCAAGAAGGTTGGTCGCCTTCGAAAGACAAATGCAAGAGAGGACAGGATGATGCGAAGAATCTCCATTGTTAATTGTTTCAACACTGCAGCTGGGATTACTCACCAGTTCAGCACTGAACAGGGTAAGGATTTGTCTCGTCATACAGTGTCACGACGTTTAAGAGCATTTGGACTGAAAGCCCACTCTGCAGTGACCAACCCTCTCATCCCAGCCTAAAAATAGCAGCCTACAGCCACCCCAGAAATGGCACATGAATGAGCTACACCAATTTTTTGTGCTTTGTCCAGCTCTTCCAGATTGCCCTGGTGGTTTGGGGTAATACATGATGGTGAAATGTCAGCTGGCATAAAGCCCAGGGGTTAGTAATGGAGAGGTGTCTATGACACCCCAATTACTAACCCGGCAAGTGTAGCGTTTAAAAGAAACACACACACATACTGGAAAAAATAGTTTAGTTGAATAAAGACTCCCACCACATTCCCTCTCCCATAGATCACTTCATAAAGAAGAAGAACATCCAAACAAAATCTGAGACTTAGAGATATAGTAAAGGTCTCATGCATCTTTAAGACATTTCTATTACAGCACCTAACAAAACGGAGTCCACCAATTGGTCAATCCCTTCTTAAATACTATATTCCCCAGTGTAAAATAAAAATAACGGATACTCACCTCCCACGCTGGAATGGTGCTGGATCTCTCGACGCTCACATGATACTGTTATACTATGCAAGTGCTGCACCCACAAATCAATTGCTTCACTCACATTTCCCAACGAAACTCGGACATCCAAAAGAAGTGTGAGAACTGCAGCCCATTAGTCGACAACCCCATTAATGACAAATAATTAGTTAAGGATCAACGTCTGATTTTCTTACCAATGCTTCCAAACATGAATCCTCCTCCATGAAAAAACATGACTCCTTTTCTTCCACCAGCTGAAGGTGATCGGGGCTGGTAGACTCTCACCGGCACTCCTCCAAATTGTAAGTCTTTCTTGACCACCTCTGGATCATCCTTCGGCTTGGGTATTGTTATTTTTTGCAAATAATTAACCAGTACTGCAGCATTCCCTACTCCGAGTTTATCAAGAGCCTTCCCCTACAAAAAAAAAATAAAAAAATATAAAAAATTAAGTCATATTGCAGGTTGACAGCAGCGAACTTGCATCTCCACCTCTTGAGCCTTGCCCAAAATTGACGAACACGTCATTAAATCACAGAGGGTACCAGTACGTAGGCTACACTTATTACCAGTAACTGACAAAACTAATAAAAAAATATAACGTAGCTAAAAGAACACCCAAAATGCAACAAGATTTGCTTATATTTTAATCCACTTTTATTTTTCAAAATCCACCATATGGCTCTAGAGATATGGACTTCTTTATTTGGTGGTAGTTTTTAGTCTTACAAGAGGACGTGGCTCACAGGGTACTAATGCACATCAAAAAGGTCCATGGAGCCTCTGTTAGGAGTCTCGACACGGAAAATAGCCAGATATCCCTCCGGGAAGGACCTAGCCAAGGAGTGGCTCTTTTTAGGAGACCACCATAACCACCATATTAAGTGGCCCTTTTAGTCAGTATCCAGCTCTTGACAAGTTTAAAGATATAACAAGGGAAATACCAAGGCCAGATCAGTGATTGTTTTGTCTTGTTGGTCTACTAGGCATTGCTCCCACCTGGCCAGAATCCTACTCCACACTGATGAGGGGCAATACCCCGAAACAGCTGTCTGTGGATGGATACCTGGCCTTGGTATTTCCCTTGTCATATCTTTAAACTTGTCAAGAGCTGGATATTGACTAAAAGGGCCACTTAATATGGTGGTTATGGTGGTCTCCTAAAAAGCCACTCCTTGGCTAGGTCCTTCCCAGAGGGATATCTGACCATTTTCCGTGTTGAGACTCCTAACAGAGGCTCCACAGACCTATTTGATTTGCATACTTCCCAGGGGGCAATGCACCTAGGATTTCAATGTGTTGAGCGCCTTCGCTGGCTGCCGGCAGGTTTTTTGTTTTTTTTCTGGCTGGTCTCCCCGAGATCAGTGATTGCACTAATGCACAGCATCCTAGAGATCCGCCCCTGAGGATCCTGTGAGTCACGCCCCCTTGTAAAGAGCATTAAAAATCATCTTTTTTTGATGCACTAAATAAAAAAGTGCCCAACTTTATGGTAGATGTTGAAAAGAAAAAATAAAACAACCCAAATGGAATACTCTGAGAATAAAATATTCGGTGAAGCAGCAAGAAAAAGAATAAGAACAAAAACCATCGACTTTTACATGGTGACAAATTGTAACCGTCATTTCAAATTTTATTTAAAAAACCAATAGTACACAAGAAAATATGGAACTTTGGATTATATCTTAAAGGAAAGATGTCAGGAGGATCAACTCTCCTAAGCTGTCTACGAGTAGGAAGATGAATAAAATGATGCCTTGATATCTGCAATCCGACATCTTACTCCATGGAAATTCACATTTTTCTTGTATGTCAATGAACTAAGAGCTACGGGCCAGAAACAGATCTCGCAGAGAATTTACCTTCAGAATTTTTTTTTTTAACCCCTTCACCTCCGAGCCTATTTTCACCTTCCCGACCAGGCCAATTTTTTTCAATTCTGAAATTTGGCGAAATTTTGCAATTTTCAAACTTTTAATTTTTATGCCCTTAAACCAGAGTTATGTCACAATAAAATAATTAATAAATAACATTTACCACTTTACGTCAACATCATTTTTTTAAATATATATTTTTTTTCCTTAGGAAGTTAGAAGAATTAAATATGTATTAGCCATTTCTCATTTTTCCCAAAAAATTTACAAACATTTATTTATTTATTTTTTTTAAGGGACCACATCACATTTGAAATGACATTTAGAGGCGTATATGATAGAAAATACTCAAAAGTGACACCATTCTGAAAACTACACCCCTCAAAGTGCTCAAAACCACATCCAAGAAGTTTATTAACCCCTCAGGTGCTTTACAGGAACTAAAGCAATGTGAAGGGAAAAGATGAAAATTTAACTTTTTCCTACACCTGCTGATGAATGCACTTCTCGCAATGCTGTACAAGTAGTTTGGATGCTGTGAAGGGGTTAATAAAAGGGGAGTTACTGGTATGAGACATGTAACACAGAATAGTAGAACCGAACTTTGCCTTCTTAGGGTACCGTCACACTTAAGCGACGCTCCAGGGATCCCACCAGCGATTTGACCTGGTCAGGATCGCTGGTGCGTCACTACATGGTTGTTGGTGAGCTGTCACTCGGGCAGATCTCACCAGCGACCAGCCCGCAGCGACTCATGGAAGCGATGCTGCGCTTGGTAACCAAGGTAAATATCTGGTAACTAAGCAAAATGCTTTGCTTGGTTACCCGATATTTACCCTGGTTACCAGCGCACACCACTTAGTGCTGGCTCCCTGCACTCGTAGCCAGAGTACACATCGGGTTACTAAGCAAAGCGCTTCGCTTATTTACCCTATGTGTACTCCAGCTACGTGTGCAGGGAGCCAGCACTGGCAGCCTGAGAGCGGCGTACGCTGGTAACCAAGGTAAGTATTGGGTAACCAAGCAAAGAGCTTCGCTTGGTTACCCGATGTGTACCTTGGTTACCAGCGTCCGCAGCTCCCAGACACATTCAGATCGTTGCTCTCTCGCTGTCAAACACAGCGATGTGTGCTTCACAGCGGGAGAGCAACTACCAAAAAATGAACCAGCACTGTGTGTAACGATCAGCGATTTCACAGCAGGGGCCAGGTCGCTGCTTAGTTTCACACACAGAGAGATCGCTAATGACGTCACTGCTGCGTCACAAAAAACGTGACTCAGCAGCGATCTCGCTATGTGAGAAGTACCCCTTACAAACACATTAGCAGCTGCAGCTCTCACAGCTCTGCTGTATTGCAACAACATGCACCACCGGCTGCCTGTGAGATGGAGGCTGAAGCAAAGGGCTCAGTTCTACTTACGTACAAATAATCATTCCGATACTCGTTCCGAAAAGTGGGACAAGTGTTATGCGTATAGTCTTGCATATGTCATGTGAGTGTGCAGTTTTTTTTCGCCGAGCATCCGTATGACGTACGAGTGCTGTGCAAGTGCTATGCGAGTGTGTAGGTATTTCTCACTCAGCATCTATATGACATAGCATAAGGACACTGCCTGATTGCTCTCGCACCAGTGTTAATCAATCTGATGTTTTACCGGATTGCACTTGTACGTGAAAATCACAAGTGGAACCGAGGCCTAAGAGGAACCTGCAGAAGTGTCAGTTATAATCACACACAGCCACCATCACATTCTTTCCTTTAAAATAATTTCTGGATTCGAAGTCTCATGCAGATCTATGTCCGGCCCATAATCCAGAACAGCTCATATACAGATCAGAAAAAAAGTATACGACCTATAAATGTCCTCACTATCACAAAATCCCTATTTTTTACGAGAGTATAAACCTACAAAAGGATGAAGGGACTAATATTGACAACTTTACTAATAGCAATTTTTTACATCATAATATTCATAAATTCAATACATATATAACATACCCCTTCATGGGGAATAGGGAATCTAGAACACACAGACAAAATGTTGTGAAGTCAACAGTAAGGCATCACATTACTTGTATAGTGGCTAGCAGCAGTAAGGTTATTCATTACATTGCACACAGCCCCAAGCCAGAGCCGGATAATCAGTCTGGTCAGTACCAGACTTCACATAGCTCAATAAATGTGCATAGTGCCTCAGTGGGACTTGTTAAATAAGTTTACAGCAAACTCATTCCATACCTGTAGCCATTATGAAGTTGTTTTTAAAATATTTTTATTTTGAAAATATGTGGGGAAGTTGAAGTTGTGTACAGTGTGCCCTTGGCAGTGCTCACCTCAACGCGCGTTTCACCCCATGTCCAGTTTCATCAGGACGGTTGATCTTACTGACAGATTCCCTTTACAGAGAAATCTGCTTCTATATCAGAGAATACAGACTGTTACATTACTGAGAAAGAAGACGGCAGCAGATTTTAATAAGATTCTATGTTAAAGGAGAGAGGACATTCTCTGTCTCGCTTTTATTGTCTCCTTCCCTTCTTTCTACCTAGAATCTTACCAGTAACAACTGTCATCTATTTCAGTAAAGGGAAAAATCTGTCTTCACTGAATACAGATTTACCGAGAATTGGTCATTTCGGACTCCTATTGGTGGCTCTGTGACGTGATCGCAGGGTTCCGATAGGTTGTCATGACAGCCGGGGGTCAACTGATGACCCCTGTCTCTGTCATGACAAACTTCCTATAAGCCCTGGTTGTGAGCGACATTCATAGGAGATCGTGATTTGTGCTGCTCAGAGCGGGGCTGATGCTGATCCTGATCCTGTTCTGTACAGCACAAGCCAATCAAGAAATAACGTCTGGAACACCATTCTGAGTCTGAACTGGGTGCAAAAATATACTGTACAGCACAAGCGATTGGAAGATCACAAGTTCAAGTTCCCTAAGTGGATTAGTAAAAACAATAAATAGTGTGAAAAAAAAGATTAAAAATGTATAAAAAAAAAAAAAAAGAAATAAAAAACCCCCCATAAAACTTAAATCACCCCCTTTTGTCACATTGAAAATAAAAGATACACATATTTGGTATTGCTGTTTTCAGAATAAAATAAAAAATTAATCATATCGGTAAATATTGTAACAAGGAAAAAAAAACGCTAAAATTATGGCTTTTTGGCCGCCGCAACATTGCAACAAAAGGCAATCAAAATATTGTATTGACCCCAAAATGCTATCAGTAAAAGCGTCAGCTCAGGGCGCACTCAGCTCTAAATCCCCAAAAAATGAGAACACTACGGGTCTCGGAAAATGGTGAGAAAAGCGCAATTCTTTTTTTTTTGACAAATTTTTTAATTTTGTTCACTAATTAAATAAAAAAAAAAACAACAAAACACTATACATATTTGGTATCTATGAACTCATACTGACCTAGGGAATCATAGCGCCAGGTCAGTTTTACCATATAGTGTACATGGTAAAAAAAACAAACAAACAAAAAACAATTGTGGAATTGCACTTTTTTTTTTGCACTTGCAATTTTTTCCCCCTGTTTTCCAGTAACACTATATGGTAAAATTAATGATTTCTTTCAAAAGTACAATTCATCCCACAAAAACCAAGCCCTCATATGGCTATGGTGATTGAAAAAATAAAAAAAAAGTTTTGGTTCTTAGATATGCAGAGTGGTGAATGGGTTAAATTTATGGCGGAAGTCATTGCAAACCGATTATAGAAATAACAAGCCAAACGGATCGGAAATACAGAACTTCAGATTCAGACTCTGGACTCACCAGGATGAAGGCACCAGTGGAAAATGTGTGAATTGTCTTCAGCAGTTTTGGATTTGCGATCCCCGGGGGGTACTCTGCTTTGGAGGATTCATACCAGGTGACCCCCAAAAATATCAAAAGACACAAGGTGATAAAAATGCAGATTGCACAGAGCGGAGCGGCCAATACTCCGAGCATCGCTGCAGATTCTTGTCTGTTTCTTCCTGTCACTTCCTGGTTCCTCTCTATAGTAATTGCCGGTAGTAAATGCAGGTAGCTGAGCTCACCTGACTCTTAAAGGAGAAGTAGCTCAAAATCTATATATACAATGAACGTTTACTTGTGCTTTTTTCTTCTACAGACAGTTTAGGTTTTTGTTTGTCAATATGGGCAGGTTTTGTTTTGTCCTGTGTAACTTTTTAAATAAGTTGCAAACTTTTTGCACTCTGCTAAGTCCGGGGCCACACGGGGATTACTGCGATCCCCTCGCATGACACTCGGCTTACGCTGGCAGCACAGCAGAGCCGAGTGTCATGCGAGTGTCCCTGCAACTGAGGTCCAACCGTGCGAGCGGACCTCAGCTGCAGGGGGCGGGCTGGCACTGAGGAGGGTCGGGCCGGCACTGAGGAGGGGCGGCCAAGTGCTGAGGAGGAGCGGGCCAGCGCTGCAGAGGGGAGGGAGGGATTTATCGCCCTCTCTCCTCTGTTGCCGGCTATTGCCATTCTGGCCCTACACTCGCATTACACCGGAGTACCGCGAGTGCAGTGCGATTTTTCTCCCGCCACATAGATTTGAATGGGTGTCATAGAAACAAGGATCACATTACACCCGCAGCATGCTGTGATTGTTTTCTCGGTCCGATTAGGGCTGAGAAAAAAATCGCTCATGTGCGCTGACACACAGGCTAGAATTGGTCCGAGTGGAATGCGATGTTTTTTCACACTCCACTCGCACCAATTTTCCTGACGTGTGGCTTAGGCCTAATTCCCATGCTTGGCCTCTAAAGCCTCATTCAGATTTCTTCTTTTTTAACAGGGACATGGAAAAAAAAAACAGACTGATTTTCATGCATGTGGTCTTCATCAGTGTTTGGTCATTCTGTACCTTCTACCATCAGTGATATGAGTCAGCTCACATGACGAAAAAAAATTGGAAACATCTCCTACCCATTACCGGATCCACACGGACTGCATACTGAAGGCATCCGTGACTCGGATCAAAAAGGGACATGTCCCTGTGATCTTTTTCGAATATATGAACAGCTCCATAGACTATAATGAGTGCATGTTCTATCTGTGAGAGAATCCCAAAAATTCCAAGGCACCGAGAAGCTCCTCTCCATTTATGTCTTAATTTGTCCTGGCATAAAAAAGAAAAAGTGCAAAAACACAACGTTTTGGCCAACAGAGGGCCTTTTTCAAACCAAAGAAATTACATACATTATGGCTTGAAAAAGGCCCTCTGTCGGCCGAAATATTGTGACGCCCTGGACCCCAGGGGTCACAGAATAACATCACATACACACACCCCCCTCCCCTGGTCAGGAACACCAGTCAAACAAAACCCTTGTTGCCTCCCTCCAGCCAGGCGGCTGGCCCCACCCACCGAGGAGTTCACAGGCCTGGAGGCGGGAAAAGTAGTCAGTCAAGTGGAGTTTGGAGTTGAGTGTGGAGAGTTGAAGTGAGAGGAGGAAAGTCTGTGTGTGTCTGGGTCGGAGCCCAGGCACAATCAGCAAGGTCGGCAGATGGTGGTGGCTGTCTGCAGGAGTTGGTGGACGTCTGCGGAACCGTAGGACCGAGGTCGGGCGGTGGCCTGCCCGTACCGAACCGGGGAGCGGATTGAAGCCAAGCACTAAGGCAGGGTACTCAGACCCCGACTAGGCTCGGAAGCCGCCGTAAAGGTCGAATTCTCTGATTGCGGTCTGGACCTCAGGGGTTCATTCCCAACCAAGTCCCGTCAGAAGGCAACAGCCCAACCCGTCCGGATAAGAGCCACCGCCAACGGCCAGAGATCCAAGGGCCAGCGCCTGCGGGCAAAACGGGCTCTCCCAACACGTACACGACGGGGAGCGGACTACCCGTGGCAATCCATGGGGGTCAAACACTTACACATAGGTGCAGGGAACAACAGCCACCATCAACCCGTCCAGGAAGAGTGAAGACACCGCAGCCGGCTGTGGGCCCCGTCCATCCAGCCATTTGGTTTACCAGAGACTCTGTTCTTGTCTACCTGAGTGAGTATACCAGTGCCATCCGGCACCGCGCTGCACCGTAACGCTGCCTCCGTGTCCACGCTGCCTCCCCGCATCGGCACCTGCACCTACCCCTCCTCCCTTCTCCCCAACCGGGGCCCCGGGACCAACAGCCCCTACCCACGGAGGGGTCAACACCTTAGCTGCTCTCCGCCATCGCTCCCGGGATCCCCCGTCACCAGCAGCGGTGGTGCCCACCATCACCACAACCCATGGGTAGTGTCACAACTGACATCCCACCACCAAACCTCCCCTTTTCACTCGTGGGTGAGGAGGCGCTGCTCGAGCCCCCGGGTCTGGCCCCGGCAGAAGCATCGGACCCGAGCGCCAGCGAACCCCCAGGCGAGCGGCGTTCCCAACCCCTCCGCCCGCGACAAAATTTATTTGCACATTTTATTTTGTATGCTGGGACAAATGTTGAGGAGAGCCATTGCATCAAATACTTAATTAACCTCAGGACATAGAGGACTGTGGGAAGTGTGTTCAATGAAATCGATTCTCTATACATAAGCCAGTCTTCAGAGATATACAAGATGACACAGATGACGTCACAGACCCGCCCTTCAGCATCACCGCAAATTCGCCCCGATGACATCATAGACTTGCCCATCAGCATCACTGCAGATCCGCCCCAATGACATCATAGACCCACCCATCAGCATCACCGCAGATCCGCCCTGATGACATCATAGACCTCCCCGTCAACATCACCGCAGATCCACCCTGATGACATCATAGACTCACCCATCAGCATCACCTCAGTTCCGCACCGATGACATCATAGACCTGCCCATCAGCATCACCACAGATCATCCCCGATGACATCATAGACCTGCCCATCAGCATCACCACAGGTCCACCCCAATGACATCATAGACCTGCCCATCAGCATCACCACAGATCCGCCCCGATGACATCATAGACCTGCCCATCAGCATCACAACAGATCCGCCCCGATGATGTCACAAACCCAGCTATCAGCATCACCACAGATCCGCCCCAATGATGTCATAGACCCGCCTACGATGACGCCCACCAATCAGCTCATGGGCTAACACATTGTTCAACCCACTGACCAATGTAACCAATGAACACATCCAGGCATGCCCACTGTAGAGCCGATCATGCCCCTTTCCTAGGTTATATAAGGGCAGGTTTCAGTTGAAATAAGCTCTGTTTTGGGCCTACCTCGATCGAGGAAAGATGTACATCCGACTGTGTGTTTGGTGTCATTCTTTCAAGCATGCACTTGATCCTCATTAATTAAGTCAGGCAGCAGGCAACAAGTGAACCCTGGTTAAGAGATTACCCTAAAGCAGGTTTTACACGCTGCGACAGCGCTAGCCGATGCTAGCGATGCCGAGCACGATAGCACCCACCCCCATCGGCCGATATGTGTTGATCGCTGCCGTAGCGAACATTATCGCTACGGCAGCGTCACACGCACATACCTGTGCAGCGACGTCGCTGTGTCCGGCGAACCGCCTCCTTTCTAAGGGGGTGGTTCGTTCAGCGTCACAGCGACGTCACAGCAGCGTCACTGAACCGCCGCCCAATAGAGAAGGAGGGGCGGAGATGAACGACCGGAACATGCCGCCCACCTCCTTCCTTCCTCCTTTTCTGGTGGAGGCAGGTAAGGAGATGTTTGTCGCTCCTGCGGTGTCACACACAGCGATGTGTGGTGCCGCAGGAATGACAAACAACAGCGTACCTGTCGCTGCAGCGAAATTATGGAAATGAGCGACGTGACAACGAGCAACAATTTTTGACGTTTTTGTGCTCTTTGATCGTCGCTCATTTGCGTTACACGCTGCAATGTCGGTAACAGCGCCGGATGTGCGTCACTAACGATGTGACCCCGACGATATATCGTTGCCGATGTCGCAACGTGTAAAGCCCGCTTAACACAAATAAAGATTTATAAACAAAGAGGAACTTCTCGGTGCCTTGGAATTTTTGGGATTCTCTACAAAGTTGCAGCTGGTGGAGAGCTGCACCAAGCAGCACGAGTGGTGGAATGGTGCATGGGATACTGTTAATTCATGCATGTTTTATCTGTGTGAGACACATGTACAGGATATGTTTATAAAACCAGATGTCTGAATGAGGTTTAAAGCACCACTCCAGTGTTTTTATTTTTCTATTTCACCACCGAAGTGGCATCATAAATGTACGTTCTCTGACCCTAGTAATATACTTACAAGCCACCATCCTCTTCTGTTCTCAGCACTGCTCCAGTCCAGTCTTCCAGTTGTGACCTGTGTTTTCTGGGCGAGCCGGATGTCACTTCTCAGTATAAGTCTATGAAAGCCAGAAAAATGCTGTCATAGACTTACACTGAGAGGTTGTGATTTTTATCTCTGACTTCCGGCCAGTCAGACAGTGTGGTCACAAGATGGCGGAGAGGAACTGGAGTGGTGCCGGGAAGAGCAGAAGATTGGTGAATATATTACTATGAGAAGGCACAATGCACTAGTGATACCACTCTGGTAAATGAGTGGTGCAAAAATAACAAAATGCTCTCCTTTAAACGGGTGGTCCAGCACCTAAAATGTATTTTCTAACTATCTGTCTTTACCCCCTAAAATCTTTTGTAATTATATCTTCATTATTGAATTTCCTACACTTCTCCCTATATATCTAATTCCTGCTTTGTTTTTTATTAACTGATCTTCCTATGATGTTTCGTTTGAGAGGAGTCTCAAACGTTACGTCACAGGAGGCTGGAGCTGCAGTCACTCTCAGCAGCGTCCATTGCCACTCCTGGAAGAGGACGTCACCATGGGGCGGTGAAGCAGTTACTAGTTTCTTGTATCGTCGCCCCCTCTGAGGATGTCTTGGATGATGAGTGATGGACGCTGTGGCCAAGGGTAGTGCTGCAGCGGCATGCTACTCCTCTCTCGGCCACCGCTTCCATTGCTTTTGTGAAACATGTCAACAGGGGGTGGTGCTAGGTGCAGTGAGTGACACCAGTGTCCCCCTCCAGCCTCCAGCAGCACCCTCAAATGTTGTTCATCTGAGGTTGTTTTTATTGAATTGTAAGTAGTGATGACTGAGCACTACCATGCTCAATACTCATAAGGAGCAGTCGGATGCTCGGCCGGGCTCAACTCGTGTACCCAAGTATAATGGAAGTCAAAGGAGACTTCAGCATTTTTCCATTTTTCCCTTGACTCCCATTATACTCGCTACTCAAGTCAAGCCCGAGAGCAGCATGATGTATGCAAAGAGACCCTGATTCCAATGATGTATCACTTATTTTACTGGGTGCAGAAGTTGTGACACAATCAGTGTTTAGGCTTAGCAATGCAGCAGAGCTGAGAAAGTTAACACTGCCCATACCAGGCTTTGTATGCACAAAGTCTATAGACAGAGAGGTGCTAATCAGAGGGAGAGGGGGCATAGTCTGGCAATGGTAATTGCAGGTGATAAAACCTTCCCTATAAATAAACAACACCACACAAGGTCATGAACAACACATCACTGAACTCTATGTGTCACCGTCTATCTTCTGCTGTATTCAAATTACATAGCGAAAACCTGCTGACAGTTTCCCTTTAAGAAAGTTCTAGATCTATGAGGACATAGTCCATATTAATGGATAACCTATAGTGACCGCTAGCACATTGGCATTTGAAAGATCCCTATAGTGACAGTTACTAAATGTCTTTTATGAGGTATTTGTGAAGCTTGAAGGATTATTAAAAGTTCTGGATCATCAGATAACTATAGAAAGTATGTAAAGCTAATTTACTTACGACCAAGTATTGAGGCATTTACTGTACAGACTTTTCAGTAGGTGCCAACATTTCTTAGTGTAAAATCATTTTTTCAGTTGGTCTTATATAATATTCTAATTTTCTGAGATAATGACTTTCGGGTTTTCATTGGCTGTAAGCCATAATCATCAACATTTACAGAAATAAAAGAGTGAAATAAATCCCTCTGTGTGTAATGACTCTATATAATATATAGAAATAGATCCCTCTGTGTGTAATGACTCTATATAATATATAGAAATAGATCCCTCTGTGTGTAATGACTCTATATAATATAAAGAAATAGATCACTCTGTGTGTAATGACTATATAATATATAGGAATAGATCCCTCTGTGTGTAATGACTATATATATAAAATATAGGAATAGATCCCTCTGTGTGTAATGACTCTATATAATATATTGGAATAGATCCCTCTGTGTGTAATGACTCTATATAATATATAGAAATAGATCCCTCTGTGTGTAATGACTCTATATAATATAAAGAAATAGATCACTCTGTGTGTAATGACTATATAATATATAGGAATAGATCCCTCTGTGTGTAATGACTATATATATAAAATATAGGAATAGATCCCTCTGTGTGTAATGACTATATAATATATTGGAATAGATCCCTCTGTGTGTAATGACTCTATATAATATATAGGAATAGATCCCTCTGTTGAATGACTCTATATAATATATAGGAATAGATCCCTCTGTGTGTTATGACTCTATATAATATAAAGAAATAGATCCCTCTGTGTGTAATGCCTCTATATAATATATAGGAATAGATCACTCCGTGTGTAATGACTCTATATAATATATAGGAATAGATCCCTCTGTGTGTAATGACTCTATATAATATATAAGAATAGATCCCTCTGTGTGTAATGACTCTATATAATATATAGGCATAGATCCCTCTGTGTGTAATGACTCTATATAATATATAGAAATAGATCCCTCTGTGTGTAATGACTCTATATAATATATAGAAATAGATCACTCTGTGTGTCATGACTATATAATATATAGGAATAGATCCCTCTGTGTGTAATGACTCTATATAATATATAGGAATAAATCACTCTGTGTGTAAGAACTCTATATAATATATAGAAATAGATCCCTCTGTGTGTAATTACTCTATATAATATATAGAAATAGATCCCTCTGTGTGTATTGACTTTCGGGTTTTCATTGGCTGTAAGCTATAATCATCAACATTAACAGAAATAAACATGTGAAATAGATCCATCTGTGTGTAATGACTCTATACAATATATAGGAATAGATCCCTCCGTGTGTAATGACTCTATATAATATATAGGAATAGATGCCTCTGTGTGTAATGACTCTATATAATATATAGAAATAGATCAATCTGTGTGGAATGACTCTATATAATATATAGAAATAGATCCCTCTGTGTGTAATGACTATATATAATATATAGAAATAGATCCCTCTGTGTGTAATGACTCTATATAATATATAGAAATAGATCCCTCTGTGTGTAATGACTATATAATATATAGAAATAGATCCCTCTGTGTGTAATGACTATATATAATATATAGAAATAGATCCCTCTGTGTGTAATGACTCTATATAATATATAGAAATAGATCCCTCTGTGTGTAATGACTATATATAATATATAGAAATAGATCCCTCTGTGTGTAATGACTCTATATAATATATAGAAATAGATCCCTGTGTGTGTAATGACTATATATATTACGAATAGATCCCTCTGTGTGTAACGACTCTGTATAATATGTTTCCCTTTTTGTATTGAATTACTGAAATAAATTAACTTTTTGATGATATTCTAATGTATTGAGATGCACTTGTACTTTTCGGTTGTTCCTGTTAGTGACTGCCCATTTTGCAGTGTCTGGTCCTTCCAACTTAACTTGCCAATCTGTTGTCCTGCATCCTATTCTTTCTTGGTCCCCACTCCAAAATATAGCAAGGTTACTGTAATGTGGATCTTCGATCAGGTAGAATAGAGAATAGGTTGCATATCATAGAATCATAGAGGTGGAAGGGACCTCAAGGGCCATCGGGTCCTCCCCCTGCGAGTGCAGGTTTTCCTAAATCATCCCAGCTATATGTTTATCCAGTTTCCACTTGAAGATTTCCATTGATGGAGAGCTCACTACCGCCAGTGGTCGCCTGTTCCACTCCCTGACTGCCCTCACTACCTCCCGTGGTCGCCTGTTCCACTCCCTGACTGCCCTCACTGTCAGAAAGTTTTTCCTAATGTCTAATCTGAATCTCCTTCCTTTTAGTTTCATCCCATTGCTTCTTGTACTTCCCTGTGCTAATGAGAATAGGGTAGTTCCCTCTGCACTGTCACTACCTGTCAGATATTTGTAAACCGCTATTAAGTCTCCTCTCAGCCTTCTCTTTTTCAAACTAAACATCCCTAGTTCTTTTAGCCGTTCTTCATATGCCATGGTTTGCAGACCTTCTACCATTTTGGTATATAGATGTCTTTTCTTGATTTTTGGTGCCCAGAACTGTACACAGTATTCCAGGTTGGGTTTGACCAGGGCAGAGTATAGGGGAATAATTACCTCTCTTGATCTAGATTCAATGCTTGTCTTGATATATCTCAGAATTTTGTTGGCCTTTTTAGCTGCAGCACCGCAAAAAAAGCCAACGAAATTCTGGGATGTATCAAGACAAGCATTGAATCTAGAAAAACCTGGATTGTCAGGCACACAGTCCTGGCTCTCCGCTGGTTGATAAAGACTGGTCTAAGATCCTCGGATCTTAGTGAGATGTCAACTTGGAAAACCTTGTTGGAATGTTCATAGTTCATAATCGGGGAAAGTGGTGGTGTTGGTCCTTCATAGACTCCTGGAACTGACAGTAGCCTACAGTGGTCCGCATTACCCTGTTGGTGCCTCTTTGTTATCTGCCTCCCGCTCCTAGGTCTTCTTAGAGTACACTAGGCAGATCACAAGTCTCCCGACCACAGGAGACTGTTGGAATAAAAATATTATAGGAAAAAGACAACTGTTTCAGGGTCCCATAGATTTACTTTATTGAAATCATTATACCATAGGAAAGCCCCATGAGATCATGGACCATATTAATGAATAAACTATGGTGAACCTTATTGTGCCGCCCCCACGTCAGCAGTCGGGCTGCTCGGATCTGGATCCACAGTGGGTCGAGGGATTTCCGGACCCGAGGGTCGCGCGGACACTCAAATAAAAGGGGACGTACATATACGGGGATTGCTGTAAATACTTTGTGATGCCACCCGCGGTGTGTGGTAATATGGTGTACCACTGCTGCTGTTGGGGAGCACCCAGGGATGATGACATGGCAGCTGGATGTTAACCCCTCCGTGGGTAGGGATGATGCCCCGGGGCTCAGTATCCAGGATACGGGGAGTGATGTGGGCCAGAGGTGGATATTGGTGTACTCACTGTTGAATAATTGCACACAAGTCTGTTTGTAAACCAAGGTGTCAGTGGCCGGCTGCCACGTTCGGGTGTACTCTGGTCCCACACCCGGCTGGTGTACCGATGTTCCTTCCTCCGGTACTCTGTAATTTTCCTCGCTTTTGGACGACTCCGTCTGGAACGGGGAAGTCCTGTTCTGGTTGGGAGACGTGCCCACGAAAACTGACCCTTGGGATTTCAGTGGGTGTTTGCGGATACCCTATTCCCCGTGGTGGGCTGCCGTTTCGCTCTATCTGGGCTAACACTTCTGGAGCTAGGCCTGAAACATGCTCCCGGCCTGGTGAATTAGAGAAGGGGCTTGCAACCGTCTTCAAACTAGGGTCTAGGTACCCCGCCTATGCACGGTTTCCGGACCGGATCTCCGCTGTCGGTACCGGCGGGCTCCAACCCTGTCCCGGTCCACTCTGGATTTCCCGCGACCGTATTTCCGTCGCCTTTGGACATGGTTCACTGCTTGCCACCTAGCCAGTAGACCAGGGTCACTACCCTGTCCACTCTCCACTAGGCTCAGCTTTCCTCTGACAGTCTGTCACTGTCACTCCTCTCCACTGGACCTCCAACTTCCAACTCCAAACTCAATCTGACTTCAACTACTGTGTTCCCGCCCCCGGATCCTCAAGACCCCTAGGTGGGCACTCCCAATCCGCCTGGTCCTGCCCACTGGTGTGTCATTCTTACCCTGAGGGGGGTGGCTAGGATTTTTTGGCTGATGGGACCTTGTGTGGGAAGGTGTTATGTGGGGTGTTGTGTACTTCTGTGACCACCTGGCGGCGCCAGGGCGTCACATTATCATATCTGAAATATCACTAAATAATAATAAGTAAAAACGAACAAATTATTTAGTTCCGTTAAATTCCTTTTATTAGGCATTTACAGCACTTGAATAGTAGTCGATTATAATGTTCTACATTATTAGATAGTTGGAGAACAGTCAGGCTCTAGCGTCTGGAGGATCCAAAAAGTATGTGAGGAAGTCATCAGAAAATGATAAGTGGTGGCTCTAGTATAGATTTTTATGCAATCTCCTTCTTTCAGTACGGTGCCCAACATTGACACGTTCCATTATGCATGGACCTCATCTATCAAAACCTTAGTGAGTGAAACCCCTTAGTACTCGTAAAAGGTTACAAGTTTGCAATAGGCCTGATAAATATAAATCTGAAGTCCATTATTTAATACAAAATTAGATTTGGGGTTATCTAAAACACCAATTTTTTACATGTACAAGGTATCAAAGGTTTTCAATATAAGTAATAATATTATCCATAGCCAGCTTTCCAGAGACCACTTCAGCTTGATCAAAAAAGCTAACAAGTCCGTGGAAGCCATCTTTAACATGATACCATGTGACCGGAACTCCATTGTCCTCCAGCCGTTTCTTGTAGAGCATCCCATCATCGCGGAGAACATCAAACTCACATGTTAGTATGTAGGCCTGTGGTAGTTGCCGGATCACAGCATCATCGGCGAACAATGGAGAACAAGGAAGGTCAAGAGCTTTCTTAACCTTCTCATAAACATCTTTACTAAAGGGCGCCATGATGTGAGGTTTGTAGCCTTTGTCCTTAAATTCCTCGGAACTTATCCACTTACTTAATTTTTGTCTTATTTCTGGAGGTACATGGCTGCCCTTTAAGATGTCTTTTGATAAAGAGAGATCACCACCTATGTATACCAGTGTGAAGTATAAAGTACTCTGTTGGAGTAACAAAGGGACCATCTTGTTTTGTTGGTGTGAGGGTAAATTGAAGTCGGCCTTCTGGACCACTGGGTATATCATCACCTGCGCAAGAGGCTTTGGAAGATCTGATCTACCCACAAGAGCTTGACAAACACCAGCTGTAAGATTGCCCCCGGCACTGTCTCCACATATTATAACAGAGGAGGGATCAACTCCATGGTCTTGTGCTGTCTTCAGAAAGTGAACAGTAGCCATGACACAGTCATCCAACGCAGCTGGACATATGTGTTCTGGTGCCAGGCGGTACCTAAAATTATCAATAAAAAGTTTTTGAAACCAAGGCAGATATCTGAATAATATAGGATTCTCACCAGCATTGTTTAGCACCTCTACCAAGTCTGGTACACTGTGACCACTGACCCTCAATTCATGATCAGGCTAGTTCCTCATGAGAAACATTTTTTAAGCTAATCTGAGCCCTAAGGATTACAGTTTGGTCCTAAATTGGGGACCCCATCCATGATCAAAATGTTGGTCTAAGGCCGGTGTCCCACTTGCGATTGCCTCGCGTGTATCTCACGTGAGTTTTGTGGTGCATCGCCCAGCACGGACTCACACTCTGCTCACAGGAGCAGGTCGGTTGCATGCATCTGTATGATGTGATGCACCGCAAAAACTCGCGCGAGTTACACGCGAGGCACTCGCAAGGGTGACACCGGCCTTAGGGGAAAACTTTCTCCTTTCGGAGCCTGACACACCAATCTGGCTGCCAGTGAGGAGACTTATAGCTGCAATGCTCCTCTGTGAAATATTCAAATTGTCTCTCCAGAGAGGAAGGAGATTAACTCTTTTGGAAGTAGCAATCCTAAAACTCAAAAATTGAGAAGTGACCCTTTAATGAGCCTTGTCATATGACTTAGGAGTTATGCCAGATCAGAACATCAATTTGTAGACACGGTGTTTCATGGTGACGAGGGGCAATCACCCCGAAACACCTTGTCTGTAAATTGAGGTTCTGATCTGGCATAACTCCTAAGGGGTACTTTGCACGCTGTGACATTGCTAGCCGATGCTATTGATGTGCGGCGCGATAGCATCCGCCCCCATCGCACATGCGATATCGTGTGATTGCTGCCGTAGCGAACATTATCGCTACAGCAGCTTCACACGCACTTACCTGGTCGGCGACGTCGCAGTGACTGCCAAACAATCCCTCCTTCAAGGGGGAGGTGCGTTCGACGTCACCACGACGTCACACAGCAGCCGGCCAATAGAAGCGGAGGGGCGTAGATGAGCGGGACATAACATCCCTCCCACCTCCTTCCTTCTGCATTGGCGGCGGGATGCAGGTAAGTTGATGTTTGTCGGTCCTGCGGCTTCACACACAGCGATGTGTGACGCCGCAGGAGCGACAAACATTGAATCAGCAACAGCAGCGACATTATGGAAATAAACGACGTGACACAGATCAACGATTTTTGACTGTTTTGCGCCGTTCATCCTCCTAGGATTTACACATTGCGATGTCGCTACTGGCGCCGGATGTGCGTCACAACAACCGTGACCCCGACGATATTTCAGTAGCGATGTCGCAGTGTGCAAAGTACCCCTAAGTCATATGACAAGACTCGTTAAAGATCACTTTTGACTTTTAGGATTGCTACCTCCAATAGAGTTCATCTCCTTCCTCCCTGAAGAGACAATTTGAAAAATGGGGGTGACACATAGACAGAAGTTGTTTTAAGCAGATCACAATTTTCATACCATTATTTTACAGAATACGCAGGACGTTGATTATGCAACTAATCATGTAGTAACCTTCTATTTTTTACTTCTCCTTCCTTCATTTAACTTTCTCCACTTACGATATAGACAGCACATCCTTGTAACAGCAGAGATCAGAGCTAGCTCCAATCACTGCAGTTTAGATCCACCCTGTGCTTCCAGTTTTGGTGTACATTATATGGTTAATGAAAAAGAAAATTAAAAAAAAAATCATCACAGAAAATGGCTGTAAAAAGGATTTAAAGGAAATCTGTCAGCAGAATTTCACACCCCAAACTATATACGCATGTAGATCTTTCACAGACAAGTCCAGCAATGACTTTACATTACTTGCCTGATTCCTCCATTACTGAGAAATCAGTGGTTGAATTGATATGCAAATGAGGCTGAAGAGCTATAGTAGATCTAAAGCCTGCTTTACACGTTGCAATTTCGTATAAATGCGATTTGCAACGCCCCCATCGTATGTGCGGCACGTTCAATTTGTTGAACGTGCCGCACAAACGATTAACCCCCGTCACACGTACTTATCTTCCATACGACCTCGATGTGGGCGGCGAACGTCCACTTCCTGGAGAGGGAGGGACATTCGGCGTCACAGCGACGTCACGCGGCAGCCGGCCAATAGATGCGGAGGGGCGGAGCTGAGCGGGACGTAAACATCCCACCCAACTCCTTCCTTCCGCGTTGCCGGCGGGAGCCGCAGGACGCAGGTAAGATCTGTTCATCGTTCCCGGGGTGTCACACACTGCGATGTGTGCTACCCCGGGTACGATGAACAATCTGATGTTCAATTCTAGAGACAGATACGATGTGTATGCGATGAACGTTTTACCGTTCAATCGCAATCGCACGTACCTGTCACACACTGCAATGTACCTTACAATGCCGGATGTGCGTCACTTACGACGTGACCCCGCCGACACATAGTTAGATACATTGCAGTGTGTAAAGCGGGCTTAAAGCCTCTGTCACTCCAGCTCTATTGCCTGCCAAGCACCACCTCCTCCTACTTGACCTCCAGCTTCTATGAAGTGTGACTTTAGGCAAAGAAGTCACGCAGGCGCAGGTGGGGCTGAGTGGGGAATAGAGCTGGAGTGACTGAGGCTTCAGATCTCCAAACAGCTCTTCAGTATTATTTGCATACCAATGCAAACACTGGCTTCTCCGTAGCAGAGGAACAGATTGGCCATGTAAAGGTATTATATAAACAATTAACAACAACCCACTACACATGGTGGACAATGTGCTACTACCCAGTACATAGATGGTACATAGGATTAGTTAGATATATAGAATGGAACCACCACTGTGCAGGTATGGACTAATAAGGGCTAATCGCTGTTTGGACAAGACAACAAGGAAGAAAAAACGATCAGACGCCCAGATAATTTATGATAGAATAATTTATTATTATAAAGTGCACATGCAATGAGTGGAGCAGAAACAGTGCAGGACTAAAAAGCCCCAAATAAGGTCACATGACCCTCATATATATTAATGCTAAGCATGCAATGTAAATTGACACCATCACCAGAGATATATCAAAGGGGACCACTAGATGTCACTAGAACACCCAGTGGCATAACCCTGCGTACATATGAATATAACATGAGCAGGAGGATTCAAACAATGAACATAACAGTCCAAATATTTACCATTAATAATGCCCACGAAGCAGACGCTGGATGTCAACGGAGGAAGAGGGAACCGCGACCCACCCGACGGCCGTTTCAGCAACACAAGGTTGCCTTCGTCAGGGGCAGGAAGAGGAAGAGGGAACCACGCCCCCTGACGAAGGCAACCTTGTGTTGCTGAAACGGCAACACATTAATTGTTTGGGAAATTGTCATACTAACTGAAGGCTGGAGTGATGAATATTACATGTGATACATCACTAAATCATCAGTTTAATTATACCATAAGGAAATATTAGAGGAATGATGCTCCTTACCCAACAGAGACAACCACCGCTCCAGAGTTTTTTGCTAGATATCGGCAGAGAGAATCATAGGTGTCTAAAACCAAATAAACATGACATTAGTTATGAAGATCCATTATCATATAAATAAAAAAAATTTTTTTTTACATTTTTTTAAATAATAAATATAAAATATGATTCTAAATGGATTAAAAAAAAGCCAGGTATAGGAGATGCAACTGGTTTTCCCCTGCTTCTCCTGGAAATGGGGTTCACAATACCTCTTATCTTCCAAAAGATGACGCCAATACGTCTTGCCGCTTAGCAGACATTTATTTAAAAAAAAAAAATGAAAAATTGACCAAACAAGTAATCTGTACTCCGCTCTGTGTGGGGGTCCTGAACGGTATTGATATGCAGGCAAATACAGTGCCAATATTTAAAAAAAGCTTCAAAGTTTAGTTACTCTTGAACCCATTAATTCCCTGCTGTTTTGTATACAGAGGAAGAAAGAAGGAAATAAAAGTTGTAATTGATGATGGATCGGTAAAAAGCTGCACCTGGTGCTTCCCATACACAGCTATAAAAATAGCAACAAAAAGAGGAATAAATATCCTCCAAAAATTAAGCATTACTTACAGCAAAGATGAGCTGCAGTTGTACATCGCCCAGGCCAAAAACTAGTTCTCCAGCAGGATACAGCTAAGCCCCCAGTAGGTGGAGGCATCCCAGGTGCAGGAGGAGCAAATCACACACACACACACGTCTAAAAAATGGAGGGGGCGATTGCTGGATGATAAAACTGCACACTGATGGCTTGCATAGAGCGCTGTTCACACTAGCAGATAACACAGTCACAAGCCCGCAGCCTATTAGGTGACGCCAATGCTATTAGATCAGGTGGGCTGCCAAGCCGTACCCCACCTGTGTATCATGCACGGACAGGAACTCTAATATGCAAGGCCTAACAGAAAGGGGCCTGGCTGTATCCTGTACAAAAAAATATGAGGTTTTAGTTGATATTATGGCCAGACTTATGGCTTGTGACTGTGCATCTGCATGTGTGAACAGCACTCTATGCAAGCCATCTGTGTGCAGTTTTATCATCTAGCAATCGCCATCACCATGTTGTGGAAGTATGTGTGTGATTTGCTCTGTTACGGTTGCTGCGAGCACTGGAGACTATGTCCAGATTTCTTGCTACTGCACATGTGCGAGCGCTGGAGACTAAGTCCAGATTTCTTGCTACTGCACATGTGCGAGCGCTGGAGACTAAGTCCAGATTTCTTGCTACTGCACATGTGCGAGCGCCGGAGACTAAGTCCTATATTGGAGCCATTGCACATGTGCGGGTGACATCATCGCTGACACGAGGTCACATGTCTCTGACACCTTCTATGCCGATTGGTCGCTGGTCATGTGCTTGTGATGCCTTGCTCGGTGATAGGCCAGCATGACGTCACTCCTGTCGTTCTGGCAGCGGATTGCCTCTGGTGTCCTCCATCTTGGATGAGGCAGAGTCTATATAAGACCCTGACACACACCGCATGGCGCTCAGTCCTCTTGGTTCATGCATAAGAGTAGACGCTCTGTGCGCGTTCCTCTAGGCATTCCTCTGTCTATGCTAGGTGAGCGCTACCGGCAGGGTAGCGTTCTTATACCTTACAGCTTCGGCTGCTGTCCGTATCCTTACCTCTTAGGGGAGCGGACATAGGCAGGTGCCTGAGGCACATGGTCTGGCTGGGCCTTGTGGTTCGACTCGTAGGTGGACGTTGCCACTAGGGTAACGTTCCTTATACTGCGTCTGGCAGTTGTTCGTATCCTCGCACACTAGTGGAGCGAACAGAGGTAGGAGCTTTGTGCGGCTTACGCTGCTGTTCGTCTCTTTTGCACCACTAGAAGAGCGGACCTAGGTAGGTGCCATTTCGCACACATTGCCTTTGTCTCTGTGATTATTAACAGAGATCATTCCACACACCCTCCAAGTAAGATAGGAATTGCTTTACTTATTATATCCTTCTGTGAGTTAACAGAGGTATTTCACTCTGCCATAGTCTGCAGCAAAGTCTTTGCACGGTGGACCCTGACTGTCTGATACTCCTTTAGGTTATCAGACAGCCCCCCGTAACATGCTCCTCCTGCACCTGTGATGCCTCCACTTAGTGGGGGCTTAGCTGTATCCTGCTAGAGTACTAGTTTTTGGCCATACACAGCCATGCAGAGAAATCACATCCACGTGGAAGAAGAAAAGAAAAGCAGACGACCGACTGGCTGAGGGCAGGAAATATGAGTGGCTTTGCAGTTTGACAGTTGTGAAGGCCGACACCTATGTTTTGCCTGTTAGAAGTAGTGGACTTATGCTTTCCACCAAATTGAAACCATGACAGCTTGGGAATAGAAATGAGTGAACCTGAACAGTAAAGTTCGGGGTTTGTATCCGACACCGGGCGTCAGGGGCTTGAACTTGGACTTTTAAAATAATTCTAAGTTCGGGCGCTGTTCTTATGCTGGTAAAGTTTTTTGAAAGGCTGCAGCATAGCCAACAACAAGTTTTATTGCATGGAGAAAGATGTCTGTATGCTGCTGTGAACAAAATCAATAAATAAATTAAAAAAAATGACTTGGGGTCCCGTCTGTTTTAGATAACCAACCAAGGTAAAGCAGTCATCTGTGGGCTGTTATTATGACTATTTGGACTTTCCCAGTCTAAAAATAGCAGCCCCCAGCCGCCCCAGAAGTGGTGCATCACATTAGTTACTTTGTCCGGCTGTTCCTGATTGCCGTGGTGCAGCAGCAATCAGGTAATACTTTTGGGGTTAATGCCAGCTGTAAATTGACAGGTGTCATCAATCCCAGGGGTTAGTAATGGAGAGGCATCTATCAGACACCCCCATTACTGACCCAACAAGTGTAGAGTTAAAAAAAAAAAATTTAAACCACACACTCTAAAAATAGTTTATTTGAATAAAGACTCCCCCACAATCCCTCGTTCACCAATTTAATAATTAAAAAGAAATCATTGATGTTCCAACATAATCAAATCAATGATGTAATGTCCCACGACACCCATCAATTCCTATGGACCTTCATTCTGATAACGTTCTTAGAACAAGGCTCCATTGGTCACTCTCAGTCAGCAGTAGGTATGAAATTCCTCACGAGCGTGAGAAATTCCGGGCCTGCCACTGACAGAGAGTGACCTAAGGAACCTTGTTCTAAGAACGTTCTCAGAATAAAGCTCCATAGAAATTGATGGGCATTGCGGGACATTACACCACTGGATTATATCAGAATCTTTATTCCCCAATTGGAATACGTTGTAACTTTGAGGATTTTTTAAAATTAATAAATTGTTGAACGAGGGAGAGTGGGTGAGTCTTTATTTCCTTATTCAAACAAACTATTTTTTCCAGTGTGTGTGTGTGTGTGTTTTTCAACAAGTGTATACTTGCCAGGTTAGTAATGGGGGTGTCTGATAGATGCCTCTTCATAACTATCTCCTGGGCTTGATGCCAGCTGTCAATTCACAGCTGACATTGACATCAATCCCCAAAAGTAGTACCCCGATTTCCTCTGTACCAGGGCAATTGGAAACAGCAGGGCAAAGCACCAGCATTGGTGCATTTATTGGTTGCGCTACTTCTGGGACAGCTGTGGACTGCTATTTTTAGACTGGGAAGAGCCATAAAACCATAGGCCTTCCCAGCCTGATAATATCAGCCTGCAGCTGTCTGCTTTACTTGTGTTGGTTATCAAATAGGGGAGACCCCTCGCCATTTTTAAATATTTTTTCCCAAATTTTATGTGGGGGTAACTGTCCTCCTCTTACCCCAATTTTGTTTCCTTTTGCAGCCTACTAGCCCTTGCTACGACCATTTTAGAGCACTAAAGTTTTTTTCCCCATTGACTTAAATGGGGTCCGGGGAAAGTCCGTGTCCCAAAATGAACTTTTAACTCAAGTCCAGCGAACCCGAACTGCCACGGGTCCATAAATCCCTACATGGGCACCCATAGCAGGTGGTGGATGACAATAGAAAGTGGTGGGACCCTTATTTTTTTACTTCCGTGTGGGCCACTGACTGCGACCCAGATGATATACATACAAAATGAACTGAAATGTTCCAGTAAAGAGATACCAGTGTCTTGATCTGCTCTCCCATAAAAAAAAAAAACTTGAATGTGTCATGGGCCAGCATCTACCCCATATATATATATAGCCGGCTTAATGCGGGCGTCACACGGTACAATCTATCGTGCGATTGCACGAGCAATCGCACCCGCCCCCGTCGTTTGTGCGTCACGGGCAAATTGTTGCACAAAGTCGTTAAACCCCCGTCACACGTACTTATCTGATGAGCGACCTCGATGTGAGCGGCGAACATCCTCTTCCTGAAGTGGGAGGGACATTCGGCGTCACAACGACGTCACACAGCCGCCGGCCAATAGAAGCGGAGAGGCGGAGATGAGCGGGACGTAACATCCCACCCACCTCTTTCCTTCCGCATAGCCGGCGGGTGCCGCGGGACGCAGGTAAGCTGTGTTCGTCGTTCCCGGGGTGTCACACGGAGTGATGTGTGCTGCCACGGGAACAATGAATAACCTGCACCAGGAAAAATATACGATTTTTTTAAAATTAAACGACGAGTACACAACTCACGATTTGGAAGCGATACTGCGTCGCTCGGAGGTGTCACACGAGACGACGTCGTGTACGATGCCGTATGTGCGTCACGAAAACCGTGACCCCGAAGATGCATCGCACGATCGATCGTCTTGTGTGATGCCCGCATTAGTCTTCCCTTGATTAGGGCTCTTATGCCTTACAGTGCACAGGGCCTGTACAGTGCATAGAGTTTCTAACGGACTCAGTGTGTGAAGAGATATTGTCCCATAGATCACGTCATACAAAAGAGCTTCCATACGAAATCTGAGACTTAAAGAGATATAGTAGAGGTCTCGTGCATCTCCAAGACATTTTTATCACAGCACCTTACAAAATAGAGGCTACCACTTGGTCAACCCCTTCTTAATACTATATTCCCCAGGGTAAAATAAAAATAAGATAGTCACCTCCCGAGCTGGAATGGTGCTGGATCTCTCGACACTCGCATGACACTGTTATGCTATGTGGGTGCTGCAGCCGTTAATGGACTCCTACACTCACACTTCCCTCAGATTGAACTCCATTCATGACAAATGAATAGCTAGGGATCACCTCTGATTTTCTTACCAATGCTTCCAAGTATGAATCCTCCTCCATGAAAAAAACATGACTCCTTTTCTGCCACCAGCTGAAGGTGATCGGGGCTGGTAGACTCTCACCGGCACTCCTCCAAATTTTAAGTCTTTCTTGAACACCTCTGGATCATTCTTCGGCTTGGGTATTGATTTTTTTTGTAAATAATTCATCAATCCTGCAACATTCCCTACTCCGAGTTTATCAAGAATGTTTCCCTACAAAAAAAAAAAAATGAAAAAATTAAATTATATTGCAAGTCTTGAGCAGTGAACTTGCATCTCCACCTCTTTCATCTTGCCAAAATTGACGAACACTTATCAGTAAATCACAGAGGTCATCAGTACGTAGGCTACACTTATTACCAGTAACTGACAAAAAAAAAATAATGTAGCGAAAAACACCCAAAATGCAACAAGATATGCTTAGATATTATTCCTAGAGAATTTCACATTTTTATTTTTCAAAATCCACCATATGATTCCCAAGATATGTGCTTCTTTATTTAGTGATAGTTTTTAGTCTTACAAGGAGGCGTGGCTTACAGGGTAATAATGCAGAGAAGCCTAAAGACACGCCCCCGAGGATCCTGTGAGCAACACCCCCTTTTAAAGACCTTAAAAGTTAGCTTATTTGATGCACTAAATAAAAAAGGCCCATATCTCTGGAACTGTATGGTAGATTTTAAAAAGGAAAAAAAAATGAATATTTTGGGAATAAAATGTTGAATTGAGCAATATGAAAAAAAATAGGAAATAAAACTGTCCACTTTTGACCTGGTAACAAAGAGTAAACGTCATTTAATGTTATTTAATAAATCAATAGTACACAAGAAATTATGTAACTTTGTAATATACTTTAAGGGAATCAGTCTGTCTGGTTAATAAAAGGGGGAGTTACTAGTGTGAGACGTGTAACTAACACAGAACAGTAGAACTGAACTTTGCTTTCTTACAAACACATTAGCAGCTACAGCTCTCAGATCTCTACTCTATTGCAACCATTTGCACTACTGTCTGCCTGTGAGATGGAGGCTGAAGCTAAGGCTAGATTCACATTTCCATTGTTTATGATCAGTCACAATCCGCCGTTCTGATAAACAACGCAATCCGTTTGGCGGATTCCGTTGTTTACCATAGACTTATATGAGTGGCGGATTGTGCGATGCGAGACTCGCGCATGCGTTTGACTCCGGTCTTGCGGTGTGCTCGCATGACTCTCGCATCGCATCACTTGGCAGCCACACACTCCCTGGACATGAGCGTGCAGCTGCATAGAAATACATGTAGATGCACGTTCCTGTCAGGAGAGTGTGCGGCTGTAAGACCTGTTTTTATATATATATATATATATATATATTATATATATATGTGTGTGTTAAAAGACTGTTTGCTGGACTTCCTTGTGTTATGCTGCCACCTGCTGTCAAAACAGAGAACAGCGGGCAAAAGTCCCTGCTGCTCGGAGTGACTTGGTACAGTCCGGAACAGGAGGAGGAGGGGACAAGCTATTCAAAGTAGTTGTATGTATATTACATTATCTCTACTGCTGTGCACCTTCCCGCTTTTCTCCCCTTCCTTTCCCGCACTTTTCCTCCACCTGTGTTATGCAATACATTATTAAATTTGCATTGATTAACCCTCGTGGTTCCGTGCAGTCCTTGCGTATCCCGTTACCTGCAGGTTATTACATTTGGCTTAGTCGGCAGGACACGCAGGCTGGTACGGAACAATGGACGGACAGGGGGGTGTCGCTGATGGAGGTGTTCTAATACAACCTGATGGGGGAATACCAGCAAGGCAACTGTCCCTGGGGGCTATGCTGACCCATATACCAAAATTTACTGGTAACAATGTACCTCTCCATGACTGGGCGCAGAGAGTGAGGGGCATGTTGAGAGTAGCAGGAGTGACTGCATAAAATCAAGGGGAGATACTGTTGATTGCCCTTGAAGGCCATGCTCAAGAGACTATTTTATTCCGCCCTGAGAGTGAACGAAAGACGTTAGAGCAGGTGGTGAAGATTCTTGAGAGAGTGTATGGCGGGAAACCAGAAGCAGGAGATTTACAGGCGCAACTGTTCTACAGGCTGCAGGGTGAAGAAGAAGGTCTGCCACAGTATGCAAATGCACTCCAGAGAATAATGAGACAAATGCTTACAGCAGAGCCAGAGCTAGCACAAACCCCCGGTTATGCTGACCGTACCCTACTAGATCAATTCCTCCGTGGGTTACATAACCCCAAGATCAAAGGTGCCCTCCGTGAACGGCTCTGGGTAGAAAAAAAACTAACTTTCCAGGAAATATTGGAAGAAGCAGTCTCCCGCACACAAACTGAAAATTGCGACCCGCAGAACGCCTGGGGAGAAGTTTGTATGCATAAGGTAGTCCCGGGTGAGAAAAACCGAGAACCGAGCCCACTTGAGGCTAAAGTGGATCAGTTACAAGAGACTGTTACTGCTCTACAAGAGTTGCTGAAGAATATGCAAGCCCCGGCGTCAGAAGTAAGAACGACAGCACCGCGGCCAAATACCCGCACGCATACCTATCAAGAAGAGAGGGGACAGATCGAGCAGAGACGATCAAGGCCCGCTGGAGACTACCAGTGTTGGAACTGTGGAAATCGGAACCATTTATTCCGACACTGTCCGGAGAGGAAGACGTCTCAAGAAAGACCGCCGTTAAACTAGTGCCTCCCTCCATGGATGGGCACATGGCGGGGAGACCAACTGAGCTTAGAGAAAACCAACGCCCTGAAGATATAGCAGCCTGCACGCCGACGATCACGGCCGAATTTGAAGGGAAAGGAGTAAGATGCCTGATGGATACTGGGTCCCAAGTGACCACCATGACAGAACAGTTCTTCTACCAACATTTTGGACAAACTGTATCCATTGACAAAGGGGCACATATCAAACTGAGGGCTGCAAACAATCTTCCCATTCCGGTTGTAGGGGTCGTGTGGATGAACATACATGCCTGTGGCCAGAACTTAGGCAAAAAAGGGATTGTGTTAACGGAGGGCCGGTACGACAGAGAGGTGCCGGCTATCGTGGGCATGAACGTCCTAAAAGAATTAGACCAGTTGCTCTTCAACAAGGGGGGCTTTGATTACTGGAAGACGACAGTTGCTAACAGGCCCGCCCAAAAGGTCTTTCAACACCTTATCCGTGCCCGAGGACTGTGGAAGAATGGTGGGAGCCGCTACCCGGTGGGGAGGGTTCGAGTCCCAAGACAGACAACAATTACTCTACCTCCAAATCGTGAGACAGTCCTCACCTTGCCAGTCGGGGCCCACCGTACACTCGAGGGGATGGAGGTGTTGGTGGAGCCTTACCGTGGTGAAGAGAATGGAGACGAACCGTTGGTGGCTCGCACTTTAGCAACAGTAAGAAATGGAAGAGTCCCTTTCCGTTGCGTGAACACCGGTGAACAGGCCTACACCATTGACCTCGGGAGTTGTTCTGGCCCATGTCTACCTGGCACCTGAAGAGGTGGCGGCTGCAGAATCGATTGAATTGCAGCCCATGGCAGGGGAAGCCTGGACTTGGGCTGTTTCTATGGAAAGAAAAGAGAAACCCACTGATCAATGGAACAGTCGTGTCATCTTAGGGCAGATGGGAGTGGACCTGAGCCCCTTCGCTTTGGAGCAAGCCCAAGCCATAGAGGACTTTATTTGGGAGAATCAAGCCACGTTCTCCCGTCACGCAGAAGATTTTGGCTGTACTGACAAGATTCAGCACAAAATACCCACGGGAGATGCCCCACTGATCAGGGAAAGGTACAGACAAATACCCCCAAAGTACTACCAAGAGGTAAAAGAGCTTTTGGCGCAGATGCTGAAGAGCGGGATGGTAAGAGAAAGTCAGAGTCCATGGGCTGCCCCAATCGTGCTGGTCAAGAAAAAGGATGGGTCTACCCGCTTCTGTGTTGACTACCGCAAGCTGAATGGATGAACGGTTCGTGATTCCTACCCTCTGCCCCGGATAGAGGAGTCCCTGTCGGCGCTGGGAAAGGCACGTTACGTCTCCTCCCTCGATCTGGCCAGCGGATATTGGCACGTCCCTGTGGCAGAGAAAAACAAGGCCAAGACCGCATTTATTGTACCCATGGGACTCTTCGAGTTCAATCGCATGCCGTTTGGACTAAATAATGCCCCAGGAACTTTTCAGCGCCTCATGGAAAGTTGCCTTGGAGACATGAACTTCGGGGCCACGTTGATTTACCTGGACGACATAGTAGTGTATTCTGCAACCTTTGAGAAACATCTAGAAAACCTGGGCCAAGTGTTTCAGCGGTTACGGGCCCATGGGCTTAAACTAAAACCAAAAAAGTGCCGGATCTTTCAGGAAGAGATTGAATATCTCGGACACAAGGTGTCGGAAGCCGGCGTACAGTCCTCCGATGGGAAAGTGAGAGCAGTGCTACAATGGCCCACACCCAGCACAGTGCGGGAGGTTCGAGCTTTCCTGGGGTTAGCCGGATATTACCTTCGCTTTATCAAAGATTTCGCGAAGGAGGCAGAACCTTTGCACGAATTGCTCCGAGGGACTGTGAAAGGACCAAAAGCACAGAAAATTTGCTGGGGACAAAGACAAGCAGAAGCCTTACACCGATTGAAAGAGGCCTTGGTTAGCGCCCCTGTGCTTGTCTATGCAGACTATAACCTCCCCTTTCGGTTGTATACAGACGCGAGCCTCTACGGTCTGGGTGCAGTACTGGCCCAGGTACAGAATGGTACTGAACGGGTGATTGCATATGGAAGTCGGACATTGCGAGAAGCCGAGCGCAACCCCGAGAATTACAGTTCCTTTCGGCTGGAGTTACTGGCACTAGTATGGGCAATAACCGAAAGGTTCTCCGAATATCTCACGGGAGCTCAAATTGAAGTCTATACGGATAATAACCCCCTGGCTCACATCTCCACCGCCAAACTGGGAGCAATGGAACAGAGGTGGCTGGCACGACTCTCCAGATACAATTATCATGTGCAGTACCGCTCTAAGCATGAAAATCAGAATGCGGATGCCCTTTCTTGTGTTACCACCGAAGCCCCAGTGGGGGAGAGAGATGAACAGTTGGAGGAAGACGAAATTCCGGACTTCAGTAAATTCACCGCTCAAGTGGTAGAGGCTCGTATGCTGGAAATTACGTCGGGCACGACATCATGCCTGCTTGGCCAAACCAGAGAGGAATGGGTGAAAATCCAGTCATCTGACCCAGAACTGCTTCAAGTGAAAGAGTGGGTGATCCAGCAGCGCAAGCCTAGAAAGGAAATACGGGCCACGCTGTCGCACGTGGCCCTCCAGATTCTCAGCCAGTGGGATAAGCTGTCGGTGCAAGAAGGGATGCTGTATCGGAAGGTGCACCTAGCTACAGAGTTGGAAGTACGGTGGCAAGTAGTGATACCTCAAAAGATGGCAGTACCACTGGCCCGAGAGGCGCATGAGAAGGGAGCCCACCATTTCGGACCGGACAAGACTTACCAGTGGTTGCAAAGAATAGTATACTGTCCTCAGATGCTTCGGGCAGTAGAGAAGGCCTGTAAACTGTGCCGTTCCTGCGAGTTAAGTAAGGCTCCCCCACAGCAAGCACCAGTACAGACTATTGTAACCAAAGAGCCGTTGGAAGTACTCATGATCAATTATCTGAAGATTGGCCACCCCCACCGGGGCTATCAGTTCTGCCTTGTGATGACAGATCACTTCTCCAAATTTGCGGTGGTGACGCCCACCAGAGATCAGACGGCTGAATCAGCTGCTCGAGCCATCAGTGATGACTTTATCCGGGTGTACGGCTGCCCCAAAAGAATACATTCCGACCAAGGGGCTTGCTTTCAGGGCGGTGTCATGAGAGAGCTGCAAAGGATTTACGGAATGCAGAAGTCAAGGACTACGCCTTATCATCCACAGGGCAACGGAGTCTGCGAGAGATTTAACCGGACCCTCCTACAAATGCTACGCACGTTGGAGGATGATCGTATGAATCACTGGCCCGGCTATCTCGCAGAACTCGTGTGGGCGTACAATAATCGTGTGCACTCCACCACTGGGTACACCCCATAAGTACTACTGTTTGGAAGAGCCGGAAGAGGCATTGAAGAGCTCAACCTGGCTCCCCCCGAGATCAGTGAAGGTCAGAGCGTAGGTTCCTGGGTTGACTATCACCGTCGGCGGCTGGAGACTGTCCATCGAATTGTCACCAAGCGGTTGCAAGAAAAGACACACCCGCAGCAGAAACCTGTGTGTGAAGCCCCGTTCTTGCCAGGAGACCGAGTACTAGTTGCAGAGAGACACCCGAGACACAAGTTGAGTGAGCGCTGGAAAACAGAGCCATACATTGTGATCAGAAGAATCTCGCCCCACGGATCAGTATACGAAGTGAGAGGTGAGCGAAGAGGCGACACCCTCATCCGGCATCGTAATATGCTGAGGCCCTGCTATTCAGAAGACAGGACCAGACAAAGTACCTTGGAGACAGTGCCCGTGCCCATTCCTGTTACCTTCGAAGAGGGCTCTGACGATGAAGAATGGTGGCGGGCCCCGACCAACCCAGCAGACTGGGAGAGATCCACACCCCCATCCGTTCAAGCCACAGGTGCCACCCCTGCAGAGCAGGAGTCACTCATCTCCATAGGTGGGGACGGGAATACTGTACTCCCTGATACGGCGACGACGTCTGGTGAGTTAGCCGTAGTGCCACGCCGGACTGAGCGGGCTAATGCTGGTATTCCCCCTGATCGGTACTTGGCAGATGAATTTGTGTGTTCTGTCACTGGATCCTGTTTTAAGACATTGGCTCCCAAGCAACAGGTTGTGAAGCAGGGCAGGAGTTGCCACTGTGTGCCCCTGTGCAGAGTGCCTCAGGAGTGTATCGGCCGGGACGGCCGAGGTTAAAGAAGGGGGGAAATGTAAGACCTGTTTATATATAATATATAGGTTAACACTAGAACTACTGGACTCCTATATAGAAATACATGGTGCAAAGTAGTCAAAATGACTACCTCAGTAGTTCTAGTGTTAAAACACTGTTTGGTGGACTTCCTTGTGTTATGCTGCCACCTGCTGTCAAAACAGAGAACAGCGGGCAAAAGTCCCTGCTGCTCGGAGTGACTTGGTACAGTCCGGAATAGGAGGAGGAGGGGTCTACGTGTGGCTGTTTTGCAGAGAGGAGTGTGCTCGAGTGGGCTGTAAAATAGAAGACCTCAGTCTGCCCTGTTTACCGATGTCCAAGTACCTGAGAGTGTTGCTTGGCGTCCCCCCCCAAGACACAGATCCAAAGAGGCTGAATGTGGAGCGAGGAGCCAGACAGCACGTGCAAGTTACACATCCGGGACAAAGACTGAACTTTAGAGGTGTCTGCCGGCGGAATACGGGCCCAAACGGTGACGAGGTACCCCACGCTGAAACCTGCAGTTAAGTGTGCACACTACTTTTAGTCAGTGATAGATAGGAAAAGACTCTGCACTGTGTTATACGAGTAAGGTAACAAGGACCCTGCGTTTTTTTTGTTTAATAAGGATTTTTGTGTTTTGCTTTTGGGAGTACAATCTGAGGCTTCCTACCCTTGACAAGCTATTCAAAGTAGTTGTATGTATATTACATTATCTCTACTGCTGTGCACCTTCCCGCTTTTCTCCCCTAGCTTTCCCGCACTTTTCCTCCACCTGTGTTGTTCAATACATTATTAAATTTGCATTGATTAACCCCCGTGGTTCCGTGCAGTCCTTGCGTATCCCGTTACCTGCAGGTTATTACACGGCTGCCGGATGATGCGATGCGATACTCGTGCGAGTCATACGGCTCGTCTGAGCGCACCGTAAGGCTGGAGTCACACTTGCATGAGTCTCTCATCGCATCACCTGGCAGCCGCACACTCTCCTGACAGGAGCGGGTCTGCTGCCTGCATTTCTATGTAGATGCACGCTCCTGTCAGGAGAGTGTGCGGCTGCCGTGTGATGCGATGCGAGACTCGTATGAGTCATACAGCTCGTGTGAACGCACAGTCACAGTAAGGCTGGAGTCATACTTGTGCGTCTCGTATCACATCACCCAGCACGGCCGCACTCTCTCCTGATAGGAGCAGGTCGGCTGCATGTATTTCTATGCAGCTGCACACTCCTGTCAGGAGAGTGTGCAGCTGCCGGGTGATGTGATGCGAGACTCGCACGAGTGTGTGACTCCAGCCTTATACTGATACACAGCCATGATAAAGCTCGACAGCTGGGGTCTGCAGCTGTGGGCTTGATCTGTGCTGGTATCAGAATACGGGGACCCTGCGCCGATTGTTTTATTTACTAATTTATTTTTATACCACAATACTCATCCGCAGACAGCTGCACTGCTTTTCCCGCCCACCGGGTGTCCTGGCATCTGTGATTGATTGCAGTCAGCTGACACGCTATTACTCAGGGTGGGGGGGTGTCTAACTGCAACCAATCACATGTGACAGTGGGCAGGGAAAGCAGTGAACATTCAATGAGGCTTAATTGTCAGCTTCGGAAGGGAATGCATGACCTGGAAGCAGCTTGCCGCCATGACTGATCTTCGGTGAGTACACTGTGGACGCTCCTAACCCCTATCTCCAGATTCTAGCTCCCATAGACTTACATGGTACCAGATTCCAGACCGTATCTGGGTTTTTTAAAAAATTTAGCAGGTCCCGAATATTTGCGAGTCCTCCTAGCTCTAGTGATTTCTGCTGTACAGAGTGGTGCGGATGTTGATGCCCTGCTTTGTACAGCACAAGCGATTTGGAAATCGAAGCTTCAAGTCCCCTAAGGGGATTAGTAAAAATAATAAAAGATTGGGGGAAAAAAAAAAAAGTTTTAAAAAAAAAAAAACCACACACGTTGAAGTTCAAATCACCTGCATTTTGCCCCATTGAAAATAAAGCAAAAACACACATATTTGGTAAAACCGTGTTCAGAAATGTCTGATCTGATTAATTTATTTTCTATTTTGATAGATTGGTAAACAGTGTAATAAAAAAAATTCAAAATGACAGAATTATGTTTTTTGGTCGCCGCAACATTCCAATAACAGGAGATAAAAACATTGCATCTACCCAAAAATGGCATAATTATAAAACATCAGCTGAGTCAGAACGCTAAAAATAAGCCATCGCACAACCAACCTCAGATCCTGAAAAATGAGAACGCTACGAATCTCCGAAAATGACGAAAAAAGCGCATTTTTTTCGAGGGGGGGGGGGGACAATTTTTTTTTCCCACCAATTAAAAAAAAAAAAAAAAAAAAAAAAAAAAAAAAAAAAAAAGCACCACACTCTACATGTTTGGTCTCTACAAACTCGTACTGATCTGTGGAATCATACTGCCGGGTCTTTTTTTACTGTATAGTGAACATGGTAAATAAAAACTAAAAAATATTGTTTTCCCTGTTTTACAGTACACTTTATGGTAAAATTGATGATTTCTTTCAAAAGTACAACTTGTCCCGCAAACAACGAGCCCTTATACAACTCTGTTGATGGAAAAATAAAAAAAAGTTATGGTTCTTGGAAGAAAGGGAGGTGAAAAACCGAAAATGAAAAACAGAAAATTGCTTGGTTGTGAAGAGGTTAAATTTATTGTGTAAATCATTGCAAACCTAATAGAAACATATGATAGAATAAACAAACAGCACAGATAGAAATGTTGCAGGTTCAGGTTATGGACTCACCAGGATGAAGGCACCAATGGAAAATGTATGAATTGTCTTCAGCAGTTTTGGATTTGCGATCCCCGGGGGGTACTCCGCCTTGGAGGATTCATACCAGGTGACCCCCAAAAATATCAGAAGACACAAGGCGATAAAAATGCAGATTGCACAGAGCGGAGCGGCCAATACTCCGAGCATCGCTGCAGATTATGGTTGTCTGTTTCTTCCTGTCACTTCCTGGATCCTATATATAGTAAATACAGGATAGCTGAGCTCTTAAAGGAGAAGTAGCACATGATTTTCATAATATACATTGATCGCTTTTTTGTGCTTTTTTCTTCTACTGACAGTTTAGGTTTTTCTTTGTGAATATGGGCAGGTTTTGTTTTGCCCTATTATTGTAGACACTTTTATAAATTGTGACTTTTTAAAAAAGTTCCAAACATTTTGCACCCTGCTGGCTCCCATGCTTGGCCTCTAAGGCTAAGTTCAAACTTGCATTGTTTTGCGTCAGTCACAATCCATCGCCTTGAGGAATTACGGTAACCTGCAAAATATTTAGCAGGAATCCGTTTTTTCCCCCATGTACTTCTACTAGCAACAGATTGCGACGGATGGCCTTGCGTTGCATCCGCTGTGACGGATTAGTCGTTTACTGACTGACCGTCGGGCGGGAGCAACGCTGAATGTAACTATTTTCTGTGCGGCGGGTTTTTTACTGTGAGTATGTGCACAGTAAAAAGCCATGATCGACTGTGAATTCCGTTCCAGTTCCAACGGCCGGAACAATCAGCTGATCGCCCGGCGGCCGGCTTTTGTGAATGATCAGCTGATCGCCCGGCGGCCGGCTTTTGTGAATGATCAGCTGATCGCCCGGCGGCCGGCTTTTGTGAATGATCAGCTGATCGCCCGACAACCGGCTTTCACAAAAGCCAGCCCGCCTGGCGATCAGCTGATCGTTCACAAAAGCCGGCCGCCGGTAAAACTGTAAAAAAAGAAAAACCAACGGATCGTTTTTTTGTTGCATCAGTCACATCAGATGTGCTACTATCTGCAACGCATCTGTTTCATCAGTCACACAACTGATTGTGACTGATGCAAAACAACAGAAGTGTGAACTTAGCCAGATGTCTGTTTTTTTTATCTAGTACGTGAAAACCTGGCTGATTTTCATGAATGTGCTGGACCAGATCTTCATCAGTGTTTTATCAGTCTGTACCTTTTCCCATCAGTGATTTTCTCATATGATGAAAAAAATTGCAAACATCCTATCCATTACCATGTTAAAAACGGATACCACGCGGACTGCACATTGACCGAATCCGTGATCAAATACAGACATGTCCCTGTGTGTTTTGGGTTTTTCTTTTTTTTCTTTTTTCGAACATGTGAACAGCTCTATAACGAATGCATGTTGTATCTGTGAGACACATGTACAGGATATGTTTGTAAATCCTGATGTCTGAATGAGGCTTAAAGCACCACTCCATGGTTTTTTTTTCTTCTATTTCACCGCCGGAGTGGTATCACTAATGCATGCTGTCACGTTTGTCACTATGTGCCGTGTGACTTGTGATGGGCTCAGCGTCATTGTTTTTCCTACTGTGTCTCTGTTGATTAAATGTGTTTCATTTCTTTAGGCACACAAGGGGTTAATGTCAGTTTCTGTTGCAGCAGCAGATTCCCTAATGCAGCTCAGCTGTTCCCGTTGATGGCTACTTCCAGTCTGGATAAAACCACCCTGCCACCAGCAGGGAGTGCTGATTGTTCAGATCATTCTGGAGGTTGAGGTTGAGGTTGAGGTTGAGGTTGAGGTTGAGGTTGAGGTTGAGGTTGAGGTTGAGGTTGAGGTTGAGGTTGAGGTTGAGGTTGAGGTTGAGGTTGAGGTTGAGGTTGAGGTTGAGGTTGAGGTTGAGGTTGAGGTTGAGGTTGAGGTTGAGGTTGAGGTTGAGGTTGAGGTTGAGGTTGAGGTTGAGGTTGAGGTTTGTAGTTACTTCCCCCTTCTGATGTCTGTTCCAGTTCACCTCTGCAAGTGTTCCCCTGCTGTTTGCTTATGGGTGTCTGTGTGTTGTTAACTCGTGTCTGTGGGATATCTTGTTGATGGGTATTTTTGGGATCTCCATCCTGATCTGTCTCCTTGCGTGGTGGATGTGGAGGGGACATGACCATCACGGCCAGTACAGGAGACAAGGGTAGCCATGTCTCAGCCTCCAGCCTTACCCTAAGTGTAAATCTGGGATGAGGGTCAGCCTATGGCTCCCCTCTAGCTTGAGGGTAAGCGGCAGGGCTCCCCAGTCCAGTCAATCTCCTTACTGGTCACATCCTTGGCATGACCCACATTCCCTGATCCTAGTAATATACTTACCGTTCACAGTCTTCTTCTGTTCTCAGCACCACTCCAATCATCTTCTCCTGATTATGACCTGTGTTTACTGGGAAAGCCGGTCGTCACTTCTCAATGTAAGTATAAAAGCCAGAACAAGGCTCTCATAGACTTACAGTGAGAGCTTGTGACTGACTGCTTTGACGCTGTGGTCACAAGAAGGCGGAGAGGGACTGAAGCGGCATTGGGAGGAGCAGAAGATGGCAGCTGGTGAATATATTACCATGAGCAGGCAACATGCACTAGTGATACCACTCTGGCGGTGAATTTAAAAAAAACAAAAAACTTAGGAGTGGTGCAAACCACCCCCCCCCTAAAAACATCTGGAATTACATCTACATTATACAATTCCCTATACTTCTCCCTATCTATTTAATTTCTAAAGTGGTGGGGGTTTTTTTGTTTTTCCTATGACATTTTCGTTTGGGAGGAGTATCAAATGTGACGTCACAGGAGGCTGGAGCTGCAGTCACTCTTCACTCCTGAACACACTCCATAAACAGGGGGTGGTGCTGCAGTTACTTACTAGTTTCTTGCATCGCAGCCCTCTGAGAATGTGATGGCCGCTGTGGCTGAGGTGCATGCTACTTCTCTCTCAACCACCGCTTCCATTTCTTGTGTGAAAAATGTCAACAGGGGGCAGTGCTAGATGCAGTGAGTGACACCAGCGTCCCCCTACAACCTCTAGCCTCGCCTTCAAATGTTGTTTATCTGAGGTTGTTTTTACTGAATTGTAAGTAGTGATGAGCAACTGCTACCATGCTTGCTACTTGTAAGGAGCAGTTGGATACTCGGATGGGCTCGACTTGTGTACCCAAGTATAATGGAAGTCAGTGAGGACTTCAGTATTTTTCCAGAAGATCTTCTGGAAAAATGCTTGAGTTCTCCATTGACTTCCATTATACTTGGTACTCGAGTCAAGCTTGAGAGCAGCATGATGTAGTCAAAGAGACCCTGATTCCAATGATGTATCACTTAGTTTACTGGGTGCAGACGTTTAGCTGTGCAGCAGAGCTGAAAAAGTTAACATTGCCCACACCAGACTATGTACAAAGTCTATGGACAGAGAGGGGCTAATCAGAGGGGAAGGGGGCATGGTCGTACTGATGTAATCAGCCATTGTTAATGCCAGGTGGTAAAACCTTCCCTATAACTAAAGAACACCATGCAGGTACCGTAATAAGTGACACATCATTGAACTCTGTGTCATCATCTGTGAAGCCCCGCTAGTATGTGTCGGTGCAGTACCTTCAGGGACTCCGCGTGGATGGAACAGTCTGGTCACAGGTAGGGAACCTTCTTTTAGGATTGTCGTGACGCCACTCTCAGTATTGCGGTCAGCGGGGACCGCCACTGCAGATTAAGGGATGCCTGGGGCTGATGGTGGGTGCAGTCAGTATATTAGCCCCCTGAGAGTGAGGCAAGCCCCAGGCCCCGGTGTATGTGTGTGGGACCACAGGTCGCAGAATGACTCAAACACAGTCCAAGAAGTCTTTCAACGTGTTTACTCACTGTTTGGAGGTCACGGTGAGATGCCCGGGCGACACTGTGATAACCAGGTTGAACCAGGAATTCCAGGAGGCCGTTCTGAGGGTAGCTGTCCACTCGCCTTCCTTGCACTCTTTCTGTTTTAGGAGGATCCTTTGCTTGAAGCGTGGTAGGACCCCTCCAGGGAAGCTGTTACCACCCTGCTCCCCTCTCTCTGGCTCGTCTGCCGGCAGCGTGGCCTTGGTGGGATGGCTTCTGGCCCTGTCCCCTTATGGGCCTGGTGATTGCTGCTTGGCTCAAGCTCTGTGTAGTCGTGGTGAGGGCATGAAGTACCCCCCCCCCCACCTGTAGGTTAAGCAGCTCTGGATGATCTGCTGCCTGTACTGGGGACCTAGTTCCCCTTGTGTGCTCGGATACCGGGATCTCCGTACTCAGCCACCCTTCTCTCTGGATGATTTTCAGGCCGACCCACGGTACTCCTTTCTCCCCCGCTTTCAGCTACTGCACTCCTCAGGACCTGTCTGACACGAGAGCTCCTCTGCTCCCTTCCACACACTTCAACTTCTTCCTCTAGACTCCCCTCACTTCCTCTCTGCCCTGCTTCCTAGCAACCAGCCTCTGAACACACCCCTTGCTGGGAATTGAAAGTTAACCCCTACTGGTTACCCAAGGGTCCCCTCTGGTGATGTGGGAGGCCTGGTCACTATATGTTTGTGTGTGCACCTCATCCTGGCCTTTGGAGATTACCTGGAAGCATTGTTCCCGCATGGGTGCAATACTCTGTGGTGCCTGACCAGGTCAGGGGCGCCACATTCCCCCTTAGTTATCATCAGCACGTCCTCGGGCTGCAAAGACAAGAGAAAAAGGTAAATACAAACTTTTCCCACACAGGGGCAATTATTTACATTTAAACATACCAGGTACCATTCCACCACCAACCACCCACATGTCCGAACCCCACCCAAAAACCTCCAGGAGGTAGGTCGCCGGTCCTTTTGGTGACCAGGTCTGGGCCATCACATTCCCCAGACCTTTCCTCCAATCTTCCTCTCCTGAGGAGAGTGGTGTAAGGTAGGCCCCATAAACAGGCGTACCCGCTTCCGAGTGTTGGAGGGCAGGCCCCATAAACAGGCGTGCCCCCTTGTTGGTGCAGAGCCATGCCCCTCAACAGGCAGACTCTGTGGTTGATACCAAGGAGGCAACTTTTTACAATGCAAAAGTTTGTGGTTAAGGCCAGTTCATAACCAGTGGTCTAACATTTTAAGGAGGTCTCACAATAGTCCTTGTGGGCACATTTCGCTTAAACGTTACTTAACTGTAAACAGGTTAAACATTACATTTCATACCGTCACTTTGAACTAAACTGTACTTTCTCTATAGCGTAATGGGAGCTGACCAAAGTTGCTGCGGGTTGATCTACGCAGTACTATGCTGTCATCTGTCTGAGGTTGTGTCCTCCCACCCGATGTATGTGTCTCAATGTGAATAATAGGTGTGCTAGGTATTGATACCAGTGCATGGTCTTCTGCTTCAGCTACATTTGGCTCTTCCAGGTTCTGAACAGGTTCTTCTGGGTCTCTTACTTCTCCAGATTGAGGGAATGTAATAACCGGAATAACTACTGCTCCATTGTATTGAGGCCAACTTGCTGGAAAATCTCCAAGTACAGTATGGATCATCTTTTCTTTTGGTTCTTGAACTGGCAAAGGGTTGGGAATTTCTTCAGGGATTCTTAGTTGTTCAGGACATTTCTTTAAGCGATCTCTAGAAACGACAGCTGTTGTTTTTCCTCCATCTTTGCTGATAAGGCATGTCTTTTCATTGCTAAGCGTCGATGGTAACACAGTATAGGGTTCTTCTTCCCAGTGATTGTCAAGTTTATGACGTCTTCTCTTTCTTTTGAGAACTATATCTCCTGGCATCAAAGGAACAGCAGGTGCTTTTCGATTGTAGGCCTTTTCTTGTTTCTCACGCTGCTGAGTCAGGCTTCGCTCCACACACTCTTGTACTTTCTTGTATTGGGCTTGGCGGTTGGAATCCCAATCAGCACCTTGTAGATGGTCTTCAGGGGTCTCAACTCCCATTTCCAGATCTACTGGCAATCTCCCTGGTCTGGCCCTCATCAGGTATGCCGGTGTGCAGTTCGTGGAACTCACAGGGATGTTGTTATACATGTCCACTAGATCGGGCAGTTTTTCTGGCCACTGACTTCGTTCTTCTAGTGGGAGCGTCTTCAGAAGGTCGAGAATGATGTGGTTCATCTTCTCACACATGCCATTGGTCTGAGGATGGTAAGGCGTAGTACGGATCTTCTGGCAGCCGTATAGGTTACAAAACTCCTTAAACACTTCAGCTTCAAAGGCTGGTCCTTGGTCAGTGAGCACTTGATCTGGATAGCCATGTGGTCGACAGAAGTGTGTCTGGAAAGCTTTGGCTGCAGTTTGACCTGTCAAGTCCTTGACTGGTACTACCACCAGGAATCTGGAGTAGTGGTCAACCATAGTGAGAGCGTAGTTGTAGCCTTGTCTGCTGGGTGCCAACTTTACATGGTCCAGGGCCACGATCTCCAGGGGCCGTTTAGTTTGGATTGGCTGGAGTGGTGCTCTCTGGCTGTGCTGGTCTTTTCTTCTAAGATTGCAGGGCCCGCAGTTTCGACACCACTTCTCTAGGGCAGATCTCATGCCCACCCAGTAGAATCTTACTTTAAGTAGGGCCTCCAGTTTCTTCCAACCAAAGTGGCCTGCACCATTGTGATAGGCTTCTAGCACCATCCTCGTATCCTTCTGTGGTACAATCACTTGCCACACCTTCTCATGCGTCCTCGGGTCAATGATGCTCCTGTAAAGTTTGTCTTGATAGATGAATAATCGACCCCTCTCCTTCCATAGGTACTGTGCCTCAGGTGGGGCTCCTTTGTCAAGGCTGGCGCCCGGCTGGCTGATCAGTTTCTTTACCAAGCCTACCGCTGGATCATTTTCCTGGGTCTCCTTCCAGTTGTAGTGAGGTAGTGGGTTCAGGGTCACCTCTTGGCGGTTGGCACGCGACTGCCGACACTGTTTTGCTCCATGGCGATGGAACGCTGGCAGCTCAATCTCTTCAAGATCATCTACATCTTCACCCTCGTCTGCTAGGTGAGGCATCCTGGACAGAGCATCTGCGTTGCCGTTCTTGCGGCCAGCTCGATACTTGACAGTAAAGTCATAATTCGCCAGTCGGGCTACCCAACGCTGCTCCATGGCACCCAATTTAGCAGTATCCAAGTGGGTCAGGGGGTTGTTGTCCGTGAAGACAGTGAATTTGGTGGCTGCCAGGTAGTGCTTGAACCGCTCTGTGATAGCCCATACCATGGCCAGGAACTCTAGCTTGAATGAGCTATAATTCTCCGGGTTTCTTTCAGTAGGCCTGAGCTTCCTGCTGGCGTAAGCAATCACACGCTCTTTGCCTCCCTGCACCTGTGAAAGCACTGCTCCCAGTCCCACATTACTGGCATCTGTGTACAGTACGAATGGCAGACCGTAGTCAGGGTAGGCTAGGATCTCTTCACCCGTCAAGGCCCCTTTCATTTGTCTGAAGGAGTGTTCTTCTGCTTCTCCCCAGTGAAATGGCGGGCCGGAGATCTTTCCTCTCTTCTTTGGGTGGCCTACCAGGAGCTCTTGCAAAGGCGCTGCCATTTTCGTGTAGCCCTTGATGAACCTTCTGTAGTAGCCTACCAAGCCAAGGAACTGACGTACCTCCCGGACGGTAGTAGGTGTGGGCCATTCCTGGATGACTGTGACCTTCTCTGGGTCCGGTGCTACTCCTTCTGCACTGACCACGTGACCTAGGTACTGGACCTTTGGCTTCAGTAAATGGCACTTGGATGGTTTCAGCTTCATTCCATATCGGGATAGTGCTTCAAAGACTTCAGCCAGATGTTTCAGGTGGTCCTCGTAGGTCTTGGAGTACACGATGACATCATCCAGGTAGAGCAGGACGGTTTCAAAGTTGAGGTGCCCTAGGCAGCATTCCATAAGCCTCTGGAAGGTCCCGGGGGCATTGCAGAGTCCAAATGGCATGCTGTTGAACTCACAGAGGCCCGTTGGGGTGGTGAAGGCCGTCTTCTCCCGATCTTCTTCTGCTACAGATACTTGCCAGTAGCCACTAGTAAGATCTAGGGTAGAAAAGTAGTTAGAGGCTTTCAAGGCAGCGAGGGATTCCTCTATCCTTGGCAAAGGGTAGGCATCCTTGTGTGTTATCTGATTTATCCGTCTGTAATCCACACACATCCTCATCGTGCCATCCTTCTTTCTTACCAGGACCAGGGGAGCCGCCCAGGGGCTACAACTGTCCCTTATGACGCCTGCCTCCTTCATGTCCTTCAGCATGTCCTTTGTGCGCTGGTAATGGGCTGGTGGAATAGGCCTATGTCTTTCCTTAATGGGAGGATGACTGCCTGTGGGTATGTGATGTTGCACCCCTTTGATCCTACCAAAGTCTAGTGGGTTCTTACTAAAGACCTGCTCGTATTCCTGCACGACCCTGTAAACCCCATGTTTCTGGTAGTCGGGTGTAGAGTCAGTCCCCACGTGTAGTTTCTGGCACCAGTCCTCTAACTGCTTTTGGGAGGTCTCGCCCTCTTTTGAGTCAGCTTGTGTCAGGGGACCTACAGGTGTTATGGCGTCATCTGAGCATGTAAACAGTTTGGCTATGGTAGCGTACCTTGGTAGTCTGGCTTCCTCCTCCCCACAGTTCAACACTCGTACAGGCACTCGTCCCTTGTGTACATCAACTACCCCCCTGGCTGTCAGAATCGTGGGCCAGTGGTCTGAATGAGTGGGCTCTAGTACAGCCTGGTAATCTTGTCCTCTGAGACCTACCGCTGCTCTACACCACATCATCATTTCACTCCGTGGGGGTATCACAATGGGGTTTGCATCCATCACCCGTACACTACCAATCTCACCGCCAGCCTGTTTTACCTGTTGCTTCCTCAGAATGATTCGGATCTCCTTTTGCAAGGCTCTTTGCGACCTGCCCTCAGCACCTTCAACAATCTGGTGAAGCAACAACAACACTTCCCCTAGGCAATTTTCTATGACATTAGTGCCTAAAATCATTTGCGGGTTCCTTTCTCTAATATCAGTGTCCACAACAATCAGTCCTTGTCCCTTCATTTCCTGCCTTCCCACCTTTATGGTTACCTCTTTGACCCCGATCTGGTCTATAGGTTGTCCGTTGGCAGCATAGATGGTGAGGGAGGGGTCCGGTGGTCGGAGATCGTCGTCCGACCAAAACCTCCGATAAAGGACATACGGGATCGTGGTGACCTGAGAGCCGGTGTCCAATAACGCCGGGGTAGGGATCCCGTCCAGGACGATGGACAGGACAGGACGTCCACCCACGTACTGATCACAGCAGCGACTTGGGCCTGATCTTCTTAATCCTGAGGACTGGCCCCCGGCCCCAGGTTTGGCTCGTTTAAAGGACAGGCCCTTGCATAGTGTCCTGCCTCCTGGCAACGACGACAGATGGGTTGTCCAGATGAGTCATAGCGATCACTGCTCCTGCCTCGGGTTGGGGGACCTCTTCTCCTCCGCATCCAAGGGACGTCCTCTGGGTTGTCAGCTAGCAGGATCCGATGAGGGACTTTGGTCTCTGAGGGCAACTGCATTGCTTTCAGGATTTGTGCGACGTCCTTAGTGAGCTGTTGCACCTGGGAGGATAGTGTATTTATGGTCTCTGCTGGCGTGTTGAGTCCTTTTGCAGTTACCAGGGCCTGCGAGGAGGATTCCGCTCCTGCAGCCGTGGAACTGGCAGGCCATGCTGGTGTGACGGGGTCTGTGTCCACAGGAGGTTGGAGTGCTTTCACTGCCCTGTCTTTCAGAATGGCAAAGTCCACGTCAGGGTGTTCCAGGGACCACAGCTTCATCTGCTTCCCATCCTCAGGAGAACGCAGGCCCCGCAAGAATTGTTCCTTCATCATCCGGTTTCCTTCCTGATCACTGACAGGGTCCACCAGCTTGAGAGCCCGTAGTGCAGCCTGCAGCCTGAGGGCATAGGCTCTTATGCTATCTTGGGGCTTCTGCCGGCAGTTATAGAAGTCCGTCCTCAGCTCTCCCTCGGTGCGGTGTTCAAAAGCAGCTGCTAGTTTGGCGAAGATGGTCTCAACAGAGCTCCGGTCATCATTGGTCCAGGACTCAGCTTCCAATTCTGCTGCTCCAGTCAATTGTCCTAGCACCACAGCGGCCCTCTGCTTACCAGTCATCGCGTGCATGTCTAGCAGGGTGTTGATCTTCTTCTTAAACCCGGTCAGCGTGTCTATTTTACCGGCGTATTGGGGCAGCCATTGCGCTCCTGGGACATACAGCAAGGAAACTGGCATTATGGGGGAGATTTCGGCCGGCGCGGCTGCGACCGCGGCACCGGCACCAGGCGCTGCTGCGTCCAGCGCGACGGGGGCTGGCATCGCTTGGGCTGCGTCGCCCTGACCAGGGGCATTACCTCCTGCAGCGTCCATTTTTCTTCAAAAATCTGCGCGCTCCCTTTCCACTTCCTGGGTCAGTACGCTCTCCGAATTGTGGGGGTTCTGGGGCGGCCACACCTCTTCGTGGGCGGTGCTCTTCTCCCTCGCGCGGGCTGCAGCGCGCGCTTTTGAAGATGGCAATATGGCGGCGGTTCAATTTTTGCGGTCGGACCTCTGAGGCACACGGTCACCTGTCTGAACAGGTCTAGTCCTTATCCTGTTCGTGACGCCAGAAGTTGTGAAGCCCCGCTAGTATGTGTCGGTGCAGTACCTTCAGGGACTCCGCGTGGATGGAACAGTCTGGTCACAGGTAGGGAACCTTCTTTTAGGATTGTCGTGACGCCACTCTCAGTATTGCGGTCAGCGGGGACCGCCACTGCAGATTAAGGGATGCCTGGGGCTGATGGTGGGTGCAGTCAGTATATTAGCCCCCTGAGAGTGAGGCAAGCCCCAGGCCCCGGTGTATGTGTGTGGGACCACAGGTCGCAGAATGACTCAAACACAGTCCAAGAAGTCTTTCAACGTGTTTACTCACTGTTTGGAGGTCACGGTGAGATGCCCGGGCGACACTGTGATAACCAGGTTGAACCAGGAATTCCAGGAGGCCGTTCTGAGGGTAGCTGTCCACTCGCCTTCCTTGCACTCTTTCTGTTTTAGGAGGATCCTTTGCTTGAAGCGTGGTAGGACCCCTCCAGGGAAGCTGTTACCACCCTGCTCCCCTCTCTCTGGCTCGTCTGCCGGCAGCGTGGCCTTGGTGGGATGGCTTCTGGCCCTGTCCCCTTATGGGCCTGGTGATTGCTGCTTGGCTCAAGCTCTGTGTAGTCGTGGTGAGGGCATGAAGTACCCCCCCCCACCTGTAGGTTAAGCAGCTCTGGATGATCTGCTGCCTGTACCGGGGACCTAGTTCCCCTTGTGTGCTCGGATACCGGGATCTCCGTACTCAGCCACCCTTCTCTCTGGATGATTTTCAGGCCGACCCACGGTACTCCTTTCTCCCCCGCTTTCAGCTACTGCACTCCTCAGGACCTGTCTGACACGAGAGCTCCTCTGCTCCCTTCCACACACTTCAACTTCTTCCTCTAGACTCCCCTCACTTCCTCTCTGCCCTGCTTCCTAGCAACCAGCCTCTGAACACACCCCTTGCTGGGAATTGAAAGTTAACCCCTACTGGTTACCCAAGGGTCCCCTCTGGTGATGTGGGAGGCCTGGTCACTATATGTTTGTGTGTGCACCTCATCCTGGCCTTTGGAGATTACCTGGAAGCATTGTTCCCGCATGGGTGCAATACTCTGTGGTGCCTGACCAGGTCAGGGGCGCCACACATCTATCTTGTGCTGTATTCAGATTACATAGCAAAACCTGCTGACAGTTTCCCTTTAAGAAAGTTTTAGCTCTGTGAGGACATAGTCCATATTAATGGATAACCTATAGTGACCGCTAGCACATTTGCTTTTGAAAGATCCCTATAGTGACAGTTACTAAATGGTAAAATGTCTTTTATCAGGTATTTGTGAAACTTGAAGGGTGCTTAAGGCTACGACCGCACTTTTCGTTTTTACCTGCGTTTTAGATGCTTTTTAGGTCCGTTTTAGGAAGCACCTTTTCATGCCAAAAGGCATGCGTTTTGAGTTACCAGCAAAGTCTATGGAAAAAGTGGATTTTCTGACCCCACCTTGCGTTTCTAAACGCTGCGTTTAATTTGCATATTTTGTGGCAAAAACCATGCGTTCAAAGAAGCAGCATGTCAATTGTTTTTGCCATATTCGGTCAGATTTGCTAACATTGAAGTCAATGAGAAATGGCAAAAACCAAGATTCCTTCAAATTCCTGCGTTTTACCTGCTTTTTCAGTGCAGAAAACATGCGTTTTGGATCATTAAAATAATGATTTCATATGTCCCTTTACACAAACACACATAGTCCGACTATTTAAATAAAGGAAATTAATACTTTATTGCTATTTTTACATAAAATATCATATTACCGTAATAAATTAATGAACAGAATTTAATTTCATGATTTTTCCTATGAATATAGATTTGGGGTTTTTTTCCCCATTTTTTTCAAAGAATTTGACTATTTAAACTTTATTAAGCAGTGTCTTTATGTTCAGAACGCAGGTAAAAAGCGCTGAAAACGCATCAAATACGCAGTAAATACGCATGCGTTGTCAGCGCTAAATTTCTGAAAAAGGCAACTTTGGTCAAATCAATTAAGCCAAAAACGTGCGTTCTGAACTGCAAGTAGGAGAACGCAAAGTGCGGTCGTAGCCTTAAAGTTCTGGATTATCAGATAACTATAGGAAGTATGTAAATTTATAAGTATAAAAAACTGAAAGGATATCCAGCACATCCGTCCATGTAGAAAAAATGACATATAGTCAAATCCATGGAAACAGATTCAAAAAACATGTTGATATGTTTTTGGCGAAACTGCCCTTAGTCATAGCATAATAGCATAATACTATATGACAAGGGCAGTTTTGCCAGAAACGCGTCAGTAAGGTTTTAATGTTCTTTCGTGGATTCGCTTTAAAAGTGTTGAGACGAAAGAACAAAATGTAAGTTCAACTTAACAAATAACTTCAGACTTGAAAGCTTTAGGCTATGTGCCCACGGTGCATTTTATTATGCAGATTTTGATACGTTTTTTTTTGTCTGAGAATCCTGACTTACTGTGTGGACAATGTTTTGTTTTTTTTTTGTTTTTTTTTTCCTTGCAGATTTGGTGCAGAAAAAAATCTGCAGCATCATGTCAATTGTTAGGACGGTTTTTTTTTTATTTTTTTTTTAAGCCCTTCCAGCCATTGACTTCATAAAAATATGCATTAAAAACGCACCGAAAACACGTGCATTTTTCGGTGTGTTTTTTAGTGTATTTTTCTGCCAGAAGATGCAGATTCCACGCAGAAAATTTCTGCACCAAATCTGCAGCGTGTGCACATACCTTTAGGCTATGTGCACATGCTGAGTATTTGGTTGCAGAAATTTTTGCAGCTCTTGGCAGGAAAAATGTGGCTTTTTTTTTTTTTTTTTTTTTTTTTTTTTTTTTTAAAGGCATTTTTGCCTCGTTTTCGGTGCATTTTTGATGCATGTTTCCAATGCGTTTTTTTTATGCATTTTGGGTGAAAAAATACTGGCAAAAATGCTGAAATAATCGACATGCTGTAGATTAGTTTTTGCTGCAAATCTGCAATTGAAAAAAAGTAACGTGTACAAACTTCAGAATACTCATTGACTTTGTTGGCATAATTATTTGTATGCAGATTTGTGACAAAACTGCTCTCAAAAACACATAAAAAACGTAATAAAAAGCACTACATGTACAAAGCCTTATTCAACTATGATTCAAGAGGTCAGCGGGGATGGTCACATCACACCTACAGATAAAAATACTGACAGCACTCCCAAAATGCAGTCAGAACAGGTGCAAAACTGAACATGATATATAACAAAAAAAAGAGACAGCTGCACTCTGAGATGCTAAAACATGCAAAAATAAATGCAAGAATATAGATATGCATTACTGTTTAAGGAAATCTAGGAAAAATTGACATATTTAGCATCTAAAAATGGCCATTTCTATGTCTGCCCAGCAGCCACGTTACGGCATATCTCCTATGCATAATCAAATGCAAAAACAAAAAGATTTGTACTTTTTTCATCAAAAAAATGTGATTATACATGATGTACTGTACAGGGGCATAACTATATGGGGCAGAGGTAGGGTATGCACACAGGCCCTGGAGCCTGAAGGGCCCAAAAGGTCTGTCCTGAAAGTGGAGACTAAGGGGTACTTTGCACACTACGACATCGCAAGCCGATGCTGCGATGCCTAGTGCGATAGTCCCCGCCCCCGTCGCAGGTTCGATATCTTGTGATAGCTGCTGTAGCGAACATTATCGCTATGGCAGCTTCACACGCACTCACCTGCCCTGCAACATCGCTCTGGACGGCGACCCACCTCCTTCCTAAGGGGGTGGGTCGTGCGGCGTCACAGCGACGTCACACGGAAGGCGGCCAATAGAAGTGGAGGGGCGGAGCTGAGCGGGACATAAACATCCTGCCCACCTACGTCCTTCTGCATAGCCGGCGTGAGCCGCGGTGACGCAGGTAAGCTGATGTTCCTCGCTCCTGCGGCTTCTCACACAGCGATGTATGCTGTCGCAGGGGAACGAGGAACAACATCGTACCGTCGCTGCAGCGTAATTATGGAAATGTCGGACACTACACTGATGATACGATTACGACGCTTTTGCGCTCGTTAATCGTATCATAAACGATTTACACACTACGATATTGACAGTGACGCCGGATGTGCGTCACTTTCGATTTTAACCCACCGACATCGCAGCTGCGATGTCGTAGTGTGCAAAGTACCCCTAAAACTAAACACATGACCCTGATACATATATTGGTTTGGAGCCCAGGAATTTCAAGTTATGCCTTTGAATGATGATGTCTTTGGTAATGGTCCTACTGTCAAGCACTATGACAACTGCCATCACACATAGGCCTTATCTATCAAAGTCTTCTATTTTCCTGACAGAGAAAATTCTCCTTTCATCCATAGCAACCAATCAAAGCTTAGTTTATACACTATTTCCTAAGCCTGGTTCTAATATAGGTTGCTAGGGGCAACTAGGCCTGGTTTTAGGTTGAATGGTTTAGCTACCATAGATAAGCGTGGCTGCTGGTTGCCATGGCCACAGCCTAGTGTAAGTTATAGGCACTTTCTTGTCAGATTGCTTGAATTTCCTCTGATTCATCTCTTGCTATATAAATATGACAAATAGAAATGGAGAAACTTGAAAAAATAAAACAACATTTAAACAAAACTTTATTTATAACTGACAGTACTGGATTACTGTAAAATAATGATTTCCAAGTGAGCACTAAATAGTTAATTTTCTTTTTATTTTTGGTGCATAAACTTATTTTGTCACAGTTATATGAACCATGTGAAAAAGTAAGTGCCCCCTCACAGAATGTTGTCACCTCGGCTCCCGCCAGCCCTGGCCTTCTGTTAGGCGAGGCCATGTTTGGTCAGACATATCCAAGCATGCAGAGCAAATTTACTATCGTCATCTCAAATTTAACAGAAAATACACCAAATACTCCTTCACTTTTGCGACATTTATGAGTCTCTTTTTGTCATTATTATAAACAATGCAGATTTTAGGTGTGATTACTTTTTACACATCATCTTGTAACACCAACGGCCAGTGAAGAGGCAGCGAGCGGGATTAGTGGATCCACTGGGCCACAGGGGGACCCCGGGCTTACCCCTTAATGGGAGGGGCTTGACTAAGCACCCGCTGCGAGGTTGTCACCAGGTACCACTCACAGAGAAGTGACCGGGACTGTGGCAGCTAACCCCCAGGACAGGTGACGAACTTAAGAATAGAGGGGTACAGGTGGGGTGACTGAGGCAAGCTAGACAGGCAGGTACGGCAGGAATGGTGGGCTCGGCAAGGGTACACAGGTATGGGAAGGCAGGTACTGAAGGCAAACACAGGGTTAACAGGACAGGAGCTCAGGACCTGACAACTAGCTAGGTAGCAGACTGGAGACTGACTGATTAACTAGAGACATTGTGCAGGCACCTTCCCTAATAGGAGGCTGCCATAAATACACAGTGCCTCTCAGCCATAGGCTAAGAAGCATTTCCTGGAAATAGCACAACTGTAAGAGGAGGACCGGTGTGTGCGCGCATGTCTTGGGAGCACTCCCAGGAACCCTGTGCGGCCTGTACTGGGCACGTGAGGGCAAGGAGGCAGCAGAGTATGTAGATAGCCCCGCGACCTGGCCGAGGCAGTGAATAAATCGGCGACTCTGCAGAGACGCCGATGCTACACCTCTCCCATATGCTTATGTACACAACTGGAAAAAAGGCTTAATAATAATGTTATACATTGTCAGCATAAACGCGCTAAAAAAAATAAAAGCTACGAAAAATGACGTAAATAGAAGTGATATAAACCGTATGGTAAGTGGCTACAATTTTCTATAAGGCCTCATGGCATAAAGCCATAACTTATAATTTCATACAGAATATATAAGTTATATAAGTTACCATGCATCAAAGGTTTTTAATAAAAGAAACAACATTATCCATGGCTAGTTTACCAGATATCACCTCAGGATGACCAAAGAAGCTGACAATTGCGTGGAAGCCATCTTTAACATGATACCATGTGACCGGGACTCCATTGTCCTCCAGCCGTTTCTTGTAGAGTATTCCATCATCGCGAAGAATATCAAACTCACATGTTAGTATGTAGGCCTGTGGTAGTTGCCGGATCACAGCATCATCAGAAAACAATGGAGAACATTGAAGGTCAAGAGCTTTCTTAACTTTCTCATAAATGTCATTATTAAATGGCGCCATGATGTGAGGTTTGTAGCCTTTGACCGTAAATTCTTCAGAACTCAACCACCTACTTAATTTTTGTCTGATTTCAGGAGGAACATGGCTGCCCTTTATCAATTCTTTCGACAAAGATAAGTCACCACCTATGTATGTCAGTGAGGAGTGTAAAGCAATTGATCGGAGGTACAAAGGGACCATCTTGTTTTGCTGGTACGAGGGTAAATTAAAGTCCGCCATCTGGACCACTGGGTATATCATCACCTGGGCAAGAGGCTTTGGAAGATCTGATCTACCCACAAGAGCTTGACAAACACCAGCTGTAAGATTGCCCCCGGCACTGTCTCCACATATTATAACAGAGGAAGGATCAACACCATGTTCTTCAGCCGTCTTCAGAAAGTGAACTGTAGCCATGAGACAGTCATCCAATGCAGCTGGACATATGTGTTCTGGTGCCAGGCGGTACCTAAAATTAATAATCAAAAACTTGTAAATGGGCTTGTAATATCAGCATAAAGGGTCAATTTCTGGACAATAAAGGATCCTCATATGCATTATTCACCACTTGCAAATTTGGAAGTACTTTGCAGAATGTATTAATAAATTCCTTTTGCAGTGTTAACTCATCTCCATTGAAAAAAATGATGGTCAAGCTAACTCTCTAGAGTACAAGCTTTTGTTTGTAGCTATCCTCAGCCCAAACTGCTGAAGTTTTAGTCTTGAGTTGGATAACCTCTTCATTACTTCTAAACACTTCAATGGAGTACATAGGGGTTTTTATAAGTAAATCACAATTTTAATAACATTTGTGGGACTATGCAAGGAAATATTATTATGGCAACCATTCATGTCCAGCCTTGGGCAACCCTCCATTACTACAGACAAAAAGTGGAGCAGTGCCCACAACAACCAGTCATGTCAACTTTTTAAGCTGAAGCGATTCCCTTCTCCTTCTCATTACTGTTCTTCATTAATTTACTGAAAACATAAGGAAAAGATGTTGCCTTACCCAACAGAGACAACCACGGCACCAGAATTCTTAGTGATGTGTAGACAGTAAAGGTCATAACGGTCTAAAACCAAATAAAGAAGACGTTAGTTCCTGCCGTTCTTCCATCAATGCTAAAAAAAAGTCTCCAATATCAGGGCACATTTAAAGACAGAGAAGGTACTATATGCTGTAAGCTATAAGGTGGAGCGCCGGATACCAGATATTCATACTGAAAAATTAACAGAAAAACCAGTGTATTGTTGTTTTATAGATGAAGTCGTTCTGTGCTTGTTTATAAGCTGATCTATCCAAATGATTGGGGCGGACTGATTGCTAACATGATCGTCCTGTCCCCATACAGCAGAGGTTCCCAGCCAATGGCTCAAGAGCCACATGTGGCCCATAATGTGTGGCTCGCAGCTGTTGGCCAGCTTAATCCATTAGCACCAGGTCTAGCAAAAAACTCTGAAGAGCAGGTCTCAAGATGGTGAATTTTGAGTGTAACCCCACACAGAAAAACAGATTTGAATGGGGGTATTGTGGGAACCTCTGGATCTTGGTATACTTCCCCTGTGTGATTTCTGTGGAAGAGGTTTGGCTTTCATTTAGGGGTGCTCTGGGTGTCATAACTGTTAGGGGACGTGACTCGCAATCTTCTCTCAGGACCGAATGTGGTGCTCAAGGTCAAAAAGGTTGGGGACCTCTCCCATACAGTATCATGTTATTGGCCGCACATTTTATGTTTACGAGGGGTGGTGCACTAATAACAATGTTTTTTTACCAGCCTAACCAATCTGATCACCCAACGAATTAGCGATTTGCTTGTTGGCTGGGTAGTTGGCAGCATACTTATATAAAAGCATAATCAGGAATAATAGGAAGTATAGGCAGAAACCAAACCAGGATTTACTATAGAATATGTGAACCATTCTACAATAGCGTTCGTTAAAGTAGCCCCCCACCCCACCCCACCCCCGTCTACCCCAAGTTCGGAGTGACATCAGTAAAAAATTAACTGAACTGTATCATTAAAATGAAAATGTACTCCTTGCCAAGCTGAGAATGCATAGAATGCCGGTTATGGTGGAGTATGGCCGATTAGTTTTTGGTTGAAAGAGTCCTTGGCCAACAGCTAACCCATGTGCTAGGTTTAACATTTTTATGATTATTACTCATGTGCCCTACATAGCCTTGTGCATGGGGCTGCACAGTGGTGCATGGAGTCTCTCTGGTGGACTTGTACTTCTTCTGTATGTTATCCCTGTTATAGGCCTCACAAAAACAGGGCCATAAGATTTGAAAACAGGCAACATCATGAATGACATGTTACAAAATCTTATCTACATGCTGCCGAGAAAATCTGCAACATAAATGTCACGGTCGTCTCTCTGCTTCTATAGATGAGTCACAGGTTTGGGGTCTGAGTCTCACTTTGCCTGGTGAGACTCTGCAGATGTCAATGTAATTTCCTTTCTTTCAGCAGTCAGAGGGTTAATGCCTGTGTTCCTTGACAGCAAGTATGCCATTACCTTTACCAGGTGTTTCTGGTTTGGGGCCACACCCAGTCCCTTTTATATATCCTCTGCTTCCAGCAGAGGGTTCCGGTTATTCTCATTTCCATTTGGACGCTGGTCCTGGAGGAGGAAGGAGCTGTTTGAAACCCTCTGCTGAAGTTGCTGTGGTGGCTGCAGTCTTGGTGCTGACTGCAGTAGTCTGTTGTGTTTCACCCCCCCCCCCCCCCCCCCCCCGTCTGTCTTCCTTTACTGGTGTGTTGTTTCAGTGCAGCGGTGGAGCTAGCATCCTTCACCTGCCCAGTCTCTAGCCAGGGACTACTGTAAAGACTTTTCAGATCTCCAGGTTCTTGCTTGGTAAGGAAACTGTATAGGAACTGGGTAGGAGTGCAGGGTACAGCAGTAGGTAAGTAGAGGAGGAGTCCATCTTCCCTCACACTAGCACTGGGGCCCACCATTGTTAAAATGTCCCTAGTGTACCCCTTGTTTGTCGTGGTGTTACCCCCGTTGTTGTGTATCTGACTTACGCCGGACTCTCCCCAAGTCCGTACATGACAATAAATTGACCAATATCGCAGCTATGACATCCACAAAAAGTCTATACATGCTGCAGAAATTTCATCACAGATTTCATTCCAATCTGCAATATTTCTCATTTCTGCAGCCATATCCACATTAGTCTTCACAATTTTGTCCTGTATGGACATAGCCAAGTACTACTGTGTGTATGAGCTATTTAACAATTGAATAGGTAAGGACTAGTGATGAGCAGACACTACCATGCTCAGGTGTTCCATACTTGTAACTAGTGATGAGCGGGCACTACCATGCTCAGGTGTTCCGTACTTGTAACTAGTGATGAGCGGGCACTACCATGCTCATGTGTTCCGTACTTGTAACTAGTGATGAGCGGGCACTACCATGCTCAGGTGTTCCGTACTTGTAACTAGTGATGAGCGGGCACTACCATGCTCAGGTGCTCTTTACTTGTAACTAGTGATGAGCGGGCACTACCATGCTCGGGTGCTATGTACTTGTAACTAGTGAAGAGCGAGCACTACTATGCTCTGGTGCTCAGTACTGGTAACTAGTGATGAGCGGGCACTACCATGCTCGGGTGCTCAGTACTCGTAACTAGTGATGAGCGGGCACTACCATGATCGGGTGCTCAGTACTCGTAACTAGTGATGAGCGGGCACTAACATGCTCGGGTGGCTCGGTACTTGTAACTAGTGATGAGCAAGCACTACAATGCTCGGGTGCTCGGTACTCATAACTAGTGTTGAGCGAACACTACAATGCACGGGTGCTCGGTGCTTGTAACGATCAGGTCAGACGCTTGCACGGGCTGGACTCGAGTACCAAGTATTACGGAAATCAATGGCAAACTTGGGCATTTTTCCAAAACATCTTCCGGAAAAATGCTCAAGTTTTCCATTGACTTCCATTATGCTCTATCCTCTGGTTGAGCCCATCCGAACGTCCAACCTGGTTTTTTTTGAGTACCGAACACCCAAGCGTGTAGTGCTTGCTCATCACTAGTAAGGACATCACTTAGCACAAAAGAGCAATTTTTAAACCACAGGGTTTGATTTTCTTACCAATACTTCCAGACAAGAATCCTCCTCCATGAAAAAACATGACTCCTTTTCTGCCGCCAACTGAAGGAGTTCGGGGCTGGTAGACTCTCACCGGCACTCCTCCAAATTGTAAGTCTTTCTTGAAAACCTCTGGATCATCCGTGAGCTTGGATACAAATGTTTTTTGTAGAAAACGAAAAAAACCTTCAAAGCTACATATTCCAAGTTTATCAAGAGTCTTTGCCTATAGAGTGAAAAATAAAAAAATATCCTTAAAGGGATTGTCCGTAGGTTCTACAATAGTCAGTTATTATTGTGAAATGCTGAATTTCCCTGTAGCAATGACATTAGGAATAGAAATCATTTTTCACTTATCAAAATCAGTGTTGAGCTACTGAATATGAGTGTGCACTTCTGATTTCGCAGGGAGGTAAGCATGAGGTGTCTTTCATCTGATATACTAAGTTTTCTTGGCGAGCCCCTGTGTCTGTGGTCCTCAATGTTGCCTATTTCTTGGTGTCCTTAGCGCTGAGAAATGCCGGCAGATACTTATCTATTATGCGATACCATAATAGAGTCTGATTGTCTCCAAATTTATTCTACAGCCGGACAATGATCCCAAACATACAACCAATGTTATTAAGGACTATCCTCAGTGTAAGGCCTCTTTCACATGTACGTGCCTCCGCTACGTGTTTGGCAGTTTTCTCACGTAGCGGAGACACATGCACACGTAGACCAAGGTATTTTAATGGATTTGGATACACGTAAGTATTTTTCCACGGAACGTGTGTCTGTTCCCTACTTACGTGTATCCGTGTGTTCCACACGCCGACATGTCCATTTTTTCTCCGGCATCACAGGTGTCACATGGAACGCAAACGTGTCTCACGTAATGCACACAGACCGCACGGATGTGTTCCGTGTGACACGCACCGGAGAAAAGACGTGTCTGCGAGAGAGAAAAAAACAATACTCACCTTCTCCAGCGCTGCTGTCTCTGCCACTGCTGCCGACCGCCGCTCATTATGCTTATTTAATATTCACTTCACTGCGGCCGGAAGCGGCAGCAGCAGGGAGTCTGCAGGACCGGAGACCGAAGATCAGCACCACGCACAGCGAAGCCAGGAACAGGTGAGTAGAAAATTCCCGTTCTCCGTGTGTTATCACAGATAACACACGGAGAACACACGTGTGCCGTACACACAGCACACCAAGGGCAATACGCATCTTTGACATGTCCGTGAAACACGTGCGTGATTTTCACGGACGTGTAAAGCCCGCTTTACACACTGCAATGTATCTTACAATGTGCCGGCGGGGTCACGTCGTAAGTGACGCACATCCGGCATCGTAAAGTACATTGCAGTGTGTGACAGGTACGTGCGATTGCGATTGAACGGTAAAACATTCATCGCATGCACGTCGTTCATTCCTCATGAATTGAACGTCAGATTGTTCATTGTACCCGGGGTAGCACACATTGCAGTGTGTGACACCCCGGGAACGATGAACAGATCTTACCTGCGTCCACCGGCAATGAGGAAGGAGGTGGGCGGGATGTTTACGTCCCGCTCAGCTCCGCCCCTCCGTTTCTATTGGCCGGCTGCCGCATGACGTCGCTGTGACGCCGAACGTCCCTCCCACTCCAGGAAGTGGATGTTTGCCACCCACATCGAGGTCGTATGGACGGGTAAGTACGTGTGACGGGGGTTAATCGTTTGTGCGGCACATTCAACAAATTGAAAGTGCCGCACATACGATGGGGGCGGTTACGATTGCATAAGATATTGTATGTTGGATCGTAAGGTGTAAAGCAGGCTTAAAAGAGGCCTAAGGAAGCACAGAGTCCTGGAAGTGGTAATCCGGCCTCCGCAGAGCCCTGATCTCAGCATCATCTGGTCTATCTGGGATTATATGGAGTGACAGAAGCATTTGTACAAGCCTCATACATAGGATCTTCCCTCCTTGAAGAAGAAAGAGTATCCTCGCGAAACGCGCGTTGGTGGTTCTTAAATCCATTTCTGGGTGTCCTCTCATGCACTAGTGTGACGCCTTGGGCAAGCCAAGGGTCACAGGTCACAACATCACACACACCCCACATCCCTGCAGGAACACCGAAGTCAGAACACAAACCCTTGTTTCCCTCCTCCAGGGGCTGATGATCACACCAGGGGGTGGAGCCAGGCGGTTTGTCTCCACCCACCGAGGAGTTCACAGTCCTGGAGGCAGGAAAACTAGCAGATTAGTTTGGACAGTGGAAGTGAGAGCAGTGAAGTGGCAGTAGAGCAACCAGAAACTGACTGAGAGCGTCCGGGTGTGTGCCCCGGACAGAGACAGCAAGGTTGACAGACGGCGGTGACCGTCTGCAGTGGAGGCTGATCGGAGTTGCCGGAAGGACCGTGGACGGGTGGTGGCCCGGCGGTACCGGAGCGGTACACAAAGTGAGGCCAGCACCATTTGCAGGGGCCTTTCGGATCCCGGCAAGGCTTGGAGTCGCCGTAATTTGCCAAATCAGTCAGTGAAGGGGACCTCCGGGTCTCTAAACAGCAAAGTCCCGATTGAAGGCAAAGGTCCAACCGTGAGAGAAGGACACCGCCACCGCCAAGGCACCAGTACCTCAGGGCCAGCGCCTGCGGGCAAAGTGGGGCTCCTCCGGCCCATATCCAAGCCGGGGAGCGGGTTACCGGTGGGGACCCATCAATACCAATAACCGTATTTAGGTGCAGGGAAGAGACCGTCACCGCTAACTGCAGGGAACATCAGCACCGCAGCCGTCCGAGGGACCCGTCCAACCAGCCGCTTGTTTACCGAGAACTGTGTCATCATCCTTGGGCTGAGTGAGTACCTCCGTGCCGTGCGGCACAGCGCTGCCCCTGCGTCCCTGCACCTCAACAGGCCCCATAACCCGCCTGTCAACCATTCCAACCCCGTCACCGGGCCCCGGGACAGCCAGCCCCCTGCCCACGGAGGGGAGAATCACCAACTCAGCTGCTCCCTGTCACCGCTCCCGGGATCTCCGTACAGAGCAGCGGTGGTGTCACCAAAATCACCACAACCGTGGGTGGCGTCACGGACAATCACCAAATCCCCCACCACCAAAACAATCAAATCCCCTTTCACTCACGGGCGAGGAGCGCCACTCGAGTCCCCGGGATCCGGCCCATCGCTCGAGCCACAGAGCAGCAGCAGCAGCCGCAGAGCAGCGGCGGCCGGGACCCGAGCAGAGGGGTGAGCGCAGTGCTGACACCCTCCTCCCCGCCCGCGACACTAGCACTTTGGCTATTTTTGCCATTCTATTTTGATACTTGTCCACTTACAATCCCTTTAATATGATGGTCCATATGTAGAGTGCTTCTCTCCGCCCCCTTATTTAGAAACCTGTGTGTTATGCTGTGTTTGGGAGAGGTTGAACACTTATCATGTATTCCTAACAGGGGACCCTGCTATTCTCCTTCTAACCTTGTGACATCCCCCATGTCTCCAAGTAGTTGTTTTTAATGTTTTTTACCACTGTTTGTGATTTTTCAATAAAATATTTGGTGTCTCCTCTTTTAAATAAAGCTGTTTTGTTTTTGGAAGTCCTGTTGACATCATTAGGCGCAGATCACATGCGTTTTGGTGCATTTCTACTCCTAAATGCACCAAAAACGCATGTGTGTCTTTTACCTGTAGATTTTCTGCATCTAATTTATGGCAAGAATCTGCACAGAAGACTGAGTGTTCCTGTAAGAGATATTGACATGCTGTGGCTTGGGAAAACGCACCGCAGATCAGTTTACACAGCGTAAAAAGGAAGCGCATTCGACAGAAGATTTCTATAAATCCCATCCACTGTGCTTGTACTGTAAAACGAAACGTTTTGGACGCAGCGAAAATACACAGCATCAAAAACGCAAGTGAGGCCTATTTCAGACATCCGTGTTTCAGGTACTTGTGACATTTGTTTTTAACACGGATGTCACACGCACCCATGTTATTCTCTAGAGTTACACACACGTCGGTGTTTTCACATGGACCGTGTTACCCTGCTTGGCCCTGCATGTACACACGTAGACATGGCCGGTTTTTGATGTCACACAGCCCGCACACTGTTATGATCCTTGTGACATCAGTGTGACACGTACTGGAGAAAATACGGGTCTTTGAAATAAAAATATTTTCTATATTCACCTGTATCCAGCGCTGTTTTCTGCGGCTCTGCTGCCTCCTGCTTCTGATCCCCGATAATTTTACTCATAGCATATTCACTGCACCTCGGAGCTGGAAGCCGGAGCAGGGCTGGGGACTTTTCTCAGCCCTACTGCGGGCACAGGCTACAACTTAACTGCGCATGCGCAAGCCGGCAATGTGTATGCACAGGTGCAAGATCTCCCCTTGCTATGTGGCTGATGCAGGAGGTGTCAATCCGAGGAATAGGATGACAATCAGTGGTGGAGAGGAGGGATAGATGCCGCACCAAAGACACTCGTCAGACCTGATTTTCCATATTTACATACAGGAGAATATGTAAAGATTTTTTGGGGGTATACAGGGGGAGTTAGGGAATAATATACACCTTTATAGAATGCAGCACATGGGGCTGCAGACGGTAGTAGTCTTAGTTCACACATGAAAAATCTGGTGACATGTTCCTGACTCGCCCACCCCAGGGCTATGGGACACCCGGTGCCGGGCCGGACTAGTCCGGGGGTCGTCAGTGGTGGCGGAGCCCGACTCCGTGACCCTGGTGGGTGTCAATTAATATGGCTGGTGAGTTGGGGTGAATAAAGTTTGTGTTCGTGACGCCAACTGTGGTATGCGGCTATTAAGCCGCCGCTGCTGTATGAGGCCTCCGGGGTGATGGAATGGCAGCAATGATGGTACTGCTCCCCACAGGTGGAGCGGTACCCCGGGGCAACAGTTGGTGCTCATAAGAGTCTATGGTGTGATGGAAGTCTATGCAGGCGACAATAATTGAGACAACACCAGAGGGTGCAATTCCAAGGTCTTTACTCACATTTCCTGGGCTGCAGCACACTGGTGCCTTTGGGCGGCTGGAACCCACTGTCAGGGACCTCCGCCAATCCTGGGTAGATCCTGGAATGAAAGCCGGTACCCTCTTCTAAAGTGTCTCTGTCTTCAGCTGTCTCCTTAAGCCTTGCCCTTGTTGGATGAACCTGGCTCGGCCTCCACTACAGCCTCCGGGCCGGGGGCTCACCTGTCGGATGTTTTACCCGCTTTCTAGAGGTTCTGCTGTGGGCTGTGGCCCGGGGAGTTTGCAACTTTCCCTGGGCCTCGGTTTTTACTGTTGGAGGTGATTTTTCACTCCGCCGGTTTCTAGGGACCGTCCCCTGTTGCAGCTCGATCCCTCCACCGATGTTCCTGTGGAGCAGGCCACCACAGCTCAAAAGCTCTCTGTGGCCCTGGAATCCCTTCTTCTCTCTGCTTGGTGTCACCTGGACCCTCTGAGTCCCAGGATCTTCACCATGAAGCATCTATTTCTTTCTTTTAGCTCCTGTCTGACTAGAGCTTTCTCTCTGCTTCTCCTTCTCGTCTGCCTCCCGGAGACCTCCTCCTCCTTCCTTCCTCTCCAACTTCAACTTACTCAAACTCCCTACACTTGACCTTCCTTTCTCTGTCTACTCTCGGGTGGCTCCTCCCACCTCCCCAGTTGCCAAGCTGTACCCTATAGGAGCAGGGATGGGTCTTACGGCCCCTCCCAGCATGCAGCATGGGAGGGTTGCTGCCACTGTCCCTGGTCCCAGTGTGTACCTAACAATGGGTGTTGTGTAGATTTGCCTGGGGACCGGCGTTCACTCCTTTCCTTACCCAGAATGGGACATCACACCGCTGGATGGGGTGCAATGTTCCTGTGGCGACGGAAGCCTCAGGGGAGCCACATTCCCTTTAAAAACAGCTCATCCCAAATGTTCAAAATAGTCTTGTCCTGAGGAGATGAAGGCTATGTGCCCACACTGAGTACTTGGTTGCAGAAATGTCTGCACTAAATCTGCATCTCTTGACAGGAAAAATGCTGCTGCGTTTTCTCAGTGCATTTTTTACTTGTTTTCGGTGCATTTTTTGCATGCGTTTTTCATGCATTTTGGGTGCGAAAAAACGCTGAAAGAATTTTCATTCTGCAGTTTATTTTCTGCTGCAAATCTGCAAGGGAAAAAGTAATGTGTGCACAATACTTCAGAATTCTCATTGACTTTGCTGGTATAAGGATTTGCATGCAGTTTTGTGACAAAACTGTACTAAAAAAACGGATAAAAAAGCGATAAAAACGTACAGTGACTGGCAAGTAGATGATGCCCCACCTTCCCTGGCTCCATGCCCTCACCCCTTCACCCAGCTACGCCCTGTGATGCTTATTTACTGTATCGTACCTAAAAACAATTATCTGTGGATTTCCCTAAATGCAATTTACAGGGCAGCAGAGTGCGGTATTATTTCTGCATCCCAAAAAATGCAAAAGAAAAAAAAAATATATAATAATAATAATAAAAACATTAAAAAAGAAATATGATTTTGCTTTAAGAACAGCATAGTAATGGTTATGGAAAAGATGCCTTGCTTTGCCTACCCCATTATATACGGTAACTAAATGACTGTATATGTAATTTTGAATGACACATTTTTTTCTTAACACTGGGTGGCATGGTGGCTCAGTGTTTAGCACTGCAGTCTTGTGGTGGTTCAGTGGTTAGCAATGCAGTCTTTTGGTGGCTCAGTGGTTAGCACTGCAGTCTTGGGGTGGCTCAGTGGTTAGCACTGCAGTCTTGTGGTGGCTCAGTGGTTAGCACTGCACTCTTGTGGTGGCTCAGTGGTTAGCACTGCAGTCTTGTGGTGGCTCGGTGGTTAGCACTGCAGTCTTGTGGTGGCTCGGTGGTTAGCACTGCAGTCTTGTGGTGGCTCGGTGGTTAGCACTGCAGTCTTGTGGTGGCTCAGTGGTTAGCACTGCAGTCTTGTGGTGGCTTGGTGGTTAGCACTGCAGTCTTGTGGTGGCTCGGTGGTTAGCACTGCAGTCTTGTGGTGGCTCAGTGTTTAGCACTGCAGTCTTGTGGTGGTTCTGTGGTTAGCACTGCAGTCTTGCAGCACTGAGGTCCTGGGTTCTAATCCCACCAAGGACACCATCTGCAAGGAGTTTGTATGTTCTCCCCGTCTTTGTGTGGGTTTCCTCCGGGTTCTCCGGTTTCCTCCCACACTCTAAAAACATACTCACAGGGAACCTAGATTGTGAGCCCCAATGGGGACAGTGTTGCTGATGTATGTAAAGCGCTGCGGAATTAATAGCGCTATATAAGTGAATAAATATTATTATTATTATAATAAAAATAAAAGACAAAATAAAATGCAGTGGAAACAAATGGAGTTTCAGAAAATCCTAAACATCTTTTTGCAACGGGAAAAGCCAAACAAAACCCCTGTGTGTAAACACGGCCATAACCAGCATTTGAGATTTGTAGGATTATAGATTATTGCGGAGAGAACAAGCACAACACAGATTCCTCGGATTCAGGTTATGGACTCACCACGATCATCGAGGCAGTGGCAAAAGTATGCAATGTCCGAAGAAGTTTAGGATTTGCGATCCCCGGGGGGTACTCTGCTTTGGAGGATTCATACCAAGTTGCTCCCAAAAGTAGCAGAAGACACAATAGAAGAATAATGCAGATCGCAGAAAGCGGAGAAGCGAATGCTCCGAACATTCCGGCAGCTTTTCTTGTTTTTCTTCCTCCCACTTCCTGTTCCCTATTTCAGTCCGAGTTGAAGTGTTGAGCCAAATTTTTAAGTATGCGTTCTCATGAGCATATTTCCTCCCTCCGGCATCTAGCACACATAATTAACCCTTTAAACCAAGTTCTCTATACCAGGAGCACATACGTACAATGTCGTAACCAATTCACAACTAATAATAAATAACCACAATACAATACTTAAGAAATTGCTGTTTTTTTTAAGGGTTATTAAAGGGAATCTGTCACTAGATTTTTGCCACCTGATCTGAGAGCAGCATAATTTAGGGGCAGAGATCCTGATTCCAGCAATGTGTGACTTACTGAGCTGCTTAGTGTAGTTTTGATATAATCACTGTGTAATCAGCAGGATATAATCATTACAGGACTACTTGGCGTGCTGCAGATAGTCCAGCATATTCCTGAGCTGTGTATAACTGCTAGATCTGCAGGAGAGAAAACATTGATTTTATGAAAATGACAGCAAACAGCTTAGTAAGTGACACATGGCTGGAATCAGGGTCTCTGTCTCTACATTATGCTGCTCTCAGATGGGGGAGCAAAAACCTGGTGACAGATTCCCTTTAAATAGATAACAATAAACAACCTAAAATCTCGAGTTGATAACCAAGAAATACTTTCTTAGGCCTCTGCCACACTTCCACAAAAAAAAGTACATGTTTCACGTTCCGTTTTTCGGGTCCATGTTCCGTTTTTTTTGGGCGTTTCTCTGGTATGTGTGAAATCCGTGTGATGGCGTATGCTTGCCGTGTGTACGTGTGGAATGTCCATGTATGCGTATGTGACGCCCTGGAGAATCCAGGTAGTCACAATTAGGCCCCTGCATAACATCTTCCCACATCAGGAGACATTCAGCCAACCATTAAACCCTAGTCGCCCCCTAAGGGACAGATAGACACACCAGTGGGCGTGGCCAGGCGGTTGGTGCACACCCACCCAGGGGTTTAGACAGCCCAGGGCGGGAAAGTAGACAGTTCAGTGTTGACGTTCAAGTTGAGAGGAGCTGGGGCTAGGTTTACTCCCAGCAGCAGGAGAGAGAGTTCAATTTGAAGGTGCCAGGGTTGGAGCCCTGGTACCACTGGCTAGGAGGCAGACGGTGGTCTCCGTCAGCAGGAGACGGAAAGACGGCTCGGTGGAACCGAGGCGTGCCGGGCCAGGGTTGTAGCCCGCCGGTACCGACACGGGGAACCGACCCGGAAACCGTAGCATAAAGGGGTGTACTCGGACCCTGAAGCCAGAAACCAGAATCGACTGGAGCTGGTTATTTAACCGATTGAGGCCAGGACTAGAGGTTCTGTCCCACCCAAAGTCCCTCATAGAAGACAACAGCCCACCGATTGGGGATAAGCGGTCACCGCCAAGGCCCATAGATCCCACGGGCCAGCGTCTGCGGGCACAGCTCCTTATGCCACATCCAACCGGGAGGGGATTCCTACGTTATAAACTGGGAAGTCATTCTTTAAACAAACAGTGCAGGAGAAGGATAGAGACCACCAGCCGGGTGGGGGAACCTGAGTACAGCTGGCCGTGGCACCAGCCAACACCACCTTGGTTTACCACAGACTCGTGTGTTATTTACTAACAGTGAGTACACCAACACCCCCCTGTGGTCGTCATTCCCTCTGCATCTGAGCCACTGGGTCCCGGGGCCACCATCCCTGCCCACGGAGGGGTTAACAGTTTGCTGCACAACATCTCCCCCGGGTGTCCCGCAACAGCAGCGGTTGTGTCCCACTTCACCACACACCGTGGGTGGCATCACGAACTTACAACGTACATATAAGTCCATCCCCCTTTTCACTCGGCGTGTCTGCGAAGCTCCCGGGTCCGGAGACCCTCGAGCCACCACCTCTGAAGGTCCGTACTCGAGCAGCGTCGGCTGCTGGCACGGGGCGGCACACGTATGTGTAATGTCCGTGTGTTGTCCGTTTGTGTTGATCCGTGTGTGATGTAAAATGTCGTTGCTACATACCCGCTGACAGCCGACACAGACCGATTCGTGGGATGAGAATGAACTCGGATGAACTTCGCCCGACTTCATTGTCATACCACGGCTCTGTCTGTGTGTGGCGTCCTGATTAGCGGTCACCCGTGATGGACTCACCGGTGACCGATAATCCCCTGAGTGACTGAAGTTAGTGGCGTGATTATCGCTGCCGTCACTCAGGCTACCCGCGGCTAGCTGGAGTCCTTCACCTGAGACCGCAACTAACCTGTGATTTTTTTAGCAGATTGCTCAGCACACGTATGTCACTTGGGCGACTTGCTGTCATAGTTGGAGGATCCAGCGGTGGCCACGAGTAACCTGAGTGACGTCATCGCTGATTGCGCGGCTCACTTCAGCTGCTGCGTGGTGCTGACAGAGAGCGGTCATGTTATGTGGCCGCTCCTGTCACCTTCATGTAGCAGAGCTGAGAGCGTCGTGGGACCTCCGTGGATTACGCCGGACCTGGATGGGTTTTTGTGGCTTAATAAAGTGGTGACAGTGGGTGTTTGTTTTTGTGTATTATTCCAAATAAAGGATGTTTTGGATGTGTGTGTTTATTTTCTTTAACTTACAGGTTAATCATGGAAGGTATCTCAGGGAGACACCTGTCATGATTAACCCCTTATTACCTCAATTGCCACCACACCAGGGCAATTCGGGATGAGCTGGGTAGAGTCCCGGAAATGTTGCATCTAATGGATGCGACAATTCTGGTCGGCTGCTGGCTGATATTGTTAAGCTGGGTGGCTCCCCATAACGTGGGGCTCCCCATCCTGAGAATACCAGCCTTCAGCCGTGTGTCTTTACCTTGGCTGGTATCAAAATTGGGGGGAACCGCACGCCGTTTTTTTAATTATTTATTTATTTACTGTACTGCATGATATAGACCCGCCTGCCGGTGCCTGTGATTGGTTGCAGTGAGACAGCTGTCACTCAGCATGGGGGCGTGTCTGACTGCAACCAATCATAGGCGCCGGTGGGCAGGGAAAGCAGTGAATACGAGATTGAATAATGAGCGGCCGGCTTTTTCAAAAAAGTAAAAGCCGCCGTAGCTTTTAAACAGCTGTGCAGTGCCGCGTTGGTGATCGGGGATCGGTAAGTATGAGAGAGGGGGAGAGCCCAAACGACCAACAGAGGGAGATTGACTGACAACCACAGACAAAAAAGATTGATTGACATCGCTCCCAAAAAACGCACACGGACGGTACGGGTAGAACACGGACATGCTACGTGTCACATACGTGCAGACATGGACCCATTAACTTTAGCGGGTCTGTGCCTGCGAGATGCCGGAGAAAAACGGACATGTCGAGCGTGTGGAAAAACGCACACATGTACAAATGACGCGGACACACGTTCCGTGTGGTTTTACGTGTGTGTGCCTGTTACCATAGGGCAAAATTGGTGTACGTGTCTCCGTGCCGCCGGTACGTGCAAAAACGTACCAAACACATACCAGCAGCACGGATGTGTGTTGGAGGCCATAAATTGGTTTATCACTACTTGATAACACAGTGACACACAAACACTTCTATACCATGAAAAAAACATTTTTATGCGTTTTTCGATATATTCGAATGAGCCAGGACTAGTCCGACAGGGTGTTGCTTTCCCCAGACTATCACAGATCCTAAAATCACTTGCAGGGGCAAGTGAGAGCCTAGGCACTAGCACTGTCTACTGCCTGCAGCTCATGAACTGCTATGTATGCACTACTGTATTCCTCACCACTCCTCGGGGGCTGGACAATCCAAGAGAGAGGTACATGCTGATTGGCAGTTTCCCTCTGCTGATGACTACAGCACTTTTTAATTGGCTGGTAAGAAAGCTGTTACAACTTGCTGTCTCCTTTTCATTACCTCCGATTGAACATCCTTAAAGAGCAATTATCACCATCATCACTAATGAAGACAATATTACAGAAGCAATGGGTCTTTGTGGCGCCCCAGGACCTGGTCGCCACAACAGCATTGCCCCTCCAAAGGGTTAATGCTGAGCCTGGAGGTAATTGGGGGAATCATTGGCCAGTAAGTTCAATATCCAACGCAGTTTCTCCCTCAGGCCAGCAGGGGGAGCTCTGAACCTGGAGTTCCAGGGAGCATTCCTCAAGTCTGACCTGAGGGAGGAGTTAGAGTTCAGTCTGTGAGGAGAGTCCAGAGAGTGAAGACGCAGAGTGTGCTGTCCTGTGGAACTGGGGCCTAGAGCTGGAATAGCTTGGCCCAGTGAAGCAAGATTTGCAGAGAGGCACAGAAGAGACTCAGACATTGGAGTCTGTGGTTGCCAGGGTATAAAATCCTTCCCTGGTGGCCGAATCCGGAGGGCAGGAGAGCTGCAGCCCCCTGACCCAGAAGCAATCTGAAGGTACAGCTGCATCCCAAGGGCCCGGTGTAGACTCCAGCAGAGAAGCACCAGAGAGGGCCTGCGCAGCCTACCACACAGAAAAAGGGACGAACCACCGGTCCCAGCAGCAAGAGGGCCATTGCTAATTTCAGAGTGCAGGGTCCTGTAGAAGAAAAGAAAGAGCAGGGAGTAGTCCTCATACTCCACTGGCCAAAGAGATCACCCCCAGGCACTTCCAGGCCGGCCGGACCATCTTTACCACCTGTGACGGTCTCCCAGGACTAAACTGTTGCCAAGTAAAAGAGGAGAAGGTAAAGAGACTACTGTTTGTGCCTGTTTCTTTCACTGCCCTGTCGGCCCTGCACCATATTATTCATACAACATCACCATAGACTTCCATCACACCATAGACTCTTACGAGCACCAACTGTGCCCCGGGGTACCGCTCCACCTGTGGGGAGCAGGACCATCCAAGCTGTCATTACATCAGCCCCGGAGGCCCCATACAGCAGCGGCGGCTTAATAGCCGCAAACCACAGGTGGTGTCACGAATATAATATAAACTTTAAACACCCCCACTGAAGCCATATTAATTGACCCCACCAGGGTACGGAGTCGGGCCCAGCCACCACTGACGACCCCTGGACTAGTCCGGCCCGGCACCTGGTGTCCCATAGCCCCGGGGTGGGCGAGTCATCTTCATATCAGAGTTTACCATTCTTCCTCTTTAGACACCAATCTAGAACAATATTTGAACAGGAAGATGTCTCGAAGATCATCCAAATCTTCTCAGTGTGTTCATGCTCCAACTGTCACTCCCTGTTTTTGGAAACTAGTGGCAGATTGAGGACTGGAGCCCCTTATCTCTATCTGTGACTCTACATTTAAATGTTATTTCATTTCCTTTGGCATGGAAGTAGTTAAATGTCAGTTTTTCTGTTTGCAGCTCTGCTGCAGTTGAGGTCAGCTGCACTTGCTTTGTAGACACACCCCCTTGTGTTTAAGTAGTTAGGTCTCCCAGCAAGCTTTGCTGACAATACAAACCATTTGTATGAAAGCCGCCTTGGAGGAAGGAAGCTGCTGTGGATCTTCCAGAAGTTGTATCCTCTCCATTTTGGTTCTTTATTCCCTGTTTGTCTCTCCTACCCTCTTGTCTCTTTAGTGCAGCAGTTGGTCTAGTGAACCTCACCTGCCTCTCACTAGTCAGGGCATCTATAGGGTTTCTCAGGGACTCAGAATGCTGTTTGGCAACAGTTGTGGAGAGTGTATAGGGACTGATTAGGAGAGTAGTGACAGCTGCAGGTGAGGTTAGGAGGTGTCTATCTACCCTCTCACTAGTGCCAGGGACCACCATTGTTATTGTTTCCCCGGTGTTCCCCCTTGTCTGTGGTGTTTTTTATGTGTGTTTTTTGTTGTGCGGCAGACCTTGGTTGGTCGAAATGTGCACGTCACACTTGTTGCGTAACACCAAGACATATTTAAAGGGGTTTCCACTTTCCACTACTTGGAAAATCACTTCTTAAATATTATATTCTCCAGTATAAAAGTTGGATACTTGGGAAAACTTTTTTGCCATGCAATCAACCCCAAGAAACAATGGGAGAATTGTGTTCATCCACTGCATGATCTTATTGCACTCAAGGGAGAGACATCTTTTCAATTAGCAAGAAAGTTCAGTATCATATTGCAACCCAGCTCTCTTCAGGTCATTGAACAGGTCCTCCTATGTAATTCTGAACCAATTTCTGACCTTTGTCAGAATCCTCCTTACCCCATCTTACCCCAAGATCTTGCATGGAGCCCCAAACTGAGTAAGATTGATAGTCATCTTGTGTTTCTTCCATTTTCTAATAATTTGTGCCAACAGTTGTTGCCTTTTCACCAAGCTGCTTGCCTATTGTCCTGTATCTCATCCCAGCCTTGTGCAGATCTACAATGGTGTCCCTGGTGTCCTTAGAGAGCTCTTTTGTTTTGCCCATTGTGGAGAGGTTGGAGTGTGATTGATTGACTGTGTGGACCGGTGTCTTTTATACAGGGAACAAGTTCAAACAGGTGCAATTAATACAGGTGAGTGCAGAGTAGGAGATTCTTAAAAAAAAAACAACAGGTCTGTTAGAGCCAAAATTCTTGCTGGTTGACTGGTGATCAAATACTTATTGCATGCAATAAAATGCAAATTCATTATTAAAAAAAAAATCATACTATGTGATTTTCTGGATTTTGTTTGTTTATTCTGTTAGTTGAAGAGTGGAAAAACAGGCACAATCGTCAGCGTATGAAAAACTTATTTTCCCCACTGCTTATGTCAGCAGCTGCTCCCCCTAGTGTGTAAAATTAAAAATAAATCAAAAGGTCAGCATTTTTAAGATTTTATTACATTAGTACATTTACCAACTTTGTTTAGGTTAAAACTATAATACTTTATATATTTTTAACTGTGGAAAATAGAAGTTGCTAATTTTCATTTTGCACTTCCATTTTCTCCTCTTCTAAGACCTCATTCACACATCAGTATATTTGATCAGTATTTCACCAGTATTTGTCAAAACCACAATCGTCTCCAAAACACAGAACAGCGGTCAATCTTTCAATTATAGACTTTATCTGTAAGTTCCACTCATGGATTTGGCATACAGACACTGAGGGAGAAATACTGACGTGTGAATGAGGCCTAAGAGCCACATCGTCATATGGGAGCTTCAGTGTTTTTGTGGGATGAGTTGTACTTTTGAATGACACCAATCATTTTCTCACATATATATACTGTCTGAGACTGATAGTGGTACTAAAAGGGAATCTGTCAACATGGCTTCACACCCAAACCTATTTACATGTACATGTAGCTCTTTCGAAAACAAGTCCAGCAATACCTTTACATGACCAGTCCGTTCCCCGATTACTGAGAAATCAGCATTTGAGTTGATATGCAAATGTGGCTGAAGAGCTATGGTAGATCTGAAGCCTCCGCCACTGCAGCTCTATTCCCTACCTCCTCTTCCTTTTAGACATACCACCATGCTCTCTGCTATTCTTCCACAGTGCCAGCATGAAAATGAGGAACATAATAATAATGTTTTTATCTGAGATTATTGTGATAGTGGGTATGTGAGTACAGCGGCTGTACAGGGACATTGTGACTCTTTCACTTTTATGAGTGTACAGTAGATGTGTGTGTATGTATGTATATGTATATATATATATATATATATATATATATATATATATACAGGTGCATCTCAATAAATTAGATTATCATAAAAACATTAATTTATCTCAGTAATTCAATACAAAAAGAGAAACGCATATGTTCCTACATATTGTATAGAGTCATTACACATACAGTCTATTTCTATATATTATATAGCGTCATTACACACAGAGGGATCTATTTCTATATATTATATAGAGTCATTACACAGAGGGATCTATTTTAAAAGTTTGTTTATGTTAATGTTGATGATTATGGTTTACAGCCAATGAAAACCCAAAAGTGATTATCTCACAAACTTAGAATAATTACCACAAAACAACTGCAAAGACTTCCTAAGCGTTTAAAATGGTCCCTTAGTCTGGTTCAGTAGGCTACACAATCATGGGGAAGACTGCTGACTTGGCAGATGTCCAGAAGGCAGTCATTGACACACTCCACAAGGAGGGTGAGCCACAAAAGGTCATTGCTAAAGTAGTTGGCTGTTCACAGAGTGCTGTATCCAAGCATATTAATGGAAAGTGGAGTGGAAGTAAAACGTGTGGTAAAAAAAAGGTGCACAAGCAACCGGGATAAATGCAGGCTTGATAGAACTGTTAAGAAAAAGTTGTTAAAAAAAATTGGGGAGATTCACAAGGAGTGGAAGCTGCTGGAGTCAGAGCTTCAAGAGCCACCACACACAGACGTATCCAGGACATGGGCTACAACTGTTGCATTCCTTGTGTCAAACCACTGTGACAAACTTCCATCTGTGGCAGATTGTGGCGACATGTACTGGCTCAGAGTCTCACTTAATTTTGTGGGACTCTGCAGATTAAATTAAACTCCCTTTCCTTTGGGGAGGAGAGGGTTAATGCCAGCTTTCCTTCCAGCAGCTCCTGGTCAGGTGATTCCGGTCGGACCATCCTTGGTCCTATAAATACCCTCAACATCCACCAGAGGGTGCCAGTTATTTTCTATCATTAGGAAGCTTGGCCAGGAGGTGGAAGGAGCTGTGTTGATACTCTCAGTAGTGCTTTGACTGCCGCATTGGTGTCTGCTGCAGCATTCTCAGCTGTGTTTGTTCTGGTCTGTAAGTTCCCCAGTTGTCTGTCATTCCCCCCTTTTATATTGTCTCCCCTCGTGCACTTTTTGTGGCTCCTTTGTGCATGGTTGCCATGTGTATGAGTAGGTTTTGTTGTTGTTGTTACCCCTGTCTGTCCATATTTGTTGGTGGGGTGTTGACTCCTGTTCTTGCTCATTCGCCCTGGGTGGTGGGTTGTGGAGGGGGGTTATAACATCAGGGATGAGGACAGGAGATAGGGCCTAGGGTGGTGACCTGGATCTCCCTACCATCAAGGGTACCTCCAGGTTTAGGGTGAGCACAGGGGCCCCAGCTTTAGGTTACAATTGTGTAATAAACCTCATAACATAATGTGAACTTTTCTGTTTTCTGGCTTTATCTTATAATCAAATACACATATTTTCACATGTACAAAGTATCAAAGGTTTTTTATAAAAGAAACAACATTATCCATAGCCAGCTTTCCAGACACCACATCAGGGTGATGGAAGAAGTTGACAACTCCGTGGAAGCCATCTTTAACATGATACCATGTGACCGGGACTCCATTGTCCTCCAGACGTTTCTTGTAGAGTATCCCATCATCACGGAGAACATCAAACTCACATGTTAGTATGTAGGCCTGTGGTAGTTGCCGGATCACATCATCATCGGAGAACAATGGAGAACATGGAAGGTCAAAAGCTTTCTTAACTTTCTCATAAATGTCTTTATTAAATGGCGCCATGATGTGAGGTTTGTAGCCTTTGGCCTTAAATTCTTCAGAACTCAACCACCTACTTAATTTTTGTCTTATTTCAGGAGGAACATGGCTGCCCTTTATCATTTCTTTCGACAAAGAAGGATCGCCACCTATATATGTAATTAAGTAGTATAGAGTCTGCTCTCGGAGTAGCAAAGGAACCATCTTGTTTTGTTGGTAGGAGGGTAAATTGAAGTCCGCCATCTGGACCACTGGGTACATCATCACCTGGGCAAGAGGCTTTGGAAGATCTGATCTACCTACAAGGGTTTGACAAACGCCAGCTGTAAGATTGCCCCCGGCACTGTCTCCACATATTATAACAGAGGAAGGATCGACGCCATGTTCTTCAGCCGTCTTCAGAAAGTGAACTGTAGCCAAGACACAATCATCCAACGCAGCTGGGCATCTGTGTGTGGGTGCCAGGCGGTACCTAAAATTATCAATCAAAAATGTTTTCAATGTACCTTTATTATGCAGGTATGACCCCTGATTTCTAAATCATAAAGACCACCATATGCATTGAGTATCACCTCTACCCAGTTCATATAATCTGGAGGCACTTTGCATTAGATATTATTAATTACTCCAATCCTCCATAAAAATGAGCCATGTGCAAAATAAGTCCTTCTCAAAGAAAGACATTTTTTAGAGGTACTCTCTGCCCTAAGTACTGGAGGCCCCAAGTTGGGAATCCTCCGTACATAGACAGAAGTTGTCTGAAGCAGGTAGTGCCTTCTCTACATTATATTCTGTTCTCTGTTTTGCTTTGTTTTTTTAGAATTCACAAAACGGTTCCAGAGATCTTGGCTTTTTTATTTGGTGATAATTTTTTTTGGTCTTTACCGGGGGGGCGTGGCTTGCAAGATCCCCTCGGGGGCGAGTCTTTAGGCTGCTCTCCATAATTATCCCATAAGTCACACCCTTTTCGCGAAGACCATGAAAATTAGAACTAATTATAAAGATCCATATCTCTGGAATCGAATGTCGAATTTAGAAAAAACAAAATACTTAATACTCGGTGGGAATAAAATGAGAGCACAAACTGGACACTTTTGACCTAGCGATAGATCCCCGTTAATTAAAACATGAGGAAAAGAAAAGAGGACTCTTGTCACCTTACCCAACAGAGACAACCACGGCTCCAGAATTCTTCGTTATGTATTGGCAGAAAGAGTCATACAAGTCTAAACCAAATATAAGACATTAGTTATTGGGATCCATTACTCTATCATTGTAAAAAAAAAACCTCTCCTATATGAGGATCCTCTAAAAAATGGCCATAATAATCATATTTACTTATGTAGAGGATACTGCTAGCTACAAGTGTCACACTAGGTACGGGGAAGTACCAAGCGAATGGCAAAAGGTAAGGGAAACCCTGTGTCTAGGGAAGGTGACCCCTGACCAAGCCTACCACTGGTATCTGGGTTCCCTCACCACCCTAGATAGGCTTCTCGCCAAGTCGGATACCTGACCCTAGGTATCCCTAGTGCTGGGCCCTAAATAGGGAACGAATGGGATGAGCTGTTAGTCAACCCCACTAAACGCTAAAGAAGACAGCATGGAGGACACACAGAGGAAAATGCATGAACTACTAATCCACAGATGACTCAGGTAGTAGCTCAGCAAAGTTACAGCAACAACACCACAGGTGACTGCAAGCCACCTGCTTGCATTCAGAGCTTGAATGAACTGAATATCACCAGCAAAAGTCCAGGGAAAATGAAAGTATTTAAACCCAAAGGGAAATACAGATGATTTGCAGCTGGAAGAGGAGCTCTCTGCTGGCTCTTAAAGGGAAAAGGACGAAAACACAGCAGAGGAGCTGCCTAGTACACTGAATACTGACAGCAGGAACAATAGAAAGTCAGGCAGCATTTTGCGCAGCGAAACGCTGTGATCTTCTATTGCCGGACACTACAGTACTGTCTGTCACCCGTGACAAAACCATGACAACAAGAGAAAAAGTCGGGTATTGAAACTATGCTAGTGGCGGTCCCCTGTCTCACCTTTCCTTTGTGACGATTGCTGCCCAACCTTTACTGAACAATGGGGGTTGCAAGACCTCTTTTCCTGTGAAAGGTTGCAAGGAGGTTTAAAAGTGTCCCAACACCCACTTAGAAATAAGATTGTACACAGTGTCACGCTCATAACATATCTCTATTATGAAAGCACAGCTTCCATAGTTATCAGACATCAAAAAATGTCATCAAAATCTAATAAAAATCATGTGTATGTGACCATTCCTCAATAAACTCAAAGTAGATGCCCCTCTACCCCAAGTTCAGAATGACAAATATGTAAATGAACATGTATGCCCCACCTGAGATGAGCGTCAGAGGGCGCACATCTAGCCGAAAGGGATCCCGACATGGGAAGTGGGGGTGGGTGAGTAAAATGTGTTGGTTTTTTTTCCCTTTTTGCGGAAGACAGATATATGAGAGGAGGCCCAAGAAGGGGACCTATATAAAAGAAAGAGGACATATATACGAGGAAGGAGACAAAAACCAGGATGGGGACATATATACCAGAATGTGCCCAGGAGTGGAATATATATACACCAAGAAGGGCCCAAGAAGGAGGACATATATACCAGGAAGGGGACAAGAACCAGGATGGGGACATATATATCAGCATGTACCCGGGAGGGGGATATATATACACCAGGAGGGGCAAAGGATGGGGACATATATGCTGGGAAGGGGACAAATAAACCAGAATGGAGACATATATACCAGGAGAAGGACATATAGACCAGGAAGGGGACAGAAACCAGGATGGACACATATACCAAAATGTACCCAGGAGGGGGATATATATATATATATATATGCCCGGGGGGGGGATATATATGCTGGAAGGGGACAAATAAGACAGTATTGGGACATATATACCAGAATGTGCCCAGGAGGGGGATATACATACCAGGAGGGGGCCAGGAAGGAACATATATACCAGGAAAGGGACAAATAAACCAGGATGGGGACATATATACCAGGAAGGTCCAAAGATGGGGACATATATACCAGGAGGAGGACATATGTGCTAAGAAAGAGACAATAAACCAGGATGGGCAAATACATACCAGGAAGAGCCCAGCATGGTGACATATATACCAGGATTGGGACATATATGCAAGGAAGTGGACATATATACCAGGAGGATATTATACAGAGAGGCAATGTGTGTGTGTGGGAGATAGTATACAGAGGGGTAGTGTGTGTGGGGCAATACTCAAAGGGCCAGTGTGTGGGAGGATATATATACATATATATATATATATGTATATATATATGTATATATATATATATATATATATATATATATACATATATATATACATCTATATAAGAGGAGCAGCTTGTGTGTGGGATAGTATACAAAGGAGTAGGGTACTTAAGGGATATTACACAGAGGGGCAGTGTGTGTGTGTGGATATTATACAAAGTGTCAGTGTGTGGGGGGATATTATACAGAGGGCCAGTGTGTGTGGGAATAATATACAGAGGGGAAGTGTGTGTTTGGGGAATATTATACAGAGGAGCAATGTGCATGTGGGGATATTATAAAGGGGAGCAGTGTGTTTAGGGGGGGATATTATGCAGAGGAGAAGTGTGTGAGAGAGAAATTATACAGAGGAACAGTGTGTGGGGGGCGTATTATACATGAGGCAATGTGGGAGATATATTATGAAGAGGGGCGGTGTAGAGGTTGTATTATGGAGAGAGGCAGTGTCGGGGGGTGTAATTAATTTTCTAAGAGGAATACGTAATTTTCTGGAACAACTTCAAGGGTGCTAACACTTTTGGCCATGACTGTGTATATATATATATATATATATATATATATATATATATACACACATATACAGTGTGTCCACCCATATCCTTTCCACCGCCATTAACCTGAGAAGATTGCCCCCGACACATCAAACAGCAGGTGTATGCGACCCCTCCACCAACATTGCAGGACCTACGACGACGTATCACAGATGCTTGTGCAAATGTGTCACCTACCATATTGCACAGCGTGCAGCAAGATACAGTATGCTGTGCAGAGGCCAGATGTGCATTGCAGCTGACGGGGGCCACTTTGAGCATCAAAGTTTAATGAGCGCCATATGCGTGACCAGCATTCAATGTTTTGGGGGGGGGTCATGGGTTTCATATCATAGCATTTCTGTATGCAAGGTGTCGATTCGTATTGAATTGATGATGCCCTGCAAGTTTGTAATTCACTTTTTTTCTCTATCCCGTTCCGTTTTCGAGATAAAAATGCTAACTCCGTTGTTTTCCACCAAGTGGCGCTAAAGGTGGTTTCATTGCGTAACGCATGGGTACTTTACTATACCTAGACACCACTTCTGTGCCTATAGCTGCCGCCGTTCTCAAGTTAATGGCGGTGGACAGGATATTGATGGAAACAATGTATATATATATATATATATATATATATATATATATATATATATATATATATTCACGCATATTTTTCCAAAAATGTCAGTAAGAGTATGGAAGGTTTGAGAGGTGGAGGTGGAGCCTGGGCGGTATTTCAAAGGGGCCCAAACATTTTGCCAGTATGAGGTCCTGAAATTCCTAGTGGCGGCCCTGGCTATGTAATCTCTTCTACACGCTGACGACAAATTCTGATGCATAAATTGAGTGGCACTTAAAATTCCAAATCCAGATTTTAACCCTTTTGCAATTTATATATGCAGTGAAATCTGCAAGATGTGGTACAGATTTTGCACCTGTGGATTTTACAGATATTCTGCGTGGATGAACTTTTACCGTATATAACTGAGTGCATGAGCCATTAGACAAATGAATAGGTAAGGAGTCAGACATCCCTTTGCAAAATAGATCAATCTTTGAACCATAGAGATTGATTTTCTTACCAATACTCCCCAACATGAATCCCCCACCATGAAGCAACATGACTCCTTTTCTGCCACCAGCTGAAGGAGATCGGGGCTGGTAGACTCTCACCGGTACTCCTCCAAATTGTACGTTTTTTGTGAAGATCTCTGGATCGTCCTTCACCTTAGGCACTGATATTTTCTCTAGAGAATTAAAAAATCCCGCGATGTTCCATATTCTGAGTTTATCAAGCGTCTTCCCCTGTAGAGCGAAGACAAGAAAAAGTGATAACATAACCTTAAAGAGATTGTCCATGCTGCAATCAGTTGCCTTTGTTAAGCAATCACTATTTAACCCCTTAGTGCCCCCTGGCGCGGGCCTATGAGCGGAGACCGCTCCATGCAGTGTGGGTCGTGGCTGCATACGCTGTCTCCACCGTACTGTATATCATTGGGGCCTGTCTGCATTCTGCAGTATATTAGTATTGTAGCCAGTGTGTAAGATCTCCTATGAAGAAAAGCCTTTGTCAACTTCACAAAACAATACTATAAGACTGAGAGTAGTAAGTATAAATGTAAAAAACATTAAAGGGTTATTTCCAAAAAATAAATGCAGCCCCATCCTGACTGGGACAGAGTTGGCCTACTCTCCATTCATGGTCTATACAGCAAAACAACCACAAAACATCTTTGAGCCTCCACCATATATGACTGTAGGTGCTGTGTTCTTTTCTTTGTAGACCTCATTCCATGTTCTGCAAACAGTAGAATGATGTGCTTTACCAAAAAGCTCTATTTTGGTCTCATTTGTAGACAAGATGCTTTAACAGAAGGATTTTGGCTTCCTCACGTACATTTTGGCAAACTGCAGTCTACATTTTTTTATCTCTCAGTGTCAGTATTGGGGTCATCCTGGGTCACCTCCATTGCTTTTTATTCATTCCAATGTGGACGGTTAGTTTGCACTGACACTGATACACCCTGAAAAACTTAAAAGTGTGCAAAACCCGAAACCAATAGGAGATGGTGAACTATAGGGATTACACAAAGCTTTGTGTAATTCCTATAGTTCACCATCTCCTATTGGTTTAGGGTTTTACACACTTTTAGGTTTTTCATTCTTATTTGGACCAATCCCCTTTGGGGAGTATATTTTGTAGGTGTAACTGATACAGCCTGAGCCTGAAGCACAGATTGAATTTCTTGGGAATTTGATAGGAGCGGCCTATCCACCATCCTTACTATCCTGTGTTGCATTCTTTCATCATTTTTTCTCTGCCGTCCACTTCCAGATTAGCTACATTGGGTTCTAAACGTCTTGATTATGTTGCACTCTGTGGACAAAAGAACATCAAGATCTTTGGAGATGGACTTGTAACCTTGAGATTGTTGATGTTTTTCAACAATTTTGGTTCTCATGTCCTCAGTTCTCTTCTCATCTTTCTGTTCTCCATGCTTAGTGTGGCACACACAGACACACAATGCAAAGACTGACTCAACTTCTCCCCTTTTTATCTGGTTTCAGGTGTGATTTTCATATTGCCCACACCTGTTACTTTGTCTGAAACAAAGTTGTTCACCCACAGATTTGGAAAGCTGGCAACAATTTTGTTTGGGGCTTTTGTGTGAAATTATGTCCCATTTGCCTTTTTTGTGTGTTGTTACAATACACGCAAAGGAAATAAACTTGTGTATAACAAAATGTGTAATTGCAATAATTTTCTGAGATTTTTTGGAACAATTTCAAGGGTGCCATTACTTTTGGCCATAACTTTAGCTATCAGCACAAAATACCACATTTACTGACTATTGCAGTCTTAAGGGGGCTTTACACGCAACGACATCGCTAACGAGATGTCGTTGGGGTCACGGAATTCGTGACGCACATCCGGCCTTGTTAGCAACGTCGTTGCGTGTGAAACGCACGAACTACCATTAACGATCAAAATTACTCACTTAATCATTGATCGTTGACACGTCGTTCTAATCCCAAATATCGTTGCTGTTGCTGGACGCAGGTTGTTCGTCGTTCCTGCGGCAGCACACATCGCTATGTGTGACACCGCAAGAACGAGTAACTACATCGTACCTGCGGCCGCCGGCAATGAGGAAGGAAGGAGGTGGGCGGGATGTTACAGCTGCTCATCTCCGCCCCTCCACTTCTATTGGGCGGCCGCTTAGTGACGCCGCTGTGACGCTGAATGTCCCTCCCCCTTAGAAAGGAGGCGGATCGCCGGCCAGAGCGATGTTGCTAGACAGGTAAGTGCGTGGAACGGGTGTTATCGATGTTGTGCGCTACGGGCAGAGATTTGCCCGTGACGCACAACCGACGGGGGCGGGTGCTTTCACCAGCGACATCGCTAGCGATGTCGCTGTGTGTAAAGTGCCCTTTAGAAGTATACACCCCTTCATGACAAGCGTCTTTAGAAGTTAGTAGAGCCCTAACAGCCCTGGCTGTTATGACCTGCTAAAAATGGGATGTATAACATGACAGCCGCGTCTGGCAGCATTCCTGAGGAATCTTGGCCAATTTCTAAAGAGATCTATAATAAAATACATCAAGTGAAAATACTGTGGATATGTAAGATAACATAGACCGGAGAAATAACAAACAACGCCAATAAGACATTCTTCAGCTTCAGACTCTGGACTCACCAGGATGAAGGTGCCGGTGACAAATGTGTGAATTGTCTTCAGCAGTTTTGGATTTGCGATCCCCGGGGGGTACTCCGCTTTGGAGGATTCATACCAGGTGACCCCCAAAAATATCAAAAGACACAATACAAAAAAAATGCAGATTGCACAGAGCGGAGCGGCCAATACTCCGAGCATCGCTGCAGATTCTTGTCTGTTTCTTCCTGTCACTTCCTGGATCCTCTCTATAGTAATTGTAGGCTCTTAAAGGAGAAGTAGCACCAAATATTTATAGCAATATCATAATAGTATTTCAATCCAAGTTATAACATTTTTAAATACAAAAACAACTTCCCTTTACAGATCGTCCTGAACATTCCCTGCCCAAGACCTCTGCTCTTCCTTATCAGCCCCAACAATGACACACTCATATTTAACCCCTTAAGACCAGTGCTCCATGTCATTCACAAAGGACTTTCTTGCTGCCCCAACTATTCCCTAGGAAATATCTGTTTTAATTATTTTACATTTTTTGTTATAGGGGTATTCCCGTCTCCAAGATCCTATCCCAATATGTACTAGATGTAATAATAATATTAGCAAATGCCTCTAATTAGAAATGTAGTATAGTTCTCCTGCTCATGTGCAGGGTATTGCAGCTTAGGTGTCCATGGTTATGTCCATTCATACAGTGACAGTTACTGTAGATAGTTTGTGGTCGTAACCATGGATACCTAAGTTGCAATGCCCTGCACATGAGGTAAGAGAGATGGCAATATCAGCTATAGGGAATAACCCTATAAGACATAACTCTGTATTGAGCTGTTTCTCTGTTATTCTACTTACAAATGTATACATTTATTTACAGCTAGGTGATACTGTTCTACTTTGTCAAAAGAGTGTGTCTGTATGGCCTCCTTTAAACGTCCGTACAAACCAGTAACGTTTTGTACTGTCTGTGGTGAAGGTACGTATGTGTTCTCCGTGCGCTGTCCATGTGCTATCCGTATGACATCCGGATAGCCAACGGCCAGCATGAGCTGGTATACTTACCTATCCCCACCACTGCTGTTATTTCCGGGTCTGAAATCGATGCAGTGAATATTCATGAGGCATAATGAGCGGGACCAGAAGTAACAGCCGAGGCAGCTAAGTATATAAAAAAAATATTTTTAGGTCACCTGTGTTTTCTCCGGTACGTATGACACTGATGTCACCCAGATCACATCAGTGTGCGGTCAGTGTGACACACGTGCTCCTGGCAGAAAACGGACATGTCACCGTGTGGAGCACACAGACACGTGTATATTCCACATGGACACATAGTCCATGTCAAAACACGATTGTGTGTGCAAACACATTGATATTAATGGGTCTACATGTGTCTGTGTCTCCAGTACATTTGAAAAGTCAAAATGGATGTCACAAGTATCGGAGACACGGAAATGTGAAGGGGGCCTAAGAGTGATAAAAAAATAATGATCTTTTACTTAGGGTTCATTCAGACGTCCAGTTTTTCTTGTACGAGAGCTATCCATGGTTTTCACGAATAGCACTCGGACCTGTTATAGTCCATAGGGCTATACATATGTCTGTTTTTTTTCAGACTGTGTGGTCTGCGGAGACGTTCAATTGTTATCTGAAGGTCCTGATCAAAAATGGCAATGCAAGTCTGTGTCCATGAAAAAAATTGGAGAGCACTTTGATGCCATCCAACTGAGGACTGTCAGAATGGAAGAGGTGGAGAAACTTTTTTTTCCCCCACGTACGAGAAAAACTGATGACACTGACCACACTCTGATCAAAGTGTGATCTAAAAAAAAATCAGTCAGTTTTTCTCATAAGCGGAAATATCAGATGTCTAAATGAGGCCTTAGCTCTTACAAAAAAGAAGTCATATTGACTTCGACAGCATTACATGGAGGCCACTCTGATATTTTGGACTTTGAAATCCCTTATTAGCTGCTGTGGTTTTCCATTAGGGTTGCAACTTTTTTTGCCCCAAAATACTGACTCAGCAATAAAAAATGTGGGCACATAATGACCCCCTCCATAATATATCACCCACATAATACCACTCTCCATAACCTCTCCTGATGAAGGGCACCAATTATCCCAAAAACGCGTTGTGATTGTGAATACTATATAAACTCATTTCCATTCCCCCTGTGGAAGCTCATTGTTTGCAGCACCCAGATATTGCTCATCTTTTATCCAGACTAGTCATAACATCTCCCCTACACAGTTCCCCCCTCTATTAGATCTCCCACGAACACTGCCCCTCTCCATAATATCCCCCTACACAAGCCTTCTCTATAGTATTGCCTCACACTGCCTCTCTCAATAATGTCTGCCCCACTCACTGCCCCTCTCCATGATTCCCCCCTCACACTGACCATCTCCAAAATATCCTCTCACACTGCCCTTCTACAAAATATACCCCCACACTGCCTCTCTGCATATAGTCCCCCCATCCCATGCTATACTATTCCCTCTTTCACAATCTCACAATCACCACCTAATTGCTCCATAATGTTCCTCATTGCTCCATAATATCCCCCATAGCTCCAACTTATCCCCCATTGTTCATAATGTACAAACTGTACTCCACTGTGACCTGCTGATCTGTGATGGCCCCAGTACTGAACCCAACTGTACAAGATATGATAATCTGTAGGGTATCATACCTACAGGGCATTATGGCAAAGCTCGCACAGCATTGCTACATGTCATGAGTCTGCTTTCTGATGTTGCAGCAGCGTGGGGAATGGTGCAGGGCAAGTTTTTATGGTTTATTTTTACAAACCACAAATCAAATCTCGAATTGTTCGATTTTACGTGAAATTCGACTTAAACTCGATGCTCTGCAGATAAATCCACTCATCACTACTTATAACAAAGTCAGAAAATGGAAGATGTTCACCACACAAGGTCTCAAAGGTTTTTAATGTAAGTAATAACATTATCCATAGCCAATTTTCCAGATAGCACATCAGACTTATCAAAAAAGCCAACAACTCCGTGGAAACCATCTTTAACATGATACCATGTGACCGGGACTCCATTGTCCTCCAGACGTTTCTTGTAGAGTAACCCATCATCACGGAGAACATCAAACTCACATGTTAGTATGTAGGCCTGTGGTAGTTGCCGGATCACAGCATCATCGGAGAACAATGGAGAACATGGAAGGTCAAGAGCTTTCTTAACTTTCACATATATGTCTTTATTAAATGGTGCCATGATGTGAGGTTTGTAGCCTTTGTCCTTAAATTCCTCAGAACTCAACCACCTACTTAATTTTTGTCTTATTTCTGGAGGAACATGGCTGCCCTTTATCATTTCTTTCGACAAAGAAGGGTCGCCACCTATATAGGTAATTAAATAGTATAGAGCATCATCTCGGAATACCAAAGGAACCATCTTGTTTTGTTGGTAGGAGGGTGTATTGAAGTCCGCCATCTGGACCATTGGGTATATCATCACCTGGGCAAGAGGCTTTGGAAGATCTGATCTACCCACAAGAGCTTGACATACGGCAGCTGTAAGATTGCCCCCGGCACTGTCTCCACATATTATAACAGACAAAGGGTCAACTCCATATTCTTGCGCCGTCTTCAGAAAGTGAACTGTAGCCAAGACACAGTCATCCAATGCAGCTGGGCATCTGTGTTCCGGTGCCAGGCGATACCTAAACTTATCAATCAAAAATTGTTATTGGATCTTTATGATTTAGAAAACAAAAGTCATAATACAGCCCATCATAAGCATTGTTTAACATCTTTATCCATTTCATATAATTTGTATGCAATTTGCATAAGGTATTATTAATTAATTAAGAGGTACAACTCAATACAAATGAGCCATGGTCAAGCCCGATCCCTCAGATGTAGAGATATTTTTGTAGCAAGTCTCTGCCCTAAGTGTTAAGCATGCTTTACACGCTACAATATATCTTACGATGTGTCGGCGGGGTCAAGTCGTAAGTGACGCACATCCGGCATTGTAAGTTATATTGTAGCGTATGACAGCTACGTGCGATTGCGATTGAACGGTAAAACGTTCATCGCATGCACGTCGTTCAATTGCTAAAAATTGAACGTGAGGTTGTTCAATGTTCCCGAGATAGCACACATCGCTGTGTCTGACACCCCGGGAACAATGAACAGATCTTACCTGCGGCCGCCGGAAATGCGGAAGGAAGGAGGTGGGCAGGATGTTTACGTCCCGATCATCTCCGCCCCTCCCCTTCTATTGGCCGGCTGCCGCGTGACGTTGATGTGACGCTGAACGTCCCTCCCACTCCAGGAAGTGGATGTTCGCCGCCCACATCGAAGTCGTATGGAAGGTAAGTACGTGTGACGGGGGGGGTTACTCGTATGTGCGGCACATATAACAAATTGAACGTGCCTCACATACGATGGAGGCGGGTACGATCGCATACGATATCGTATGCTTAATCGTAACGTGTAAAGCAGGCTTTAGAGGTCTCGATTTGGAAATCCTCTGTACATACATAGAAGTTGTCTAAAGCAGGCAACAACTTTTTTACTTTATTTTAGTTAAAATGCATGGGAAAAACAGCCTTTGTTTTCCACGTTGTCAACTTACCCAACAGAGACAACCACGGCTCCAGAATTCGTCGTCAGGTATTGGCAGAAAGCGTCATAGGTGTCTAAACCAAATAAACAAGACATTAGTTATCAGGATGCATTCTTCTATAATAGAACCTGTTAAAAAAAAAAAGTCCATGACGATACATTATATTTACCCCTAAATTCATGATACTAGATGCTGTAAGCTATAAGAAAAAGCTGGGTACCATATATTTGCAACTGGGGGTTTCCTTTTTCTTATCTATTGCACAATATGAGTCACAAGACAACACTTCTTTCAAAAGATTGTAAGCGGGTTCAAAGGTTTCCTAACACCTGATTACAAATAAGTGGTCTGCCACCATGATGAACCCTCTATGAAACGATTGTTCATACTGTTCCTTTTGTGTTAAAGAGGACCAACCACAAGGATTTTCATATATAACCTAAAGCCAGTGCTATACTGGCGCTATCATGCTGATTCTATACATACCTTTAGTTGTGAGATCGGATGTATACTTTCTGAAATACAGGCAAGTAAAGTTTGTGAAATGCACTGTTACTTGATTGATAGCAGCTACAGAATATCTAATAGATGGGTCGTGTTTTGCTAGTTATTCCTGCTCCTGCCTGTCCTTTCTTCCTCCCTCCTCCCCCTTTTATAACAGAGACTTGGGAGGAAGGACAGGCAGCAGACAGGGGCAGGAATAATTAGCAAAACACGACCCACGTATTAGATATTCTGTAGCTGCTAAAAATCAAATAACAGTGCATTTCACAAACTTTAGTTGCCTGTATTTCAGAAAGTATACATCCGATCTCACAACTAAAGGTATGTATAGAATCAGCATGATAGTGCCAGTATAGCACTGGCTTTACTTTATATAGGAAAATCCTGGTGGGTGGTCCTCTTTAAGCCTGGTTGATCTCTTCTATGTTAAGCAGATTACCCCATTTTGTATAAGCACTTATTACAGTAAGGAACAAGGTGAAGAGGAAGACCAGCAGCCCGATGGCTTGATAAAACCAAGACAACGGTGGAGAAGACCCTGGTGGACCTATCTAGGCTGCACAAGATCGATCTTCCTAGAGATCATTCATTTATCAAGTCGCCATGGCTCGAGATTGAGCTGAAGGCCGCTAGAAGAAAAAAAAACAATGTATTACATGCTATACACATGCTGCTTTGTGCAAATGTGTGGGAACTCTAAACTGTATGAGAGGCCAGTGGTTGTTTGGTGATCAGTTTGGGTGTCCCCTGGCTGAAAGAGCATCAGGTCTATATGCATGGTAGAATGATGGTGTGACTGCCATAAAAGTATCTTAAAATAATATATTAACCATTGACAAACAAAGTTTTTAATGGAAGGAGAATGGTAAATGGCTAAAAAAAACCCGCTGTTGTCATAATATAACAAAAAGATCCCACATAATAAACATCCAGCCAGACAATTGTCTGAGGGATTGTAGTAGAAGCTCCAGGGTTTTGTAAAGAGGAAAGTAACAGAAGGCACTGGATAGTGGAAAACTCCAAACAAACAGCAACTAAACACTTTTACTATCTCAATTCTCATGGAGAGGGGTGTGACCAAGAGAGCCTTAAAAGGCTTTGCGAGATGATGTCACTAAGGAATTCAGTACCACTTGTAAGACCTGGTGTGGAGCCCAACTACGGTCAGAAGACATAAGGGAAGGTAGTGGAGCTCAACTTTCAAGACAAGACAGGTGCATGTTTATGGAGGAGTTGGGTAAAACATTTTGCAGCTGAAAAACTCATTAACCAAATTCCTTCCTATATGTATGTCTGGATTTAGCATTTTTAGAATTAGAGTTCATGCACCTGTAGAGTAGGTCACAGATTCTCTGACAATCTAAGAAAGAAACTGATGGCACATCATACCTTTCTAATGTGAACAGGTGCAAACCCAAAAAGAGGCATTAGTTTGATAGGGACCCAACAAAAAGAGGTCGCCTTGCTGTTAGCTGTTGGGCTCACATAAAACTGGCCATTTTTGTGTGCTAAGTATCTCAATATTTGCATGTTTTTTATAGCAGTAATGCATGTCTATATTCCCATATTCTTAGCACTGTGCAGCTGTCTCCTTTTTGTTACTATGTTTCATGTTCAGGTTGCACATGTTCCCATTAGAAACGTAGGATGTGCCATCAGTCTTTTTCTTAGATTACAGGTCATGCCTTCTGATTGAGCACTCCTGCTCTTTAGCCTTACACTATTTTAATTCTCCATTTGCAGGTTCCTGTCCATGAATTATAAATCCAAAAGCGGAAATAGAAATCCATATTTTATATATGCATGTCCACCAAGCAGAGTATATAAACCTACATTAGACCTGCGTAATCACGTAGTGCATCAGAGAAACAATTACACAAGATTTCAAAAAGTATACAAATTTTATTAACATGATACCAACAACAAAGTATATCACATGATTAGAGACGGATATCAAAAATCACACAGTAAAAAATCATTACCCCTTAAAAACACAGAAAAAATCCTGGGACAGTGTGGCATTAGAGTTAGTATGTTGTAGTGGTCAAAAAGTTAGATATATGCATACACCAAAATTTACAACAAGAATAATTTCATAAGGCCAACAGTATAATATACTGTGGCAATAAAAAGGTGTATGAATATATTTCCAAATACATCAGGGATGATCATAGGAACATTGACACTCCAGCAGGCATAAGAAATGCTGGTAATTAAATTACCACACCATGCAGATGCATACAAATTATACATGTGAGGAACCACCACGGATTACATGAGTCAGAGCATACATTTCTGCAATGGATTTATAATCATATCAGGGTTTGCCAGCATTCAAGTCAATACAAGATCCCCAAATACATGCCATACCCTCCTATCACCCTAAAGGGGGGAGGTGGGGAAAGACGGGGGGGGGGACACAGCCTAGTGACTGCTGGAGGCAATTTTGGAAGTTGTTTAAAGACCACTACCTGTAGAACCACACTGCCCAGCACCTCTACGCGCGTTTCACACTCGCTTTTCTGTGTTTTTAAGGGGTAATGATTTTTTACTGTGTGATTTTTGATATCCGTCTCTAATCATGTGATATACTTTGTTGTTGGTATCATGTTAATAAAATTTGTATACTTTTTGAAATCCTGTCCATAAATTGTAGGTTTTTTAACCCAAAGAGAGGCATTAGTTTGATAGGGACCCAACAATAAAAGGTCGCATTGTCGTTGGCTGTTGGGCTCACATAAAACTGGCCATTTTTGTATGCTAAGTATCTAAAGTTTTGCATGTTTTTCATAGCAGTCTATATTCCCATATTCCCTGTTACACAAATCTTAGCTCTACAGAGTCCAGCCATCTCCTTTTTGTTACAGATTCTCTGATGGACATAATGTGTACAGAGATTATGCCACCTAGGAGCAGCACACTCATATGTGTATACAAACATAATCTGATGGAATTTGCTATGATTGGTTTTATGTCAGATTCAAATAGAAAAAAAATAAAGAAGGGAATTTTGTTTACTTACCGTAAATTCCTTTTCTTCTAGCTCTAATTGGGAGACCCAGACAATTGGGTGTATAGCTACTGCCTCCGGAGGCCACACAAAGCACTACACTTAAAAGTGTAAGGCCCCTCCCCTTCTGCCTATACACCCCCCGTGGGATCACGGGCTCCTCAGTTTTAGTGCAAAAGCAAGAAGGAGGAAAGCCAATAAACTGGTTTAAGCAAATTCAATCCGAAGGAATATCGGAGAACTGAAACCATTCAACATGAACAACATGTGTATACAAAAAAACAGGGGCGGGTGCTGGGTCTCCCAATTAGAGCTAGAAGAAAAGGAATTTACGGTAAGTAAACAAAATTCCCTTCTTCTTTGTCGCTCTATTGGGAGACCCAGACAATTGGGATGTCCAAAAGCAATCCCTGGGTGGGTAAAATAATACCTCATGATAGGGCCGTAAAAACGGCCCTTTTCTACAGGTGGGCAATCGCCGCCTGAAGGACTTGTCTACCTAGGCTGGCGTCCGCCGAAGCATAGGTATGCACCTGATAATGCTTGGTAAAAGTGTGCAGACTCGACCAGGTAGCCGCCTGGCACACCTGCTGAGCCGTAGCCTGGTGCCGTAATGCCCAGGACGCACCCACGGCTCTGGTAGAATGGGCCTTCAGCCCTGAGGGAACCGGAATCCCAGCAGAACGGTAGGCTTCAAGAATTGGTTCCTTGATCCACCGAGCCAGGGTGGATTTGGAAGCTTGCGACCCTTTACGCTGACCAGCGACAAGGACAAAGAGTGCATCCGAGCGGCGCAGAGGTGCCGTGCGGGAAATGTAGATTCTGAGTGCTCTCACCAGATCCAACAAATGCAAATCCTTTTCACATTGATGAACTGGATGAGGACACAAAGAAGGTAAGGAGATATCCTGATTGAGATGAAAGGGGGATACCACCTTAGGGAGAAACTCCGGAATCGGGCGCAGAACCACCTTGTCCTGGTGAAACACCAGGAAGGGAGATTTGCATGACAGCGCTGCTAGCTCGGACACTCTCCGAAGAGACGTGACCGCTACTAGAAAGGCCACTTTCTGAGAAAGGCGAGACAGGGAAACATCCCTCATAGGCTCGAAAGGCGGCTTCTGGAGAGCAATTAGAACCCTGTTCAGATCCCAGGGCTCTAACGGCCGCTTGTAAGGAGGGACGATATGACAAACCCCTTGCAGGAACGTGCGTACCTGAGGAAGTCGTGCTAGGCGCTTCTGAAAAAATACAGATAGCGCAGAGACTTGTCCCTTAAGGGAGCCGAGCGACAGACCTTGATTGCAGGAAGGAAAGAAAGGCAGGCAATGCAAATGGCCAGGGAGAAACTTCCTGAGCAGAGCACCAAGCTAAGAATATCTTCCACGTCCTGTGGTAGATCTTGGCAGAGGTTAGTTTCCTAGCCTGTCTCATGGTGGCAATGACCTCTTGAGATAATCCTGAAGACGCTAGGACCCAGGACTCAATTGCCACACAGTCAGGCTCAGGGCCGCAGAATTCTGATGGAAAAACGGCCCTTGAGACAGCAAGTCTGGCCGGTCTGGTAGTGCCCACGGTTGTCCTACTGTGAGATGCCACAGATCCGGGTACCACGACCTCCTTGGCCAGTCTGGAGCGACGAGGATGGCGCGGCGGCAGTCGGACCTGATCTTGCGTAGCACTCTGGGCAACAGTGCCAGAGGTGGGAACACATAAGGCAGCCGGAACTGCGACCAATCTTGAACTAAGGCGTCCGCCGCCAGAGCTCTGAGATCGTGAGACCGTGCCATGAAGGCCGGGACCTTGTTGTTGTGCCGGGACGCCATTAGGTCGACGTCCAGCATCCCCCAGCGGCGACAAATTTCCTGAAACACGTCCGGGTGAAGAGACCATTCCCCTGCGTCCATACCCTGGCGACTGAGGAAGTCTGCTTCCCAGTTTTCTACGCCCGGGATGTGAACTGCGGATATGGTGGATGCCGTGTCTTCCACCCACGTCAGAATCCGCCGGACTTCCTGGAAGGCTTGCCGACTGCGTGTCCCTCCTTGGTGGTTGATGTATGCCACCGCTGTGGAGTTGTCCGACTGAATTCGGATCTGCTTGCCTTCCAGCCACTGCTGGAAGGCTTGTAGGGCAAGATACACTGCTCTGATTTCCAGAACATTGATCTGAAGGGTGGACTCTTGCTGAGTCCACGTACCTTGAGCCCTGTGGTGGAGAAAAACTGCTCCCCACCCTGATAGACTTGCGTCCGTTGTGACCACCGCCCAGGATGGGGGTAGGAAAGACTTTCCTATTGACAATGAGGTGGGAAGAAGCCACCACTGAAGAGAATCCTTGGTCGCCTGAGAAAGGGAGACGTTCCTGTCTAGGGACGTCGACTTCCCGTCCCATTGGCGGAGAATGTCCCATTGTAGTGGACGCAGATGAAACTGCGCGAAAGGGACTGCCTCCATTGCTGCTACCATCTTCCCCAAGAAGTGCATGAGGCGTCTCAAGGGGTGCGACTGGCCCTGAAGGAGAGATTGCACCCCTGTCTGTAGTGAACGCTGTTTGTCCAGCGGAAGCATCACTATCGCTGAGAGAGTATGAAACTCCATGCCAAGGTATCTTATCGATTGGGTCGGGGTCAGATTTGACTTTGAAAAGTTGATGATCCACCCGAAACTCTGGAGAGTCTCCAGCGCAACGTTCAGGCTGTGTTGGCATGCCTCTTGAGAGGGTGCCTTGACAAGTAGATCGTCCAAGTAAGGGATCACAGAGTGACCCTGAGAGTGCAGGACTGCTACTACTGCTGCCATGACCTTGGTGAAGACCCTTGGGGCTGTCGCCAAACCGAAAGGCAGGGCTACGAACTGAAGGTGTTCGTCTCCTATAACGAAGCGTAGAAAACGCTGGTGCTCTGGAGCAATCGGCACGTGGAGATAAGCATCTTTGATGTCTATTGATGCTAGGAAATCTCCTTGAGACATTGAGGCGATGACGGAACGGAGGGATTCCATCCGGAACCGCCTGGTTTTCACATGCTTGTTGAGCAGTTTTAGGTCCAGAACAGGACGGAAAGACCCGTCCTCTTTTGGCACCACAAACAAATTGGAGTAAAAACCGTGACCTTGCTCCTGAAGAGGAACAGGGATCACCACTCTTTCTGCCTTTAAAGAGCACACCGCCTGCAGAAGAGCCTCGGCTCGGTCGGGAGGCGGAGAAGTCCTGAAGAATCGAGTTGGAGGACGAGAACTGAACTCTATCCTGTACCCGTGAGACAGAATGTCTCTCACCCAACGGTCTTTGACCTGTGGCAGCCAAATGTCGCCAAAGCGGGAGAGCCTGCCACCGACCGAGGATGCGGAGAGAGGAGGCCGAAAGTCATGAGGAAGCCGCCTTGGTAGCGGTTCCTCCGGCTGCTTTCTTTGGGCGTGACTGAGCCCGCCAAGAATCTGAGCTCCTCTGATCCTTTTGAGTCCTTTTGGACGAGGAGAATTGGGACCTGCCCGAGCCTCGAAAGGACCGAAACCTCGACTGTCCCCTCCTCTGTTGGGGTTTATTTGGTCTGGGCTGAGGTAAGGATGAATCCTTACCCTTGGACTGTTTAATGATCTCATCCAATCTCTCACCAAACAGTCTGTCACCAGAAAATGGCAAACTGGTTAGGCATTTCTTGGAAGCAGAATCTGCCTTCCATTCCCTTAACCACAAGGCTCTGCGTAAAACCACGGAGTTGGCGGACGCCACTGCCGTACGGCTCGTAGAGTCCAGGACAGCATTAATAGCGTAAGACGCAAATGCAGACATTTGAGAGGTTAAGGACGCTACTTGCGGAACAGATGTACGTGTGACAGTGTCAATCTGCGCAAGACCAGCTGAAATAGCTTGGAGTGCCCATACGGCTGCGAATGCTGGAGCAAACGACGCGCCGATAGCTTCATAGATGGATTTCAACCAGAGCTCCATCTGTCTGTCAGTGGCATCTTTAAGTGAAGCCCCATCTTCCACTGCAACTATGGATCTAGCCGCAAGCCTGGAGATTGGGGGATCCACCTTTGGACACTGGGTCCAGCTCTTGACCACGTCAGAGGGAAAGGGATAACGTGTATCCTTAAGGCGTTTGGAGAAACGCTTATCTGGATAAGCGTGGTGTTTCTGGACAGCTTCTCTAAAGTCAGAGTGGTCCAGAAAAGTACTCAATTTACGCTTGGGATACCTGAAATGGAATTTCTCCTGCTGTGAAGCTGACTCCTCCACTGGAGGAGCTGGGGGAGAAATATCCAACATTTTATTGATGGACGCTATGAGATCATTCACTATTGCGTCCCCATCAGGTGTATCCAGATTAAGAGCGGTCTCAGGATCAGAATCCTGATCAGCTACCTCTGCCTCATCATACAGAGAATCCTCCTGCTGAGACCCTGACCAGTGTGATGAAGTCGAGGGCCGCTCATAGCGAGCTCGCTTAGGCTGTCTGGGACTGTCGTCCGTGTCAGAGCCTTCACCCCGGGATGCATGGGACCCCCCCGGAGCACGGATTTGTTCCAAATGAGGGGGGCCAGGGAGCATTGAATCAACAGTGCCCATGGTCTGAGTTACCGGTCTGGACTGCAAAGTCTCAAGGATCTTAGTCATAGTCACCGACAATCTATCAGCAAAAACTGCAAACTCCGTCCCTGTCACCTGGACAGTGTTCACAGGTGGTTCTCCTTGGGCCACCTCTAGCAGAGGCCCCGGCTGAGCAAGTGCCACAGGGGCCGAACATTGCACACAATGGGGGTCAGTGGCACCTGCCGGTAGAACAGCCTTACATGCGGTACAGGTAGCATAGAAAGCCTGTGCCTTGGCCCCCTTGCTTTTTGCGGACGACATGCTGTTGTCTAGCAATCTAGGAGGGTATATAGCCAAGAATAGCGACCGTACAGTGCAATGTATAGCATACAAGCATAAAGTACAAATGAACACTTCGGCACTAGTGGGGTCAGCACCCGAGGTGCCGCTTACCGCCCGCTCAAAGCGGGTGTGTGGTCGCCAGAATCCCGTGTCTGGGTCTCCCAGAGCTTGTCTCCCTTCTCCACTCAGACTGCAAACAGGAATGGCTGCCGGCGTCCTGTGAAGAGGGGCGGGCCGTGGGCGTGCCCCAGACAAAGTGCGGGAAACTGGCGTCCCACTGTGCCCAGTGTGAGGGCTGGAGTATGTAAAGTAGACTCCAGCCCTCGGCGCTGACGTTCTGTACAGCGTCCCGCCCTTCCCCTGACTGGCAGGCCTGGGGGCGGGAACGAAACGGAACTAGGCCGCAAAAGCCGGGGACTCGATTTATAAGCGCGGCCGTCCTATAAGCACGGCCAGCGCGGAAGTCCCCGGCGCACCACAAGTCCCAGCCGCACCGCAGTGTAAAAAATAACCGCCAGCAGCGGCCGGCGCGGCAGTTCCTAATACATAAACTCACTCAGCAAGCTGCAGTGAGTAATAGCACAAGCGCGCTGCGCTGCTGCCCCCGGCGCACTAACACACCCAGCAACGCTGGTCTGTGTGTGCGTGATTTGTACGGGGACACAGAGTACCTTAATGCAGCAGGGCCCTGTCCCTGACGATACTCAGCTCCATGTCCAGCAGATTCCCAGTGGCTGTGGACGGAGCACGGTCTTCTGTGCCTGGAGACCGATAGGATCCCACTTCACCCAGAGCCCTAAGGGGATGGGGAAGGAAAACAGCATGTGGGCTCCAGCCTCCGTACCCGCAATGGGTACCTCAACCTTAACAAACACCGCCGACAAAAGTGGGGTGAGAAGGGAGCATGCTGGGGGCCCTAGTATGGGCCCTCTTTTCTTCCATCCGACAAAGTCAGCAGCTGCTGCTGACTAAACAGTGGAGCTATGCGTGGATGTCAGCCTCCTTCGCACAAAGCATGAAAACTGAGGAGCCCGTGATCCCACGGGGGGTGTATAGGCAGAAGGGGAGGGGCCTTACACTTTTAAGTGTAGTGCTTTGTGTGGCCTCCGGAGGCAGTAGCTATACACCCAATTGTCTGGGTCTCCCAATAGAGCGACAAAGAAAAATCTGTTGAGCCCAACAATGGCAGCATTGTGCATTACGTTATAGCTTATGATATATCGTCTACGTGGTGCAGAGAAATTCCACAGCATAAACTGTCAAACGCTTAGGTTTCAAAGTCCAGATTTTCGAGGTAGCTGTGCAGCTGTAAATATTTGCAGAAATTTCCTTCAGTCTGACAAACTCACTGAGTTTTTAAAGCGGAAAACGCTTATTCATGAGAATAATTAGCTGGGCAGGAAGCTGTAGAGCGCAGCGGCAGAAGACAGCGTCGCTGGAGACGGATGAGTTTAAAAAGCTTTTTATTTTCAAGGTACGTGTTTTTCTGGTACATGTTTCACGAATCATACCATAGTGTGATCCGTGTGACATCAGTGATACCAGAAAAAAACGGACATATCTCCGTATGGAAATCACGGACACGCGTGTACGCCACACAGAGACATGGTCAGTGAAAAATCACTGATGTGTGCGTAGACCCATTGATTTTAATGTATTGTATGTCTGTGATTCTGGTACGTATAAAAACTCTCACATACGTACCAGTATCACTGACGTGTGAAAGAGGCCTAAGGCAGAAGTGGTTAAAACATGCTCAAAACACTAAAGAGGTCAGCAAGTCGATTTTGCATAAAAATGCATAGTTCATTCTTTTAAATGTTTCCGAGAGCTCTTTTAGGCCTGATCCAATCCCATCTGTAAAAAAGACATCATGTATACGTGCCATTATACAGCTGAGTGTATGAGCCATTAGATAAATCAATAGATAAGGACGTACATTACGCAGTAGATCAGTCTTTAAACCACAGGGTTTAATATTCTTACCAATACTCCCAAACATGAATCCCCCTCCATGAAAGAACATGACTCCTTTCCTACCACCAGCTGAAGGAGATTTTGGTTTGTAGACTCTCACCGCCACTCCTCCAAATTCTAAGTCTTTTGTGAAAATCTCTGGATCCTCCTTTGGCTTAGGCATTGATATTTTTTGTAAAAAGTTAATAAGCCCTGCAACATTCCATATTCCAAGTTTCTCAAGAGTCTTCCCCTGAAGAGCAAAGGAAATAAAAAGTTAAGCAAATAACCTTAAAGGGAACCAATCACCATGATTTTCCTATATAACCTAAAGCCAGTGCTATACTGGCGCTATCAGGCTGATTCTATACATACCTGTAGTGGTCAGCTCAGATGTTTAGATTTTGAAATCTAAGAAAGCAAAGTTTATAAAATCGGCAGCTTCTTGAGTGACCTAGCAGGACCTGTCGTGAGGTCATAATGTGACCAGAAGGGGCGGGGCCTCAGACAACAGAAAATGTTGCTTCCTGATATCAGCTTTGTTGGCTGAGGTCCCGCCCCTTCAAGTCCTGCAAGGTCAACTGTATAATACTTATGCTAATTCTAACAGGGGGAGGAGATACATATGAATACCCCCAGATATTATTTGATCCTTAGCTGCTGTCACTCAAGAAGCTGCTGATTTTATCAACTTTACTTTCTTGTATTTCAAACACCTTAACATTTTAGCTGACCACTACAGGTATGTAGATAATTAACCTGATAGTGATAGCCTATGTAAGGTAGCCACCATGATCGTCGCTTCTTCATTACTAATGCGAAACGTACGTAGGGGTTTGGGATCGGTTGGTGGCGACACTTGATTCCCTTGAGGCCGATGGCCATGGGTATGTATCTTTGATCAATTGCTCCTGTGCTTGGGCGGACACATGGTGATTTAACTTTGTCCATTATTGTTCCTACGGGCAATATAAATAAGCACTTGTTGCTGTCCACAGATTCTCTATATTTATTATATGGCCAGCAGGGGTTTTCAGATCTATTTCTTCATTCATTTGCTGTCACTTTTGAGTTTGTCTTTATCACTGTCTATGTTTCAATAAAATATATTATATATTTGACACCATATACTCCTGATTCTCCTGTTTTGTTTATAATCATACTGATGTAAGTAATCCTATTGAAAGGTCAATTTTACAGCACAATGAATGCCGCGAAAACAAAAACATGTTACACCACATGGAGTTTTTTGTCATTTTTTCAGTACTTTATATGGCAAAACAAATGGTATCAGGTGCAATACAGTATACATTTCTCTCATTACAAACAATTCTGCAGCTCTTCTTTCACAGCACTGTCAGCTTTAATGTATCCCCTTCTCCCACACTGACTGGAGATTAAATAAGATTGTAATCCCACTCATTCTTGCTCATTAATGCCTGTGTGTGGAGTTATTTAGCGGACACCACATTTACCCTGTTATACAAGCTGCACACTGACACTGTACATTGTATCAAAGCGTCATATACTTCCCAGGCATTAAAAGTATAAAGTGCATATACTGTAACAGAATGGAGAAAGAAAAAGTAGCAAAACAATTGAGAAATTCTTTAGATTCACGTTATGGACTCACCAAGATTAATGGGACAATGAAAAATTTATGAATTGTATGAAGTAATTTAGGATTTGCAATCCCCGGAGGGTACTCCGCTTTCGAGGATTCATACCAGGTAATCCCAAAATATATCAGAAGACACAACACAAGAGAAATGCAGATTAGGCCGAGCATTCTTGCAGCTTTGGTCGTCTGTGTTTTTCTTTCACTTCCAGGTTTCCAATAATTGCAGCGTAGAATACAGAGGGTTCGGAGTGTACCAGCTCTTAAAGGAGAAGTGCCGCAGGGTCTATACAATCACATAATAGTAGTAATAATAGTCAAATATAATTTACCAAATATCCAAGTGCAATAAGTGTTACTCTCTAGAGATCCTATACCGTACAAGCTAAAGTACATAAAGTAAATTTATTAAAAGTAAGCTAAAGTAAATTTATTGATAGATTGCACTTTTACGCTAGTTTTTATTTATAAAACTAGGGGATTGGAACCGGTGATCAATTGATTATACTGTTGTGAGGAGTTGGCTGCAGACTCAAGACTAGTATTGACCCATTAGACCAAGCACAGTCCACATCTTTAAGGGACGCAGACTTTTTCCCAGCTGGTAACATTGATCTCATTGTTGTTCTCATTGTTGTGTTTTATTAGATGTTTTCTTGCTTGTCGGTTTGGAGTAAACAGAAGGCCAGGCACAAGATTGTTAATTAGAGTAAAGGCGGTGTTACACGCTACGATTTATCTGACGATATGTCGTCGGGGTCACGGTTTTCGTGACGCACTTCTGTCATCGTTAGCGACGTCGTTGCGTGTGACACCTACGTGCGACTCCGAATGATCGCAAATAGGGTGAAAATCGTTGATCGTTGACACGTCGTTCATTTTCAAAATATTGTTTGTCGTGTGGATCGCAGCAGACATATTGCTCCGTCTGACACCGTGCCAACGACGAACAACATCCACACGACCGCCTTGGTCAAACAATATATCGCTGAACGATTTGGTGTCACTTGTGCAATCGTTACATGTGACCGCTAATAAACGACCTATGAGCGATCTCGGCAAATCGTAACTACGATCTGGGCGTGTCACATCGCTAATGAGATCGTCAGATAAATCGTAGCGTGTCAAGCGGCCTTAAAGAAATCATTCCATTACTCTCATTAGTGCCACAAGAGCCACAATTAAGTCATTGCGCTCCCATTATGTGGATTATGATAGTAGACCCCGTGGAGTTGTCACCCCATTGTGGGCCTCCTCCCTCCCATCACTCTGAGTCCTTCACGGCACATGCACTGTGCCTCCTGTGTACTGATTACCAGCCCAAGGATCACATCACAAGCCTCGGTGACTCTCCTGGGCTGAATGTAACAGCTGCACAGATATACATGTTGTCACTGTCAGCTAAGGAGAGTCGGCGAGGATTGTGATGCAATCCTTGGGCTGACAGTACTGGTAATAAAAATCAAAAAAGGTCTGTGGAGCCTCAACACAGAAAAAAGCCACATATCCCTCCGGGAAGGACCTAGCTCGACACAGACTACAGATTACAGTACTGGTAATAAAGCAGGCAGAGTGCAGGTGCAGTGCAGGACTTAGAGCGGTGGGCAGGATTACAGTTGAGGAGAGTGAATATTCATTCACTTACATAACCATGCTCTTGTTCACCACAATCATCAGCGGCACTCCGGATCTGAGAGTGACAGCGTGTATGTCTATGCTGCTGTTACCCACAGCTCAGGAAATCCACCGAGGATTGTGATGCAATCCTGGTACAGAGACACAGTACAGCAGGCATAGAGAGTCAGTACCAGTGCAAGCTTCAGAGAGATGGGTGGGATTTTGGGTGGGGAATAGGGTGAATATTCATTCACTTTATTAAAAAAAAAAAAAAAACTCTGTGCAGAAGATCCATTTACTACTGTAATTTGCTTTTGCAATATGAAAATTTGGGTGGAAATTCTGCAACATTTCCATCTCAAGTGGACCCTTAAAGTCTGGATGGTCTGGAACGAGAAGTTATTGGAATGTTCAAGCTGTGCTAGGGGTCAGATCATACAGGAACTAGAAGACTGCACCAAAAAGCTTAACCTCTTATGCAAAAATACATGAATATAGTCTTTGATGTATTTCAATGTGCACTTGTTTGGAGCAGTTTGAGTATCCGGTGAAGGAATGCGATTACACCGAATTTTTTGTGCAAATTCCTTCTTGGGTGCAGAGAAGATAACAATGTACGGTCTGTTTCCCAGGACGTATTAACATATTTCATAGGATTTACCAATGGCAAAGCCAATGTCATAGGATCATTGCAGGAATCGTTTTCTTTCAGGTTATGTTCTGATATGGTTTCGCAACACCATTTACAACATGTTCTATCCAGATATATTTTTGGGTAAAACAAGTAAGAAAATTACACTTAAATTTGTTTGTCCTAAATTGAGCTAAAGAGTTAAAGGTTATCTGTTATCAGGCTTTTGCTATGTAATCTGACAGAGACCCTGATTCCAGTGATGTATCACTTGGATTACTGGGTGCAGCAGTTGTGATAGAATACAATTTTTGCTGTACATCCAGCAGAGCTCAGAATGCTGAGCTGTGTTTAACTCCACCCACACCATTGATTAGCAGCTTTCTATGTATAATGTTAACACTACTGACAAAAGTTAGGGATATTTGGCTTTTGAGTAAAATTCCATTATGATCCTACAATACCCTCTGACCTTTTCAGGTGAACTTAATGTGACCTTCTCAAATCTTTTGGATGCACATGTCCAACTGTTCAATGTTTCAGGACTTTTTGCACACATTTTTGTTCTCTGACAAGGAGCTTAATGGCAACATTTTGCAACAGGTGTTTGATCCGTAAATCGACCAATCAACTTTGGGTTAATTGGATTTGGTATTAAACAGTTCTCCTCATCATGAGACTAAGATGACACTTAACATTTGATCAGCAGCACCGCGCCATTGTGAGGCTTAAAGCAGGATGTTCTCAGACGTAAGTGGCCACTGAGCTTAGAGTGTCACCCGTAGGTTGTACAGAGATACAGAGAGACTGGAAGAGTCACAGAAAGCCAGAGAAGTGGACCTCCTTTGACCAAAATCCACACTGATGACCACCTCATTATGAACAATGCTGTGCAGAACTGGATGATAAGTGTCACACAACTCCAGGCACATTTAAGGCAGGTGAGAGGCACCAAGTGTCATTTCAGACCATTCAAAACCCGTCTGCATCAGCATTGCCTGTGTGCTGGACGACCTCCAAGGGTACCTGACCACCCTAACCAGGTAGAGGCGCCATCTACACTGGACGAGGGACCAGTGGGCCTCAATGTTGATCACAGATGAAGGTCATTGAGGTTTTGGGGTACAGAGTTACGAGTTTCTACACGGTGACTCAGCTGATCTCATAAGTTTACCTTCATCGGTTTTTATTTTTTTATTTATTTCATTAATAGTTGTACTATCTATACAGTGTGTCCACCCATATCCTGTCCACCGCCATTAACTTGAGAATGGTGGCAGCTATAGGCATAGAAGTGGTGTCTAGGTATAGTAAAGTAGCCATGCGATACGCAATGAAACCACCTATAGCGCCACCTGGTGGAAAACAACGGAGTTAGCATTTTTATCTCAAAAACGGAACGAGATAGAGAAAAAAAGTGAATTACAAAGTTGTAGGGCATCATCAATTCAATATGAATCAACACCTTGCATACAGAAATGCTATGATATGAAACCTATGACCCCCCAAAACATTGAATGCTGGTCACGCATATGGCGCTCATTTAACTTTGATGCTCAAAGTGGCCCCCGTCAGCGGCAATGCACATCTGGACTCTGCACAGCATACTGTATCTTGCTGCACGTTGTGCAATATGGCAGGTGACACGTTTGCACAAGCATCTGTGATACGTCGTCGTAGGTCCTGCAATGTTGGTGGAGGGGTCGCATACACCTGCTGTTTGATGTGACCTCACAGAAAGAAGTCCAATGGGGTCAGGTCAGGTGAGCGTGGAGGCCACTCCACACAGCCACCATACCCAATGACTTGTAGGAAGGTCTCCATGAGGTATCGCTTCACGTCCGCAGCCTTGTGAGTGTTACACGTTCTAATCATAGCATTTCTGTATGCAAGGTGTCGATTTGTATTGAATTGATGATGCCCTACAACTTTGTAATTCACTTTTCTCTATCTCGTTCCGTTTTCAAGATAAAAATGCCAACTCCGTTGTTTTCCACCAGGTGGTGCTATAGGTAGTTTCATTGTATAGCGCATGGCTACTTTACTATACCTAGACACCACTTCTATGCCTATAGCTGCCGCCGTTCTCAAGTTGATGGCGGTGGACAGGATATGGGTGGACACACTGTATGTATATCTATCTTTGTACATTTTTAACAAATAAAAACCATTCATTTCCATGTCATTCAGGTTTTTTTTTCTGGTAAGTGTCACACAGATGTCTCATGGATAACACACGGATGACACACAGAAAACATATGGATGAACCACGCGTACACACAGATGGCACATGGATGACAGAAAGAAAAAGCATAATTTGATATATCTGCCTGCATTTCTCCTCTGCCCGGTAGACATAGTGTCACATCAGTTTTCGGCTTTAGCCGGGGCCAGACATTACCTTACTCCACCTCGGTGATTTGGCGTTCTGCAGCATTGTCATTCAATCTCAATCTGATTCCTAGCAGTGAAGTCAGTGATATTCTGGAGGACGCTGGCTGACCTCTCCCACATATGTGCTCAATATGTGCACCGTCCCGTCCTGGAGATTAGCGCAGCACTGCTCCACCGGCGCTCCAGTGCTTGCAGGACATTGCTTTAGTAGACAAGAAGACGACTGCAGAAATCCCTGGCTGGGTGCAATGGCCTCTGATTGATGTGATATATTTCGAGGGGATCTGGCTTCCCTCACCATTCACACATTGAGCATTTGTTCTTTTATTCCCGTATTCAAAGGATTTCAGGCCGAGTGCATTGATTTTCTCATTGTGATGTTTCACTTTTTTTTTTGCCAATTTTGTAAAAAAAAAAATTCTTTTCCACCATTAATTGAACTTGGTGGGCCGTAGATTATAAAATATTCTCGAATTCTATTTTTCAGACCAGTTTCGCCCGGCTCTGCCAAAATGGGACAAGCTGGGGTGCGGCGGGGTTATGAGGAATTGTAGTGTTTGTTTCGCCAGAAATCTTACTCTAGTTCCTGACTGGAGTCAGATTTGTGGCGAGAAGCACAGAGGCGCATACTGCTTGTCAGACCCTCCTGATTCCTTAAGGCGCAAGAGAAGAGGTGCTAGAGGCAGAGTGTTATGCTCATGGGGTGTATTAGTGGGTCTACTTGCCTGGGGGAGCGAACTGTACCGGCCACCGAGTCTTCACTGGTGGCAGGTGGCAGTAGGTACACATGCTGGAAAGAAGCCGGCAGAGGACAGCCCCAGGGGATCTGCAGTACCCCCATTAGTTTGTACTACGGACACAGTACTGTCTCTAGCAGTAGCGATATCAGCAGCAGGCAGAGTTGTGGATTCATCCGGGATGGATAGATGGATGGATACGGCAGCAGCAACCGGCATGAATACTTGTGCCAGCTGGTATCTTAGCAGACAGCCGACATAGGTGGTTGTAGCAGCAGCAGATAAAGAGTGCACTGAAATAGAGTGACAAATCAGCAGCAGAATGTAGCACAATAACGGCAACAGCAGCATTAAGGACCTGAGAGCTAGCAACGTAACTAATTGCCCAGGCACCTCCCTTAATGGGAAGGTACCTTAAATACCTGAAACCTCTCAGCTGACCTGAAAGGCACTTCCGGTTCAGGGTGTGCTGTCCCTTTAAAAAAAAGGAGTGTGGCCGGGCAGTACTAGGAAGCCTGTGAGGTGTACACAGACTCTTGGAGACAGGACAGCCGGGCAGGTGAGAGAACTGACGTCCCCGCCAGGGGAGGGGGGCAGGACAGTGTGGGGACACTGGTATGGGCACTACACAGAGCTCCTCCCCCCTTCCTCCTACATAGAACCTTATAAGTACCAACTGCCATCTATTATTTCAGTAATCTAATATTCCGTCTTCACTCTTTACAAATTTTTACTTGGGAAGTGAGAAGTTTTAGAATGAAAGACCAGTCCTGGGGGGGAAGAAGCAGATTTGGCTCATATCACAAAGTGTCGTATTTTCACATTTAATATTGAAGTATAAAAATGACATTTAAAGGGACGGTATCTCTTTAAACTCCTTTTCATACCAATGTCTTTTTAATGGTAATTTGCTTTTCCCAATATATCATTTAGCTTTGACTTCTATGTTAAGTCGTGTTTGTAGCACCGGTTTAGACAGACATTAGCATGGTTTATTGGCCTGAAGGCGCCTGTGAACTTTTCCACAATTTCCACTCCTCAAGGTCACCGCTGTGTTATCTGTATATACCTGTATGAGCTGCAGGAATGTGCCCTGTATTTACCTTTCATAGTCATTTTCAATGCAAATGATACTGAGAATTCCCATAAAGGGCGACACTACAAAGTGCGATACGCTATCAGTAGGGACAAAGCGATTGCCTCACCCAGCCCCTTTACCTTTAGTATAGAGCTATTCTTGCTGCTACAGTGACGGGCACCCTAAAGGACCCCGTTATAGATCAAAAAGGTCTGCACGGGCACCGATCGCACCCTACAGGACCCCACTATAAGTCAAAAAGGTTTGCGTGGGCACCCTAAAGGGCAGCATTATAGGTCAAAAAGGTCTGCATTGGCACCAATGCCACCCTAAAGGAACCCACTATAAGTCAAAAAGGTCTGTGTGGGCAAAGATCGCATCCTAAAAGACCCCATTATAGGTCAAAAAGGTCTGCATGGGCATTAATCGCACCCTAGGGGACCCCATGATAAGCCAAAAAGGTCAGTAATGGCACCAATAGCACCCTAAAGAATCCCATTAAAGGTCTGCATGGGCACCAATGGCATGCTAACGGACCCGCTTACAAGTCAAAAAGGTCTGTATGGGCACCGATCGCACCCTAAAGGACTTCATTACAAGTCAAAAGGGTCTTCGTGGGTACTGATGGCATCCTAACGGACCTCACTATAGGTCAAAAAGGTCTGCAATGGCACCAATAGCACCCTAAAGGACCCTATTACAAGTATTAAAATGTCTGCATGGGCACCGATCACACCCTAACGGACCCCATTATAGGTCAAAAAGTTCTGCATGGACACCGAAGGCATCCTCACGGACCCCATTATAGGTCAAAAAGGTCTGCATAGCACAAAGCACCCTAACGGACCCCATTATAAGTCAATAAGGTCTGCATGAGCATCGATGGCACCCTAAAGGACCCCATTACAAGTCAAAAAGGTCTTCACAGGAACCTATGGTATCCTAAATGACCCCATTATAGGTCAAAAAGGTCTGCTTGAGCACCACTGGCACCCTAACAGACCCCATTATAAGTCAAAAAGGTCTGCATGGGCACCAATGGTATCCCGTAAATGACGGGGCCAGCACCATGTTGCAGAAGTGAAAAGAGACTCCAGGCCATAATGTTTGCAGATATGTACAGCCATTTAGCTCTGACTAGGCCTTTATGGCTTTTCAACTCCCCAATTAAGAAGTTAACGGATTAAATGAAAACAAGTAACATCGTTATGTGATGAAATTCTGTCTTCCTTCATCCACCACCAGGGGGAGCTACAGTCTGTAATAAATCCATATGCAGAGAGCTCCCTCTAGTGGCAGCAGGAGGAATTTTTATATATACGTAACTTGCCATAAAGGACTCAGGTATTAGGAAAATGGACAGTATGGAAATCATCCGCTTCAGATGTAAAGAGGACTTTGTCATTGATCATAAATATAATAAAATAATATAATAATACAATATATAATATAATAATATAATATATAATATAATATAATACAATATATAATAATATAATAATATAATAATACAATATATAATAATATAATGTAATAATATATAATAATATAATATAATAATACAATATATAATAATATAATAATATAATAATATGTCATTTTTCTTACCTGATGTAAATGCCGCTGTTCTCCTGACTCTAGCATCATTTTTCTTTTGTTCCTGCTCCTCTCCAGTCTTGAGATATGACCTCCTTCTTCCTCGTATATAAATTTAGTATTTAGCCAAGTGGGTGTGGCCCTTAAGAAGATTCCCATATAGAACTAGAGGCCACACCCACTTGGCTAAAAGATTAGATTTATACTAATGAAAGATGAGTCATATCTCAGGAACAGGGAGGCGCAGGAACCAAAGGAAAGTATACATCGTAATCAAAAAGGTTCATATTCCTGAATATTTCCTGGAAATGGTTAATTCTTAATATGAATGTGTATATAATTTGTGTAAATAAATATTGTTTCTAGAAAATATATTTTGTTTTTGCCTTATTGTTATAGGATTGTGTAAATATTTACACTTTTGAACTAGTTATACTGTATATAATGCTGCAGATAATTTAGGCTGCAGTTTATCTTTTTGCCACTAGAGGGCTCCAAAACCCACAAATGATTAAAGGGTAATTTCTCCTGCACAGTCTGTACTGGGCTTTAAAGGGAAATTATTATTTTTTTTTACGATACCTTCCCTTTAAATAAAAAAGGGATTTTATATTTATGGATCGTATCTTGTAATCAGAAATGTATTATAATTCCAAATAACATATTAAACCATTGGGTAATGGTAATGTAATCAGATAGGCTGCATTTAGGATCATACGCTGTTATATACTCAAAATGTAACTTTGCCCCCCAGTAATTCTCTATTGTAAAGCTGACAACTACTATGATTTCTAATACAGATCCTACAATGGTTGTCACCCAGCTTTCCCTGGCTCCTGAATGGTTAATGTCAGGGCTGCAGCTATTCCACTTTTTTCTATTATATGTGCAGAAAATCCCTTAGAAGTTGGACCTGGAAGCGATAATCCAAGATTTATTAGAGGGTCACACGGGTCTGAGGCTGGTGACGGGGACCTCCTGGAAAATATTACAAGGGGCGCAAGAGGACAAGCTGAGGACGGAGAGTTTCCATTTGTTTGCTAAGGACTATATGGGCTACAAAGCCTATATATTCATATAGATATAATAGAAAATAACCAGCGCCCTATACAAGCCTTATCTGTGTGCACTCCTAATACTAAGCCCTCATCCCCTCCATGTATTGCAGGTTGTGGGTGGTCGTCTCATCAGTATTTTGCACCTGTGTTGCCTCCACCTTTGTCAGTGGGGTGAGATGCATCTTGTAGAGTGTTAGCTCCTGTGACCCGGGCAGGTAAATACGTTTCCCTTCCTTTGCAGTGCTATAGTTTCAATTTTGTGGGGAATTGTAATTACCTTTTCTGTTGCTTTGCTTTCTATATTCATATCCCTGTTTATTTTCTACTTAAATGCATTTATTTGGAGCTAAAAATAATTTTTGCCATTTAGTTTCATTAAAAATTTTGCAAGATGTGGCTTCTACAGTCTCCTCGTTTCCCTGCACATTCAACTTTGATGTGGTCAACTCCACAGAGAGGAGCTCAGTAGTGATGAGCGGGCACTACCATGCTCAGGTGCTCAGTACTCGTAACTAGTGATGAGCGGGCACTACCATGCTCAGGTACTCAGTACACGTAACTAGTGATGAGCGAGCACTACCATGCTCGGGTGCTCAGTACTGGTAACTAGTGATGAGCGAGCACTACCATGCTCAGGTGCTCAGTACTCGTAACTAGTGATGAGCGGGCACTACCATGCTCAGGTGCTCAGTACTCGTAACTAGTGATGAGTGAGCACTACCATGCTCAGGTGCTCAGTACTCGTAACTAGTGATGAGCGAGCACTACCATGCTCAGGTGCTCAGTACTCGTAACTAGTGATGAGCGGGCACTACCATGCTCAGTACTCGTAACTAGTGATGAGCGAGCACTACCATGCTCAGGTGCTCAGTACTCGTAACTAGTGATGAGCGGGCACTACCATGCTCAGTACTCGTAACTAGTGATGAGCGAGCACTACCATGCTCAGGTGCTCAGTACTCGTAACTAGTGATGAGTGAGCACTACCATGCTCGGGTGCTCTGTACTGGTAACTAGTGATGAGCGGGCACTACCATTCTCGGGTGCTCAGTACTCGTAACTAGTGATGAGCGAGCACTACCATGCTCAGGTGCTCAGTACTCGTAACTAGTGATGAGCAGGCACTACCATGCTCGGGTGCTCTGTACTGGTAACTAGTGATGAGGGAGCACTACCATGCTCGGGTGCTCAGTACTCGTAACTAGTGATGAGCGGGCACTACCATGCTCGGGTGCTCAGTACTGGTAACTAGTGATGAGCGGGCACTACCATGCTCAGGTGCTCAGTACTGGTAACTAGTGATGAGCGGGCACTACCATGCTCGGGTGCTCAGTACTTGTAACTAGTGATGAGCGGGCACTACCATGCTCAGGTACTCAGTACTCGTAACTAGTGATGAGCGGGCACTACCATGCTCGGGTGCTCAGTACTCGTAACTAATGATGAGCGGACACTACCATGCTCGGGTGCTCAGTACTCATAACTAGTGATGAGCGGGCACTACCATGCTCGGGTGCTCTGTACTCGTAACTAGTGATGAGCGGGCACTACCATGCTCGGGTGCTCTGTACTCGTAACTAGTTATGAGCGGGCACTACCATGCTCGGGTGCTCAGTACTCGTAACTAGTGATGAGCGGGCACTACCATGCTCGGGTGCTCTGTACTCGTAACTAGTGATGAGCGGGCACTACCATGCTCGGGTGCTCTGTACTCGTAACTAGTGATGAGCGAGCACTACCATGCTCGGGTGCTCTGTACTTGTAACTAGTGATGAGCAAGCACTACCATGCTCGGGTGCTCAGTACTGGTAACTAGTGATGAGCGAGCACTACCATGCTCAGGTGCTCAGTACTCGTAACTAGTGATGAGCGAGCACTACCATGCTCAGGTGCTCAGTACTCGTAACTAGTGATGAGCGGGCACTACCATGCTCAGGTGCTCAGTACTTGTAACTAGTGATGAGCGGGCACTACCATGCTCAGGTGCTCAGTACTTGTAACTAGTGATGAGCGGGCACTACCATGCTCAGGTGCTCAGTACTTGTAACTAGTGATGAGCGGGCACTACCATGCTCGGGTGCTCAGTACTCGTAACTAGTGATGAGCGGGCACTACCATGCTCGGGTGCTCAGTACTCGTAACTAGTGATGAGCGGGCACTACCATGCTCGGGTGCTCTGTACTTGTAACTAGTGATGAGCGGGCACTACCATGCTCGGGTGCTCAGTACTTGTAACTAGTGATGAGCGGGCACTACCATGCTCAGGTGCTCAGTACTCGTAACTAGTGATGAGCGGGCACTACCATGCTCGGGTGCTCTGTACTAGTAACTAGTGATGAGCGGGCACTACCATGCTCAGGTGCTCAGTACTGTAAACGAGCAGTTGGATGCTCTGATGGGCACGATTAATGTACAAGTATAATGGAAGCCAATTGGGAGCTCGAGTATTGTCAGGAAGGTTTCCTGGTAAAACGCTCAAGTTGCAAATTGACTTCCATTTTACTTAAGTTGCGCCCATCTGAGCATCCAACTGCTCATTACATGTACTGAGCACCTGAGCATGGTAGTGCCCGCTCATCACTAGTTACAGGTACTGAGCACCCGAGCATGGTAGTGCCCGCTCATCACTAGTTACAGGTACTGAGCACCTGAGCATGGTAGTGCCCGCTCATCACTAGTTACAGGTACTGAGCACCCGAGCATGGTAGTGCCCGCTCATCACTAGTTACAGGTACTGAGCACCTGAGCATGGTAGTGCTCACTCATCACTAGTTACGAGTACTGAGCACCTGAGCATGGTAGTGCCCGCTCATCACTAGTTACAGGTACTGAGCACCCGAGCATGGTAGTGCCCGCTCATCACTAGTTACAGGTACTGAGCACCTGAGCATGGTAGTGCCCGCTCATCACTAGTTACAGGTACTGAGCACCCGAGCATGGTAGTGCCCGCTCATCACTAGTTACAGGTACTGAGCACCTGAGCATGGTAGTGCTCACTCATCACTAGTTACGAGTACTGAGCACCTGAGCATGGTAGTGCCCGCTCATCACTAGTTACAGGTACTGAGCACCCGAGCATGGTAGTGCCCGCTCATCACTAGTTACAGGTACTGAGCACCTGAGCATGGTAGTGCCCGCTCATCACTAGTTACAGGTACTGAGCACCCGAGCATGGTAGTGCCCGCTCATCACTAGTTACAGGTACTGAGCACCTGAGCATGGTAGTGCTCACTCATCACTAGTTACGAGTACTGAGCACCTGAGCATGGTAGTGCCCGCTCATCACTAGTTACGAGTACAGAGCACCCGAGCATTGTAGTGCCCGCTCATCACTAGTTACGAGTACTGAGCACCTGAGCATGGTAGTGCCCGCTCATCACTAGTTACGAGTACTGAGCACCTGAGCATGGTAGTGCTCACTCATCACTAGTTACGAGTACTGAGCACCTGAGCATGGTAGTGCTCACTCATCACTAGTTACGAGTACTGAGCACCTGAGCATGGTAGTGCTCACTCATCACTAGTTACGAGTACTGAGCACCTGAGCATGGTAGTGCTCACTCATCACTAGTTACGAGTACAGAGCACCCGAGCATTGTAGTGCCCGCTCATCACTAGTTACGAGTACTGAGCACCTGAGCATGGTAGTGCCCGCTCATCACTAGTTACGAGTACAGAGCACCCGAGCATGGTAGTGCCCGCTCAGCACTAGTTACGAGTACAGAGCACCCGAGCATGGTAGTGCCCGCTCATCACTAGTTACGAGTACTGAGCACCCGAGCATGGTAGTGCCCGCTCAGCACTAGTTACGAGTACTGAGCACCCGAGCATGGTAGTGCCTGCTCATCACTAGTTACGAGTACTGAGCATGGTAGAGCCCGCTTATCACTAGTTACGAGTACTGAGCACCTGAGCATGGTAGTGCCCGCTCATCACTAGTTACGAGTACTGAGCATGGTAGTGCCCGCTCATCACTAGTTACGAGTACTGAGCACCTGAGCATGGTAGTGCCCGCTCATCACTAGTTACCAGTACTGAGCACCTGAGCATGGTAGTGCCTGCTCATCACTAGTTACGAGTACTGAGCACTCGAGCATGGTAGTGCCCGCTCATCACTAGTTACGAGTACTGAGCACCCGAGCATGGTAGTGCTCCCTCATCACTAGTTACCAGTACTGAGCACCCGAGCATGGTAGTGCCCGCTCATCACTAGTTACCAGTACTGAGCACCTGAGCATGGTAGTGCTCACTCATCACTAGTTACAAGTACTGAGCACCTGAGCATGGTAGTGCTCGCTCATCACTAGTTACGAGTACAGAGCACCCGAGCATGGTAGTGCCCGCTCATCACTAGTTACGAGTACAGAGCACCCGAGCATGGTAGTGCCCGCTCAGCACTAGTTACGAGTACTGAGCACCCGAGCATGGTAGTGCCCACTCATCACTAGTTACTAGTACTGAGCATCCGAGCATGGTAGTGCCCGCTCATCACTAGTTACAAGTACTGAGCACCCGAGCATGGTAGTGCCCGCTCATCACTAGTTACGAGTACTGAGCATGGTAGTGCCCGCTTATCACTAGTTACGAGTACTGAGCACCTGAGCATGGTAGTGCCCGCTCATCACTAGTTACGAGTACTGAGCACCTGAGCATGGTAGTGCCCGCTCATCACTAGTTACCAGTACTGAGCACCTGAGCATGGTAGTGCCTGCTCATCACTAGTTACGAGTACTGAGCACTCGAGCATGGTAGTGCCCGCTCATCACTAGTTACGAGTACTGAGCACCCGAGCATGGTAGTGCTCCCTCATCACTAGTTACCAGTACTGAGCACCCGAGCATGGTAGTGCCCGCTCATCACTAGTTACCAGTACTGAGCACCTGAGCATGGTAGTGCTCACTCATCACTAGTTACAAGTACTGAGCACCTGAGCATGGTAGTGCTCGCTCATCACTAGTTACGAGTACAGAGCACCCGAGCATGGTAGTGCCCGCTCATCACTAGTTACGAGTACAGAGCACCCGAGCATGGTAGTGCCCGCTCAGCACTAGTTACGAGTACTGAGCACCCGAGCATGGTAGTGCCCACTCATCACTAGTTACTAGTACTGAGCATCCGAGCATGGTAGTGCCCGCTCATCACTAGTTACAAGTACTGAGCACCCGAGCATGGTAGTGCCCGCTCATCACTAGTTACGAGTACTGAGCATGGTAGTGCCCGCTTATCACTAGTTACGAGTACTGAGCACCTGAGCATGGTAGTGCCCGCTCATCACTAGTTACGAGTACTGAGCACCTGAGCATGGTAGTGCCCGCTCATCACTAGTTACCAGTACTGAGCACCTGAGCATGGTAGTGCCTGCTCATCACTAGTTACGAGTACTGAGCACTCGAGCATGGTAGTGCCCGCTCATCACTAGTTACGAGTACTGAGCACCCGAGCATGGTAGTGCTCCCTCATCACTAGTTACCAGTACTGAGCACCCGAGCATGGTAGTGCCCGCTCATCACTAGTTACCAGTACTGAGCACCTGAGCATGGTAGTGCTCACTCATCACTAGTTACAAGTACTGAGCACCTGAGCATGGTAGAGCCCGCTCATCACTAGTTACCAGTACTGAGCACCTGAGCATGGTAGTGCTCACTCATCACTAGTTACCAGTACTGAGCACCTGAGCATGGTAGTGCTCACTCATCACTAGTTACGAGTAGTGAGCATGGTAGTGCCCGCTCATCACTAGTTACGAGTACAGAGCACCCGAGCATGGTAGTGCTCGCTCATCACTAGTTACGAGTACAGAGCACCCGAGCATGGTAGTGCCCGCTCATCACTAGTTACGAGTACAGAGCACCCGAGCATGGTAGTGCCCGCTCAGCACTAGTTACGAGTACTGAGCACCCGAGCATGGTAGTGCCCACTCATCACTAGTTACTAGTACTGAGCATCCGAGCATGGTAGTGCCCGCTCATCACTAGTTACAAGTACTGAGCACCCGAGCATGGTAGTGCCCGCTCATCACTAGTTACGAGTACTGAGCATGGTAGTGCCCGCTTATCACTAGTTACGAGTACTGAGCACCTGAGCATGGTAGTGCCCGCTCATCACTAGTTACCAGTACTGAGCACCTGAGCATGGTAGTGCCTGCTCATCACTGGTTACAAGTACTGAGCACCCGAGCATGGTAGTGCCCGCTCATCACTAGTTACGAGTACTGAGCACCTGAGCATGGTAGTGCCTGCTCATCACTAGTTACGAGTACTGAGCACTCGAGCATGGTAGTGCCCGCTCATCACTAGTTACGAGTACTGAGCACCTGAGCATGGTAGTGCCCGCTCATCACTAGTTACGAGTACCGAGCATGGTAGTGTCCGCTCATCACTAGTTACGAGTACTGAGCACCCGAGCATGGTAGTGCTCCCTCATCACTAGTTACCAGTACTGAGCACCCGAGCATGGTAGTGCTCCCTCATCACTAGTTACAAGTACTGAGCATTCGAGCATGGTAGTGCTCACTCATCACTAGTTACGAGTACTGAGCACCTGAGCATGGTAGTGCTCCCTCATCACTAGTTACCAGTACTGAGCACCCGAGCATGGTAGTGCTCACTCATCACTAGTTACAAGTACTGAGCATTCGAGCATGGTAGTGCCCGCTCATCACTAGTGCTGAGTAAAAGACAGATAAAAGGTACAAACTCCCTCTCTGACTATCACAGCGGGCTCACTGACAGATTTTCAGTTGGCTCATTCTGCAGCCAGCAATAGGCAGTGCAATATAGAGGCTATAGAAAGCAAACTATGCTACATTTTTTTATGAAATCCGAGAGCAAAAAATGATTTTTTTTTTGTCCCAAATACATAAAACAGTGAACAATAGAAGAAGCCCCTTTTGGGGACCTCCATGAATTTACCAGCACGTCATTTATTTTCTGGAGGACCCGATGAGTCAATGCATTATTTCCCCATGGGGTGGTGCTGCAGAGGAAATGAACACTTCCTGCTGGAATCCCCCATAGATTATAGCAGATCGTTGGTGAATTTGACATTTTATTGGATGAAAGGTATCACATGACTGGCTCAGTGGTTAGCATTTTTCCTAAATCTGCAGATAGGTTGTATGTTCTCCCCATGAGTGTGTGGGTGTCCTTCAGCAGTTCTTATTTTCTTCCACATCCCAAAGACATACTAATTACTTTAACTGGAATTTAATATTGACACCCACTCTGCATGGTACTCTGATGGGCAGGAGTAGCAACAGTGTGTGCATTTAATCACTGAGTCATCTCAATGATGTAGCTTCTCCCACTGGTTTAGTCATATTTACCAAATCAATTATTTCATGCATCAAGAATGGCGCAAATCACGTCTTGGCGTGGACATGTTAATGTCAGTCTTCCACTTCATAGAACCTGTTTGATACTTCTTGACCACTAGAGGGCTCCACAAACCCAAATTCCAAATAATCTGACCTATAAGATTATAAGGGGACACAGGTAAAAGGATTTTTACATGTTAGTGGTTAATAAGATTTCAATCTCCATAATTAATTTTCAGTCCCCCTCATGATATGCAGGCTGCAGCCTGATCCGAATTTAAGATTTTGCTTTTGTGGGATTTTCTCTCTCAGTAATACAGGCTGCATGTGAAATCTGTTTGCATCCATTGTGCTGCGGTCTTCACTTTCTTAGGCCGGTTTCACAGATCCGGCTTTTCGCCGGTTTGCCAATTCCGGCGCACGCCAGTACAGTGGCAGCGCGACAAGCTCCGGTCACATGCTGTCATGTGACCCGGAAATTACAGCGCTGCCACTGTACTGTATACACTGTACTGGCGTGGGCCGGAAGCGGCAAACCGGCGAAAAGCCGGATCTGTGAAACCGGCCTTACATGTATCAGCACATCTCTAGTACTGGTTGTCTGTGACCTGTATTCTGTGCCTTCCAAGATACTTTCTCCTCTCTCCACTGTATATCTGGTGTACAACCTCCTGCTATCTCTAACCTTGAGAAAAGGGAGGGGAGGAGCAGCACAGACAGTGCAATATACCAACATGCTTGCCACCTAGTGTTCACATTTGTAATTACAGGCTATTAGAAAAAGTCATAAAAAAAACTAAGTCATGAATAAAATAATCGCCAGGTATTGCAATAAATAAAATTTAGTTTTTTTCACTTTTCACACTGGAAGCATTTTCAGCAGACTCTTTATCATCAGAGGCAGGATAATAATGCTAAGTATCATCTTTATACAAGCTGATAACATAGGATCCATCAATCACAATAGACGATGTCGCAGCCGATCCTCCTCCTCCCTTCACAATGATCTTTGCACACGCTCATTAGATGCTTCAATACAAACACCAATAATAATGATACTATTATGTATGTACTTATATAGTGCCATTAATTCCACAGTGCTTTACCGAAATAATCACTGTCCCCATTGGGGCTCACAATCTAAAGTCCCTATCAGTATATGTTTGGAGTGTGGGAAGAACCCACACAAACACTGCAGATATCATCCTTGGTGGGATTTGAACACAGGACCCCAGCGCTGCAAGGCTGCAGTGCTAACCACTGAGCCACCATACAGTGCTAACTACTGTGCCACCTAATAAGGGCAATCTGTTCACTATGGCTATGTACATGTGTTGTTTCCTGAAACACTACGTTAAAGTCTGAAAAATAAAAGCCCCAATGTAAAAATGCTAGGATTTCTTTTAATACAAATGTTGTCCTTGGTGGGATTTGAACCCAGTACCCAGTGTTGCAAGACTGCAGTGCTAACCACTGAGCCACCGTACAGTGCTAACTACTATGGCTATGCACATGTGTTGTTACCAATTTTGCTCAGCTTTGGGACATGTGATGGGCCCTAAAATCGTTTGGAGGTATCTATCTACTAGGCCTTCTTGGATGAGCGCATCTGAGGTGGATAAGATCCATTTGGGGATTATTGAAATCTAGCATGCCCATGGATCTTATCAACAAAGCCTCCCGATGAACCCCTTGTTCTGAAATTTCAAGGGGGGAAACGCGTCGAGGCGAAAGATGTTGAGGATATCCACTTATTGCCAACTATTCACAGTATATTGCTGGTCAGGATGAGGGCAGCTGGAATCGAATGCTAATGACCCTAACATGACCAACCTCTAGTTATGGAGGCAGACGATTAGAGGTGTTCTAACTCAGGCAGTGAAGTAATGTGGTGTGGATCTACAAGGACCACCTAATCCATACCCAAGGATCTGGACACTGCTAAGCTGTACTAATATCTGTTTGTTCAATTGGACTCCTTTAAACTGATGGTTGAGTTGGTTAAAGTATTAGGCTATGTGCTCACAGTGCTTTTTTTTCAGCACAAAAAAGCATGTCTTGGTAGGAAAAAAACCTGTGGTTTTTCATGTTTTTTTCATGCTGCTTTTCATGCTTTCAGGCTTCTTTTCATGGCTTCATGCTTCTCTTCATGCTTTCATGTTTTTTCATGCTTCTTCACATGCTGCTTTTCATGCTTCTCTTCATGCTTTTTTTATGCTTCATTTCATGCTTTCATGCTATTTTCCTGTTTTTATGCATCATTTCATGCTTTTTTTTCATGTTTCTTTTCATTCTTCTTTTTCATGCTTTATTCATGCTTTTTTGTTCATGCTTTCATGCTTCTTTGTTATGCTTCTTTTCATGCTTCCTTTTCATGCTTTCATGCTTTTTTTCATGCTTCTTTTTCATGCTTCTTTTTCATGCTGCTTTTTTTCATGCTTCTTTTTCATGCTTTCATGCTTCTTTTTCATGTTTCCTTTTAATGCTTTCATGCTTCCTTTTCATGCTTTCATGCTTCTTTTTCATGCTTCCTTTTCATGCTTCCTTTTCATGCTGCTTTTTCATGCTTCTTTTTCATGCTGCTTTTTCATGCTTCTTTCATGCTGTTTTTTCATGCTTTCATGCTTTTTTTTCATGCTTCTTTTTCATGCTTTTTTTTCATGCTTCTTTTCATGCTTTCATGCTTCTTTTTCATGCTTCTTTTCATGCTTTCATGCTTCTTTTTCATGCTTCTTTTCATGCTTTCATGCTTCTTTTTCATGCTTTTTTTTCATGCTTCTTTTCATGCTTTCATGCTTCTTTTTCATGCTTCTTTTCATGCTTTCATGCTTCTTTTTCATGCTTCTTTTCATGCTTTCATGCTTCTTTTTCATGCTTTTTTTCATGCTTTCATGCTGCTTTTTCATGCTTTTTTCATGCTTTCATGCTGCTTTTTCATGCTTCTTTTCATGCTTTCATGCTTCTTTTTCATGCTTCTTTTCATGCTTTCATGCTTCTTTTTCATGCTTCTTTTCATGCTTTCATGCTTCTTTTTCATGCTTTTTTTCATGCTTTCATGCTGCTTTTTCATGCTTTCATGCTTCTTTTTCATGCTTTTTTCATACTTTCATGCTTCTTTTTCATGCTTTTTTCATGCTTCTTTTTCATGCTTTTTTCATGCTGCTTTTTTTCATGCTGCTTTTTCATGCTTTCATGCTTCTTTTTCATGCTTTTTTTTCATGCTTCTTTCATGCTTCTTGTTCATGCTACTTTTTCATGCTTTTTTTCATGCTTCTTTTTCATGCTTTCATGCTTCTTTTTCATGCTTCTTTTTCATGCTTCTTTTCATGCTTTCATGCTTCTTTTTCATGCTTCTTTTCATGCTTTCATGCTTCTTTTTCATGCTTCTTTTCATGCTTTCATGCTTCTTTTTCATGCTTCTTTTCATGCTTTCATGCTTCTTTTTCATGCTTTTTTTTCATGCTTCTTTTCATGCTTTCATGCTTCTTTTTCATGCTTCTTTTCATGCTTTCATGCTTCTTTTTCATGCTTCTTTTCATGCTTTCATGCTTCTTTTTCATGCTTTTTTTTCATGCTTCTTTTCATGCTTTCATGCTTCTTTTTCATGCTTCTTTTCATGCTTTCATGCTTCTTTTTCATGCTTCTTTTCATGCTTTCATGCTTCTTTTTCATGCTTTTTTTCATGCTTTCATGCTGCTTTTTCATGCTTTTTTCATGCTTTCATGCTGCTTTTTCATGCTTCTTTTCATGCTTTCATGCTTCTTTTTCATGCTTCTTTTCATGCTTTCATGCTTCTTTTTCATGCTTCTTTTCATGCTTTCATGCTTCTTTTTCATGCTTTTTTTTCATGCTTCTTTTCATGCTTTCATGCTTCTTTTTCATGCTTCTTTTCATGCTTTCATGCTTCTTTTTCATGCTTCTTTTCATGCTTTCATGCTTCTTTTTCATGCTTTTTTTTCATGCTTCTTTTCATGCTTTCATGCTTCTTTTTCATGCTTCTTTTCATGCTTTCATGCTTTTTTTTCATGCTTCTTTTCATGCTTTCATGCTTTTTTTTCATGCTTCTTTTCATGCTTTCATGCTTCTTTTTCATGCTTTTTTTCATGCTTTCATGCTGCTTTTTCATGCTTTTTTCATGCTTTCATGCTGCTTTTTCATGCTTTTTCATGCTTTGCTTTTTTCATGCTGCTTTTTTTCATGCTGCTTTTTCATGCTTCTTTTTCATGCTTCTTTTTCATGCTTCTTTTTCATGCTTCTTTTTCATGCTTCTTTTTCATGCTTCTTTCATGCTTCTTTTTCATGCTTTTTTTCATGCTTTCATGCTTCTTTTTCATGCTTCCTTTTCATGCTTTCATGCTTCCTTTTCATGCTTTCATGCTTCCTTTTCATGCTGCTTTTTCATGCTTCTTTTTCATGCTGCTTTTTCATGCTTCCTTTTCATGCTGCTTTTTCATGCTTCTTTTTCATGCTGCTTTTTCATGCTTCTTTCATGCTGCTTTTTCATGCTTTCATGCTTTTTTTCATGCTTCTTTTTCATGCTTCTTTTTCATGCTTCTTTTTATCTATTGAGATAGGGGGAAAAAAAGCAGAAACAATTGACATGTTGATTCATTTTTCAGCAACAAAAAAGCAACTGAGAAAGAAGCAACGAGGGCACAGCAAGTCAGGATTCTTTTGCTAGGCTGCATTTTCCTTGCTTTTCATTCATTTAAAAAGCGAGGGAAAAAGCATGAAAAAAAGCAACCTGGGCGTGTACGTGGGTCAGTGTAAGGTCAGCTATATTTTCCTGCTAATGACCTCCAACAGGTTTCTGTACCTTCAGTAATGGAGGCGGAATATTTATAGGAGATTCAATGCAGACATTTATGCTAAGATGGTGTGGGCCGGCTGCAAGTTAATGAAATCTGTCTGCTGGAAAGTCAAACACCAACAAGAATTAGGAGTGTGAGAATGTGGTTTCCTATGGAGGGTTAAAATTGCTGGATATTTAGTCTACATTTGGCACTTATAACCCATATGTATAATTAGGGACAATTTATTAAAGGGCTAAAAATTGGCCTGAGTATATGGTATATTGGGTCTCTGTATCATTGTATATCCACAACCTGGTCCCTAAGATGTAAAGTATCCCAGTCTCTTCTATGATCTTTACCTGCACTTCCCTCACTTTCACTTTTTTCTATTTACATCATATCTTTTACATTTATTGTCAAATGTTTTATTATATTATTATTATTATTATTATATGTATTATATACATTTTATTTGTGTGTGTGTGTGTGTATACATTATTATTATTATTATTATTGTTTATTTATAGAGCACCATTGATTCCATGGTGCTGTACATGAGGGGGTTACATACAGAATACATATACACGTTACAATGGACAGACTAGCACAGAGGGAAGAGGGCCCTGCCCTTGCGGGCTTACATGCTAAAGGATTTTGGGGAGGAGACAGTAGGTGGGGTGTAGGTTGGGCGGCAGCTCCGCACGGTGGTGGGGCAGCAGCTCCGCACGGTGGTGGGGCGGCAGTTCGCACGGTGGTGGGGCAGTGAGGTTGTCGCGGGCGGGGAGGAGGGTGTCAGCACACCGCGCTCACCCCTTCTGCTCGGGTCCGGCTGCTCAGTGGTGGCTCGAGCCGTGGGCCGGATCCCGGGGGTTTCTTCGAGCGACGCTCCTCGCCCGTGAGTGAAAGGGGGTGTTTGGGGTGTTGGGATAATGTCCGTGACGCCACCCACGGTTGTGGTGATTGGTAGCACCACCGCTGCTTAATACGGGGATCCCGGGGATGGTGATGTGGAGCAGCCAGGTGTTGTGTTGCCCCTCCGTGGGTAGGGGTTGGTGATCCCGGGGCCCGGTGATGGCTTGGGAGGTGCAGGGCCTGGTGGGCGCAGGGACGCGGGGGCAGCGCTGTGCCTTGCGGCACTGTGGTACTCACTCAGCCTGAGACACGGACACAGTTTGTACGGTAAACCAAACGGCTGGTAGGACGGTCCCACAGACGGCTGCTTTGCTTTCCCGGTAGGTGACGGTGATGTCCCTCTTCCTTGCACCTGTATGTACGGTTGGTTGCGATGGGTCCCCACCGGTAACCCGCTCCCCGGCTTCAAGCTGGGCCGGAGGAGCACTACACTTTGCCCGCAGGCGCTGGCCCTCAGAGACTGGTGCCCTGGCGGTGGCGGCGCCTCTGTTGTACGGGTTGGGCTGTTGCCTTCAATCGGGACTTGGTTGTTGGGGGAATCTACGTCCCCTTCACTGACGGATTCGGCAAATTTGGCGACTCCTAGCCTTGCCGGGGTCCGAGAGGCCCCTGCCCTGGTGCTGACTGTCTTTCGGAACACTGCTCCAGACCACCGGGCACACAGCCAACGGGGTCCTTCCAGGAACTTCCAAACGGTCCCCCTCCGGACAGTCACCGCCGTCGCTGACCTTGCTGTTCTGGCCCTACACAAAGCTGGACCCTTCAGGCTTTCCTTCCTTCTTGTCACCTCACTTGCTTTCCTCCTTTACCACTTCTCTCTCTTTACTTTCACTTAGGTGTTTACACTTGCCCTCCCTGGGCTAATCTGCCTGGTACTTCCTGCCTCCAGAGCTGTGATCTCCTTGGTGGGCGGAGCCAACCGCCTGGCCCACCCCCTGGTGTGCATCATCAGACTCCTGGAGGAAGGCAACAAGGATTTCTGGTTCAGCTTAGGTGTGCCTACCTGGGATGTGGGGTGTGGTGGTGTTGTGACCTGTGACCCCTGGCTTGCCCAGGGCGACACATTCCCCCTTAGCAAAATGCAGACCGTCCGCGGGCTGCCGTCCTACACCGGTTTTATTTTTCTGAAAAAAGGGGTAACAGGGTTAAACAAACAATAATAACATTTTTAATAACTTCTTCCCAAGACGGGAGGCACATTTTACTTTTAACGTTTCAACGGTATACGGTCACGGTTTCCGCTCTCTCCCACCCAAGTAACCTGGCCCTGATGCTGCCCCTAAAGCCCAGGCAGCACCCCTTGACCCACAGTCCAGCACACGGTACCCGAGCGGGATCTGTCCTTCCCCTCCAGAGGGTAGCCACCGGTTCCTTTGGTGGCTGGGCCCTGGCCTGCTCTGCTCAGGGCCCTCCCTCCAACCTGCCTCTCCGGAGGCGGCCTGCGGAAACGGTAACGGTACCCAACATATTTACAAGCCACTAACGTTTGTGGTTGCCCTGCAAGTTCACGGGCTTGTCCATGGATAGTTCCCATGCAAATAACTTTTTAAACGGTCCCCACGGGGACAACTGTGCCGGCTCCAGCCGGTTGCTAATCACAAAAGCAAATCAGGTAACTTTTCGGTATTATCATTTCTTATCATTTTCAACTTTTAAACTTTTCCAACACAAACAAGCACGCTGTACATTCCCTGACCCCTTTTCCTCACAGAACGGTCTCCCTGTACCTAAGTGGAGGTCTACCTAGGTTGGAACGGGTGGACCTTCGGGGCCCGGTGTCAGTGGTGCTAGACAGTGGGGTAGAGGGAACAATCGGTTCCTCCTCCCGGCTATAGTGTGGAGCAGGCGGGGACGTAGGGGAGCTGGGTACAGGTTCATCCCTGGGCACTGGCACTGGTTCTGGCTCACGGTTAACCACTTCCGCTACTTCTTCATCCACGGGTTGTGGGAACAGTATCACTGGAAGAATCACCGCGCCGTTCTGTGTAGGCCAGTTTGCTGGGAAATCACCCATTACGGTGTGGATTACCTCTGCTGCCTTCTCCGCTGGTGGAGGAACCGGTACTTCAGCCTCTGCCTTCAACGCTGGAGGACACCTTTTCAGATGGTCCCGGGAAACTGTGGCCAGGGTTCCCCCTTGGTCACGACTGATCTGGTAGGCTTTCCCATTTTCCCATTCTGTGGGTTGTATGACGTAAGGGACTTGCTCCCACTGATCATCCAGCTTGTGGGCTTTCCTCTTCCGTTTCAGCACTACATCTCCTGGCTGGAAAGGATCCGCGGACACCTTTTGATTGAACCGGTGCTCCTGCTGTTCTCGACTTCGACTGAGGTTTTTCTCCACATACTCCTGGATTTGCCGGTATTGTGCTCTCCTCCGGCTTTCCCACTCCACCGTCGAAGGGAGTGCTTCGGGGGCCTCCAACCCCATCTCCAGATCCACCGGCAGGCGGCCGGGCCGAGCCCTCATCAGATACGCTGGGGTGCACTTCGTCGAGCTAGAGGGGATATTATTGTACATGTCGACCAGGTCGGGTAGCTTTTCCGGCCACAGGTTCCGTTCTTCCAGTGGTAGCGTCTTGAGAAGCCCCAGGACCAAGTGGTTCATTTTCTCGCACATGCCATTGGTTTGGGCGTGGTACGGAGTGGTCCGGATTTTATTGCAGCCGTACAACTGGCAGAATTCGTGGAACACCTCTGCTTCAAAGGCCGGGCCCTGGTCAGTCAGCACCTTTTCGGGGTACCCATGGGGTCGGCAAAAATAAGCCTGGAACGCTCGAGCAGCGGTTCGACCAGTCAGGTCCTTAACGGGGACTACCACCATAAATCTTGAGTAGTGGTCTACCATGGTCAATGCATAGGTGTACCCACTTCGGCTAGGGGTGAGCTTGACATGGTCTAGGGCGACCAATTCCAGCGGCTGATGGGTGACTATTGGATGTAAGGGTGCCCTCTGGCTAGTCTCGTCCTTTCTCCTTAGCGTACAAGGACCGCACTCCCGGCACCAGGCTTCCACCGATTCACGCATCCCACTCCAATAGAACCGCTCCCTCAACAGCATCTCCAGCTTCTTCCACCCGAAGTGGCCAGCACCATCATGGTATGCCCGCAGGACAGTGGCGACGTCAGCTTGAGGAATGACCAACTGGCATATTTTCTCATGGGTCTTCGGGTTGATCAGCTCACGGTACAACCTCCCCTGGTGTAGGTAAAGCCGTTTCCGTTCCTTCCACAAGCGTTGGGCTTCGGCTGGGGCGGCAGGGTCTATTCCCGTAGCACCTTGTTCCACCAGAGTCTTGACAAGGCGAACGGCCGGCGCTTGATCCTGAGCTTCCTGCCACTCCTGACTGGGCCGTGGGTCCAGGTCCACTCGTTGCTGATGTACCTGTACCCTCTCAGTAGGCGGCTGGTGAAACGCCAGCAACTCAATCTCCTCGAGGTCGTCATCCTCGCACCCCTCTTCGGACAGATGGGGCATCCTGGAGAGTGCATCTGCATTGATGTTGACGCGACCAGCCCGGTACTTTATGGTGAAATCGTAATTGGCTAGCCGGGCTACCCACCGCTGCTCCAGCGCGCCCAACCTGGCCGTGTTCAGGTGCGTCAGCGGATTGTTGTCCGTAAACGCGGTGAATGTTGCTGCTGCCAAGTAGTGGCGGAACCGCTCCGTGATAGCCCACACCAATGCCAATAGCTCGAGCTTGAAGGAGCTATAGTTCTCAGGGTTCCTTTCGGTCGGCCGGAGTTTTCGGCTAGCATAGGCGATCACCTTCTCCTTTCCATCCTGGACCTGGGATAGGACCACCCCTAGCCCCACGTTACTGGCATCCGTGTGGAGGATGAATGGGCGCCCATAATCAGGGTATGCCAGGACCTCTTCTCCGGTCAAGGCCGCCTTCAGCTGGCAAAAGGACTCCTCATGCTTGTCTTCCCACAACAGTGGGGCCCCAACGGGTCTACCACCTTTGGTCTGTCCCACGAGGAGGTCTTGCATGGGGGCCGCCATCTTCGTGTACCCCTTGATAAAGCGCCGGTAGTACCCCACCAGGCCCAAGAACTGCCTTACTTCCTTCACCGTGGTTGGCCTCGGCCAGCTCTGGATGGCAGTAATCTTCTCAGGGTCAGGGGCAACACCATCTGCACTCACCACGTGCCCCAGGTACTGCACTCTGGGTTTCAGCAGGTGACACTTAGAGGGCTTCAATTTCATCCCATACTTGGCAAGGGACGCGAACACCTCAGCCAGGTGCTCCAGATGGGCTTCGTACGTCTGGGAATAAACAATCACATCATCCAAGTACAACAGGACGGTCTCGAAGTTCAGATGTCCCAGACAGCACTCCATCAGCCGTTGGAAGGTTCCTGGGGCGTTGCACAGCCCGAACGGCATACTATTGAATTCGCATAGCCCCATCGGGGTGGTGAAGGCTGTTTTCTCCCGATCTTCCGGGGCCACGGCCACTTGCCAGTATCCGCTGGTGAGGTCAAGGGTCGAGAAGTAGTTTGCAGTTCTCAGCGCAGCCAAAGACTCTTCAATCCGAGGTAATGGATAGGCATCTTTATGGGTTATCTGGTTGATCTTCCGGTAGTCCACACACATCCGCATGGTACCATCCTTCTTCTTGACCAGTACCAACGGAGCGGCCCAGGGACTACAGCTGTCCCGAATAACCCCTGCCTCCTTCATATTCCTCAACATATCCTTGGCACACTGGTAATGTGCAGGGGGAATAGGTCTATACCTCTCTTTGATAGGGGGGTGTTCACCGGTAGGGATGTGGTGTTGGACCCCCTTGATCTGCCCAAAGTCTAGGGGGTGCTTACTAAAAACCTGTTCATACTCCTGCACCACCCTGTATACCCCTGCCCTGTGATGTGTAGGGGTGTCATCAGTGCCTACATGTAGCTGTTGCTGCCACTCCTTGGTCTCCCCCTGGTGTGGGGAAGTGCTGGTGGTAGGTGGGAGTGTAGACGGACTGGTTTCCTGGATAGTGTGAGGGTCCAGGGTGAGCAGCTTGGCGATGGTGGCATACCGGGGAAGCCTGACTTCTTCCTCTCCACAGTTTAGCACTCTCACAGGCACTCTCCCTTTCTTCACATCCACCACCCCTCGGGCGGCCATCACAGTGGGCCAGTGCTCGGAAGGCAGGGGCTCCATCATTGCAGGGTAGTCACGCCCCTGAGACCCTACTGCTGCCCTACACCAGATCATCATCTCACTCCTAGGGGGCACAGTCAATGGTGCAACATCCATCACTCTCACTCCACCAATCTCCCCTCCTGTTGAGCTTACATGCTGGCGGTACATCAGGGCTCGGATCTCACGCTGCACAGCCCTCTGCCGGCTCCCTGCCGCTGTGGCGGCCAACTGTTGTAATAGGGTTAACACATCATCCATGCAGTGCTCCATCACATTGGTTCCCAGCACTATTTTCGGGTTATGGTCACTGGGTTCATTCATGATCACGATCATACCCTGGTGCTGCAGCTCAGCTTGCCCCACTGTCATGGCCACTTGTTTATACCCCACCTGGGTCAAAGGAAGTCCATTAGCAGCAATCAATGTTATACTATTATCTGGGGGCGCCAGTTCATCTACGGCCCAATACCGCTGGTACAACGTGTACGGTATGGTAGTTACCTGTGATCCAGTGTCCAAGAGAGCCATCACTGGTATGCCGTCCACAGCCACGGGGATGATAGGGCGGGCCCCGATATATCGGTCCCGCCAGTCCGGGGGGCCACGATGTTCTACTCCTGAGGATTGGCCCGGGGCCCCAGGGGTTGCTCGTTTAACGGGCACTGTCGGTAGTAATGACCCGGCTTACGGCACTTGTAGCAGATTGGGGGTCTGCTCCGCGGGTTGTTAGCACTTTTCCGCTGCATCCAGGGAACATCCTCGGGGCAGTCAGCAAGCTGGATCTGTGCTGGAGGCTGAGGTCTGGTCAGAGGTTGTAGTGCAGCCAGGATTTTGGCAAGGTCTCCGTCCATGCGACGGACCTGGGCCGCCAGTTCTTCCACTGTGCTGCTCGGGGCTGCAGATGTTGGAGAGGTGGATTTGGCCGAGGTCGCCACAACGGGAGCCGTCTCAACGGGCCAGGGGGCGGGTTCCAGACCTTCGGTTGCTGGGGGCTGTAGTGCTTTAATGGCCCGCTCCTTTAACACAGCAAAGTCCACATCAGGGTGTTCCAGAGCCCACAGCCGGAGTTGCTTACGGTCCTCAGGGGACCTCATCCCCTGCGCAAATTGCTCCACTAACATCTTGTTGCTATCCGCCTCATTAATAGGATTCGCCCGCTTCAGCGTGCGGAGGGCGGTCTGCAGACGTAGAGCATAGTCCCGAATGCTATCCCCAGCTCGTTGCCGGCACTGGTAAAACTGCATCCTCAGCTCAGCTTCAGTTCGGGTCTCGAAGGCAGTCTGTAGCTTCTCAAAGATGGTGGCTACAGAGAGCCGGTCCCCCTCGGCCCAGGTCTCCGCTTCCTGCTCCGCCGCACCGGTTAACTGGCCTAGCACTATCGCTGCACGTTGCTTATCCGTCAGGGGGTACAGCTCTAGCAACGGGTTAAGCTTTTTCCGGAAGGCCTGTAGGGCATCCGGTTTCCCGTCATACTGCGGTAGCCAGGCAGCTCCGGGCGCATAGGGCAAGGAAAATGGCATGACCTGAGCGAGCGTGGGGGCCGCGGCACCTCCCGCCGGTACGGCCGGGACCTGGGCAGGTCCATTCCCATCCGCGGGTGCCGCTGCGGCTGCGACCGCCGCTCCTCCGGCGGCTCCGTCGGGCGCAGACATCTTGTTTCCGTCCCCCTTAGCTCTTTCCGGCCCCTCCTCTCTCGGGGCGGGGTTTTGGCCTTCGCGCCTCTACTGCTCGAGAAGACGCTCGAGCGGGAACTTTTCGCGCCAAAGATGGCGGCTTCTGAAATTTTTCTGCCGGATGCCTCCGGCGGTAACAAGGCGCACCTCTACCAGACGGCAGAGCGGTAAGATCCTGTTCGTGACGCCAAGTTGTCGCGGGCGGGGAGGAGGGTGTCAGCACACCGCGCTCACCCCTTCTGCTCGGGTCCGGCTGCTCAGTGGTGGCTCGAGCCGTGGGCCGGATCCCGGGGGTTTCTTCGAGCGACGCTCCTCGCCCGTGAGTGAAAGGGGGTGTTTGGGGTGTTGGGATAATGTCCGTGACGCCACCCACGGTTGTGGTGATTGGTAGCACCACCGCTGCTTAATACGGGGATCCCGGGGATGGTGATGTGGAGCAGCCAGGTGTTGTGTTGCCCCTCCGTGGGTAGGGGTTGGTGATCCCGGGGCCCGGTGATGGCTTGGGAGGTGCAGGGCCTGGTGGGCGCAGGGACGCGGGGGCAGCGCTGTGCCTTGCGGCACTGTGGTACTCACTCAGCCTGAGACACGGACACAGTTTGTACGGTAAACCAAACGGCTGGTAGGACGGTCCCACAGACGGCTGCTTTGCTTTCCCGGTAGGTGACGGTGATGTCCCTCTTCCTTGCACCTGTATGTACGGTTGGTTGCGATGGGTCCCCACCGGTAACCCGCTCCCCGGCTTCAAGCTGGGCCGGAGGAGCACTACACTTTGCCCGCAGGCGCTGGCCCTCAGAGACTGGTGCCCTGGCGGTGGCGGCGCCTCTGTTGTACGGGTTGGGCTGTTGCCTTCAATCGGGACTTGGTTGTTGGGGGAATCTACGTCCCCTTCACTGACGGATTCGGCAAATTTGGCGACTCCTAGCCTTGCCGGGGTCCGAGAGGCCCCTGCCCTGGTGCTGACTGTCTTTCGGAACACTGCTCCAGACCACCGGGCACACAGCCAACGGGGTCCTTCCAGGAACTTCCAAACGGTCCCCCTCCGGACAGTCACCGCCGTCGCTGACCTTGCTGTTCTGGCCCTACACAAAGCTGGACCCTTCAGGCTTTCCTTCCTTCTTGTCACCTCACTTGCTTTCCTCCTTTACCACTTCTCTCTCTTTACTTTCACTTAGGTGTTTACACTTGCCCTCCCTGGGCTAATCTGCCTGGTACTTCCTGCCTCCAGAGCTGTGATCTCCTTGGTGGGCGGAGCCAACCGCCTGGCCCACCCCCTGGTGTGCATCATCAGACTCCTGGAGGAAGGCAACAAGGATTTCTGGTTCAGCTTAGGTGTGCCTACCTGGGATGTGGGGTGTGGTGGTGTTGTGACCTGTGACCCCTGGCTTGCCCAGGGCGACACAAGGTCATTGTAGATTATAGGCATTTCTGAACAGATGAGTTTTCAGGGTCCGTTTGAAGCTTGTAAGAGTAGCAGATAGTCTGACGTGTTGAGGCAGTGAGTTCCAGGAGACTGGGGATGCTCGGGAGAAGTCTTGGAGTCGGTTGCATGAGGAGCGAATGAGAGAGGAGGAGAGAAGGAGATCTTGGGAGGACCGGAGGTTACGTTTTGGAGTGTACCGAGAGATTAGTTCAGAGATATATGGAGGAGACAATTTGTGGATGGCTTTGTGAGTCAGTATTAGTAGTTTGAATTGGATACGATAGAAGATTGGGAGCCAGTGAAGGGACATGCAGAGAGGAGAAGCGGGGTGGTATTGAGGAGAGGAGTGGATCAGTCGGGCAGCAGAGTTAAGGATGGACTGGAGAGGGGCGAGTGTGTTAGCAGGGAGATCACAGAGGAGGATGTTGCAGTAGTCGATGCGGGAGATTATGAGGGCATGCACTAGCATTTTTGTAGATTGGGGATTGAGGAAAGGACGGATTCTTGGAGATATTTTTGAGTTGAAAACGGCAGGAGGTGGTGAGGGATTGGATATCTTGTATATCTTGGATATATTGTATATATATATATATATATATAGATATATATATATATATTACATGCACACACAGTATATATAGTTTGTTTTGTTCTAGGACCCTACTTGATTAATTTTATGGTCATACCAGACACAGCCATGGAGGAGGGTGGCGCTGTTTTTGGAGATGTAAAATATACCCTAACACCCTATATTACAGGGATATTTCAGGTGCTTGGGTATATACTGTATCACTCTGACCTGCGCCCCCCCCCCCCCCCCCGCTGCCAGCCCTAGAGCTCTCCATTAACCCTTCACCTCTCTTTGTGGACCTGATTAGTTACCAATATCCACAGGGGGCCACATTGTTGTTTTTGTTTCCAATTTATCCCTGGGGACAAATGTGATAAAAACCATCCATACAGGTGACAATTAAACTTGCATTTATCATGAGCTGCAGGAGGCTGGGCCCCTGGAGCTGAAAGACCCCAATCCATTCATATGTATATCCCACTGCTTCTTTCAGCAAATACAGATGTACTTATGTACTGGCCTTTCTGGCCTGGACATGGAGGTAAATTGTTTGGGGTTTTTTTCAAGTTACATTAGTACAAAGGAAAAATAATTGGATTCAGCTTATCTAAGAATTTTATAAAAGGCAATTTTATCCATTTAATGGTGGCTCAGTGGTTAGCCCTGTATGGTGGCTCGGTGGCTAGCACTGTATGGTGGCTCGGTTGTTAGCGCTGTATGGTGGCTCGGTTGTTAGCGCTGTATGGTGGCTCGGTTGTTAGCGCTGTATGGTGGCTCGGTTGTTAGCGCTGTATGGTGGCTCGGTGGTTAGCGCTGTATGGTGACTCGGTGGTTAGTGCTGTATGGTGACTCGGTGGTTTTCGCCGTATGGTGGCTCAGTGGTTGGCGCTGTATGGTGGCTGGGTGATTGGCACCGTTTGGTAGCTCTGTGGTTGGTGCCGTATAGTTAGTGGCTCTGTGGTTGGAACTGTATGGTGGCTCTGTGGTTGGCGCCGTATGGTGGCTCAGTGGTTGGCGCTGTATGGTGGCTGGGTGATTGGCACCGTTTGGTAGCTCTGTGGTTGGTGCCGTATGGTGGCTCTGTGGTTGGCGCCGTATGGTGTCTCAGTGGTTAAGAGTTTCTATGCTGCCCCAGGGTCTGCGTGGGTTTTCTGCCATGCTACAAAGACATACAGTTTACATTTGAGATGTGTAGTTATATCTTACTAGAAGGTGGCCTGATTGTAGCGTATCGGGTAGTCTAGAATGTGTATGTAGGATAGCAGATTGAATAATAAGGTAATGAATGGATGGGTTAGGTTTAATTTAGTATTCTTATAATTGTTTATTGGTTTTAAAATGACAAACAACAGAAGGAACAGTTTTAATAGATGAGTCTAATGTTTAATGATGTCCATGGCTTGTAATGAAAGAAGGCCATGAACAGTGTAAAGTTAAGTAAAAATATGCTGATGTAGTGATGTGGCCCAATGCTGGTATGTGCCCCCATCATGCGGGGCAATGTGTACGGGGGGGTAGAGCTGAGCGGGGCCATGGCGCTGAGGACAGGTGACTATTCGTGTGTGTGTGTTCAGTGTATACATGGGGGCGGCGGAGCCGAGCGGGGTAATGTGTGCGGGGGGGCGCAGTGCGGGGGGGTGGAGCCGAGCAGGGCCATGGCACTGAGGACATCAGTGCTGGGGACTGCATGGCTGGGGACAGGTGACTATTCGTGTGTGTGTGTGTGTGTGTGTGTGTGTGTTCAGTGTATACATGCGGAGGGTTGGCGAGCCGAGCAGAGTAATGTGTGCGAGGGGGGGGAGGCGAGCTACGGGTATGTGTCGGCTGGGTTGCCGGTGTGGGCTCCCGGGGGTGCAGCACTCACCGGGGAATCGGGGCTCCGTGTGGGTGCGGGGAAAAGTGTCGGGCGTCGTCCTGTTGGCCCGTAGTTCAGGCTGTTTAGTTAGGCTCCTAGCACACGTAGCCAGGGTAAATATCAGGTAACTAAGCAAACCGCTTTGCTTAATATCCCGATCTGTACCCTGGTTACGTGTGCAGGGAGCCCTAGCTGAGCCGTTGGTCGCAGGCTCTTTAGTGCACGTGCTGTGTCAACGGTTTTCACTGTAATGACGTCATTTTGGAGCAAGACAGACAGAATAAGGCAATTATATATATAGACTAGCTAATTTTCTACCTCGTGGTGCCGTCTTTCCCCCTAATTCCTGCCCAGCAGATGTTCTATAAGTATCATGCACAGGAAGTGTTCTGGAAGGATTTCGGGAGACGTTGACTGTTCCCTACAGATTCCTCTAGACGCTCACCCCTTTTTTTTTTTTTTTTGGGATCCTCCTGAACATTTAACGAGGACCTGTTACTTGTCATTAATACAGCATTGTTTTATCCAGTCTTAATGCCGCAGTTCTCCTGAATAGGACATTGATTTTCTTTTCCCTTCCTGAAATATGGCCTTCTCTTCCTTGTATGTAAATTTAGCCATGATAGGCAAGTGGGTGTGGCCATCATGAAGACGCCCCTTTGTATAACAATATTAGGTTTACATACAGAGAAGTGGGAGCCATATCTCAGGAAGGGAGAGGAATCGGAATAAAAGAAAAATACCAGATTCAGGACAACAGCGACATTTACACCGAGTAATAGTTACACATTTTAGCAAGTAACAGGTCTGTCAGATATAAACAGGGGATCTCGGTTATTATTTGTTCATGGTTCCTCAAGCCTAACAGACCCTCTACCCATAAACACATAATTCAATAACTGATCACATGTGGCAAGTGGGTAATGGATCGCATAATAGATGGATAACTCATCACACGTGACGGGTGGGTGAATGATCACATGTAGCAGGTGAGTAAGTGATCGCACGTGGCAGGTGGGTAACTGATCACAGGTGAGTAACTGATTGCAGGTGGGTAGCTGATCGATTGTGGCAGCACATGGCAGGTGGGTAATGGATGGCATCTGGTAGGTGGGTAACTGATCTCGCATAATAGATGGATAGCTCATCACTTGTGGCAGGTGGGTGAATGATCACATGTAGTAGGTGGGTAACTGATCGCACATGGCAGGTGGGTAACTGATCACAGGTGAGTAACTGATCACACGTGGCAGGTGGGTAGCTGATCGATTGTGGCAGGTGAGTAACTGTTCACACGGGGCAGGTGGGTAATGGATCGCATCTGGTAGGTGGGTAACTGATCTCGCATAATAGATGGATAGCTCATCACACGTGGCAGGTGGGTGAATGATCGCACGTGGCAGGTGGGTGAATGATCGCACGTGGCAGGTGGGTAACTGATTACAGGTGAGTAACTGATTGCACGTTGCAGGTGGGTAGCTGATCGATTGTGGCAGGTGAGTAACTGATCACGCATAATAGAGGGATAGCTCATCACACGTGGCAGGTGGGTGAATGATCACATGTAGCAGGTGAGTAACTGATTGCAGGTGGGTAACTGATCACAGGTGAGTAACTGATCGCACGTTGCAGGTGGGTAATGGATCATATCTGGTAGGTGGGTAACTGATCTCACATAATAGATGGATAGCTCATCACACGTGGCAGGTTGGTGAATGATCACATGTAGCAGGTGAGTAACTGATTGCACGTGGCAGGTGGGTAACTGATCACAGGTGAGTAACTGATTGCACGTGGCAGGTGGGTAGCTGATCACAGGTGAGTAACTGATTGCACGTGGCAGGTGGGTAGCTGATCACAGGTGAGTAACTGATTGCACGTGGCAGGTGGGTAGCTGATTGATTGTAGCAGGTGAGTAACTGATTGCAGGTGGGTAGCTGATCGATTGTGGCAGGTGGGTACCTTAACACACGTGGTACATGGGTTACTGATGACATATGTGAGGCTTATTACAGACTCCGTATTGGGGTCCAGAAGCTTCGCCTCTAATTGGGTGACAAATGTTAGATTGCTGGGGCTCCACAATGACCAGTGGGGGGAGCTCCTGAGCTATTTTCTCTCTCCTCTGCATATGAGCATCTAGGATAAACTTTACGGCCACTTAGGCTGTGTTCACACATTGCATTTTTGCTGCTTTTGTGATTTAATTAAACTAATCTTCTTTAAACATTCCTGTAGACAAATGAGGCCGCAAAAAATGCGGGGTTTTTTTTACTGCCAAGAGATCAGGTTTGGCTGCAGAAAAGACACAGAAAAAACGCAACGTGTGAACAAGACCTAACCTTGTGAAGACTGAGCAGCGCTGCACTGGCTCTTAGTGGGGTCTATAGATTGGGACAAGTCGAATTGTGTGTTATCCACTAAAGAAGAAATAAAAAATTAGCGTCTGAGAAGTCTCTGTTTTGTCTCCGGAGATGGCAGATCGTTACAGTCTCTCCCTAGATCTGCGCACGGCCTCCACCCTTAAGCTGTTACATTAATGTAATGGAAACACTGATGTATACATTAAGGATTATCTGATGCTGCCTTTTTGGCTTCACTTGTGATGTTTAGCAATGGAAACACCTTTCATCACGTCTCAGGCAGAATCCACTGCCCAGAAATAAAAAAATATGATCTTAGAAAGGCGAAAATGACTTTCCTCACTTATTTAAAGGGGTATACAGTGCGCTCGGGTGGGGGGGTGTCCCATAGAGATGAATGTAGAGGCTCAGCTGCTGCCCCGTTCCAAATAGTAATTTTATGAACCCTTTTATTTCCTTATCTTGTCGTTATTTTGGATTTGATGACGTTTTCCTTCAGAGCTGCATTCAAAATTCTGCAAATTTCCTGATACAAAGACAACATTGAAAGGTAGTTCCTATCTCCATAGATGGAGATTTTTGGATCGTCCTAGTACAAACAATCACTTTTGTTTGCAATTTACTGGCTATTAAAACTTGCCGCCGTTCTTGAAATTTTAACACTTATTTTGTTTACAGCTTGTTGCCTAGGAGACCGACCACCGCTGCTGTCTAACATTTAAGGATGGCACTGAAGCTGGCTGGGGTTAGGCGGTAACAGTGATCCCTGCTTTAAATCAGCGCTTACAAGCCCATTAGAAGCGAGCTTGTAAGCACTGCGCATGTTCTGCTGTCTTGAGGTGGCGGTCAGTCTCCAAGGAAGCAAATTGTAAACAAACAAATAGTGTTTTCTTAAAAATGGCTATAAATTTCAAATTTTTTATAAAGATGAGAATAAACCATCCAACCCAAGGAGTCTTGGGAAAGACCTTTAGGGCGCATCCCCAGGATAAGATATAACTGTCTGATAGATGAGGGTCCCTCCTCCCACCCAGAATGAGAGAGCTGCCGTCCGACATCTCTGGCAGCGGCTTATCTCCTGGAGGAAAAAAGAAACCGTTGTCCAAAATTGGACGTCAGACCCTTTTTTGCCCCAACATCATCTTTTGGGGGGATAGTTGAAGGCCCCCATACAAAGTAGACTGTTGGCCGATATCAGCGCAGTCTGTCGACAGCATTGTAATGTGTATAGATAGGGGCTTAAGGGTTTTAAGAGAACTGTGGGTAGGGTCTTCAGTTCAGAGGCAACAGAGGAGCCGGGGCAGGTGTCTGTATCTTCTTCCAGTTCTAAATTGTACTTTAGCGCCGCCCTAATCGTAGGCGGTGCTTGGAAAAATTGATCTTGCGGTGGGTTTCAGTGAAATGACACAGATAGAGGTACATGCGCACATTGACCTCCCGGTGGTGTTCAGTAAAATAGCGATGTAGCAGCGCATGCGCACATTGGCCTCCCGGTGGTGTTCAGTACATTGGTGCCGTTGCAGTGTGTGAGGCAAATCCCGGGATATGAAGATGAATTATGACTTCCAGTCATAATCGCTCATCACTCCCTGGCAGTGCCCCCTCCCTTCTTGTTCTCAATGTCCAGCATCTGTGAAGGTGTCACATCCCATGGCCATCTCCTATGATATGGAAATTAGGTGATGTGGGAACAATGGACACAGGATGACTCCCTGCCGTGACCCTGTGGTAGGAGCTGCTATCTAATTAGCAAGGCTATGGAAGTATCCAGACAGAACGACTCCAGTAAAAAATGGTTCATATCTCGCAAGCCATATTTCCGATAAATATGGCAACCATAAAAATGGTGTCTCCGCATGCGGACGATGCTGGCACACCCTTTTTATGGGAGCGGGAGCTTGGGAAATACCCCAGGCGTGATATCAGCCAATGGGGAACTAGTAGACAAGTCATGAGTCCTCTCATTCTGTAGCTAAATTCATAGCTGTCACAATGAGAGCGTTGGCGTCCGCCTACGACGCTCCCAGGCCAAGTTATGGCCGTATTCCATGTTGTGGATTTTGTCCATAACTCCAGCCAGGGGTGGAGCAGTGCTCCCTCTGAGGTCACGAAGGTGGGAGGGGACCTGGATTTGCCCAGGTTGATAACCCTACTTCGGCCATTTTCCAGGGTTCTTTCGCTGGGGGTCACGTGTAGGAAACATCTGTGGGAGTTCCTGGAAACCTGGTCTACAGCGCCCCCCTGTGGCCAGACGCACAAGGTAACTGATTGAATTGCATACCTGTTTGTAAACCATGCTTTATCTGTAACTGTACTCTGACATATGTATATTCTGTAGATTCCCTATTGTATATATTGTAGTTTCTAGTGTGCTTTAGGCTGATTAAATTATATAATTAATCTTGGGCTGTTCTGTTATCTCGATCTTGAATCCCACGTCTGTGTGTTCGGCTAATAGTTACCGTGAAGCGGTTGGTGGCAGCGAGTTGTGCCAAGGATTATTGTGGGGAGGCCAGTGAGATCCGGGGAGGTTTTATATATTCCGCCCGCGGAGGTCGGGGGAATATATACCCTACTCTCACTGGGGACCCTTCAATAATCGGCATAAGTAGTATAGCGGCCTCCTTGCTTATTGTCGGGCAATTCCATAATTGGCCTGACTATAAGAGGGGCGCTAGAGAGCGCGTCACGTGCTCTGTCTGTCGGTCGGGAGGTATAAAGGAGGGGTGACACCCACTTGTTACCCCCCGATTGTGACGTACTGGTAGCCAGCGCGGGGGATTTCTGAGTGACCCCCCCGGTGGTTTGTGACACAGTGCATGTACAGATTGACCTCCCCGGTGGTCTTCAGTAAAATAGCGATGTAGCAGCGTGTGCACACATTGACCTCCCTGTGCTCTTCATTAAAAGGCAGCATAGCAGTACATGCGCAGATTAACTTCCAGGTGGTCTGCAATATAAATAAATGCATGCACAGATTGACCTCCAGATGGGGTTCAGTAAAATAGCGACGTAGCGTTGCATGTACAGATTGACCTCCAGGTGGTCATCAATAAAATGGCACCATAGTGATGCATGCGCACATTGACCCCCACGGTAGTTTGCAGTAAAGTGCCAATGTGTAGCGGCGCATGCGCAGATTGACCTCCCAGTGGTCTTCAGTAAAATGGCAACATAGCGATGCATGCGCAGATTGACCTCCAGGTGGTCATCAATAAAATTACACCATAGTGGTTCATTGGCAGATTGACCTCTTCAATAAAATAGCGATGTAGCAGTGCATGCACACATTAACCTCCCGGTTGTCTTCAGTAAAATGGCAGCATAGCGGTTCATGCGCAGATTGACCTCCAGGTGGTCTTCAGAAAAATGCTGATGTAGCGGTGTATGCGCAGATTGACTTCCAGGTGGTTTTCAGTAAAATTGCACCGTAGTGGTGTATGCACATACTGACCTCCAGGTGGTCATGAATAAAATGGTGCCATAGTGGTGCATGCGCAGATCGACCTCCCGGTGGTCTGCAGTAAAATGCTGATGTAGCTGCGCATGCACAGACTGACCTCAGGAAGGTCGTCAGTAAAATGGCGCCATGGCGGTGCATGCACAGATTGACTTCCAGGTGGTCTTCAGTAATATGCTGATGTAGCAGTGCATGCGCAGACTAAGATCTTGGCTCGTCATTGAGCCAAGATATAGGTTTTTGCATGTGCCATCACGGCGCCATTTCCCTGTTGTTAAATCAATCTGCGCAAGCGCTGCCTGTGGCACGGGCAATGCCGGTGCAAAATTTATAACAGAAAGAAGATGTGAACACTAGGGGCAGCGGAGGGACGGGTTCACAGTCGAAGACCCCACCCATAGTCCTGCTCACATGCACCGAAAACTTAGGAAACCCAAACTTCTAATGATGATTAATCAACAACCAGGTGGCAGATTTTTTCCCTGAAGGCATCTATTGAATCTATATAACAGTGCTATCATGACCGTACCCATCATGACCGTACCCATCATGACCGTACCCAGGAGTGGAAAGATCGGGATCACGACCGGGCCCAGTGGTTCAGGGGGTCAGAGAATCTCAGCCAGTGGGGTACCTTTATTTTACCATGCATAATCCTGATGACGGCTTCTCTTGGATTGATCTGTGTACCCCACACAGTGAGCCCCATTTAGCAGAAGTGCACGGCTTTGGACCAACAGGTCTCCTGCACTTTGGGAACACAAACATCTGAGCCTGGAATATTTACTTCTCGTCACAATGTTTGACTTGCAGCCGAGGAAAGTAATGAAGTTGTGGGAGATAATGAACACTGAGATAATGAACACAACGTGTTTTATGGAAAAACAAATGTGAGAACGTGCAGAAGACTCGTGGCCGGAGGATCTCTACAGTTACGAGGGAAGACTCCAAATAGCCCTTGTCCTGTTCAGATGCCCTATAGCAGCATAAGGTCCTAATAAAGCAGAAAATGCCCCTACTCTGAAACCATTTGTTCACCACAATGGAGCTCCCTGCTGCACATGCTCATAGGCTCCCTGCTGCATATGCTCATAGGCTCCCTGCTGCACATGCTCATAGGCTCCGTGCTGCACATGCTCATAGGCTCCCTGCTGCACATGCTCATAGGCTCCCTGCTGCACATGCTCATAGGCTCCCTACTGCACAGGCTCATAGGCTCCCTGCTGCACAGGCTCATAGGCTCCCTGCTGCACAGGCTCATAGGCTCCCTGCTGCACAGGTTCATAGGCTCCCTGCTGCACAGGCTCATAGGCTCCCTGCTGCACATGCTCATAGGCTCCCTGCTGCACAGGCTCATAGGCTCCCTGCTGCACAGGCTCATAGGCTCCCTGCTGCACAGGCTCATAGGCTCCCTGCTGCACAGGCTCATAGGCTCCCTGCTGCACAGGCTCATAGGCTCCCTGCTGCACATGCTCATAGGCTCCCTGCTGCACATGTTCATAGGCTCCCTGCTGCACAGGCTCATAGGCTCCCTGCTGCACAGGCTCATAGGCTCCCTGCTGCACAGGCTCATAGGCTCCCTGCTGCACAGGCTCATAGGCGCCATTCTGCACAAGCTCATAGGCTCCCCGCTGCACAGGCTCATAGGCTCCTGTCTTACTAACACTCTAGGACAGGTTTCTATCAGCATAACAAGGCGACGGCCATTGTAATAAACTATAATGATGCACTCCCTTAGATTAAATCAGAGGGATTTGCTAATTAAAAGTATTTATGAATTTATTTATAATGATTCTCTTTCTTTATCCTTTATTACTATTACCAGAGAACCCCTTTAGATAACAGTTATTAGGTGTGAAGCCCTAATTCACTTATCTGGACCGTGTAGTGCATTTTCCTCCATTATTATTGGCTGTGTTCTATTATGGTTTGATCAAGAAAAAAAAAATGTTTCAAAATGTTCACCATCCAACCTGACGGAACTGGAGAGGATCTGCAAGGAAGAATGGCCGAGGATTCCCAAATCCAGGGGTGAAAAACTTGTTGCTTCATTCCCAAGAAGACTCATGGCTGTACTAGGTCAGTGTGATAGTCCAAACAATGGCACAATAATGCTCCCAAATGACAGCGCTATAGAGTTCCCAAATAAAATGACTGTATAACTCCCAAAATGAAAAGTACTATACAGTGCAAACATAACATTATCATACAATTTCTAGTAATCCATCAGTGTCCACATAATGTTACCACACAACAGCTTCATATAGCATTTACATACCATTATCGTGCCCTGCCTATATAACATCACCATAGAATTCCCACATGACAGTGCCGCTGAGTGCCAAAATCCCATTATATTATAATGACTAAATAACAATGACAGAGTGACCTCAGACAGATACTGTGTAAATCCCACAGAACAGGGTCATTAGTGCCCAAAACAACATGACTATGTCATTCCACATAACATTAGCAGATAATTTCCATATAACATTGCCATCAATTGCCACATAACAGTAACCTCTAACATTACTATATAATTATGGAATAACATTGCCACACAGCGCTCATATAACAGCGCCATATACTGTAATTCCCACATAGCAGAGACCAAATAACATTACTGTAGAGTTCACAAAGGCCACTTCCCCCATAACAATACCATGTAATGTCCCCACAATCGTGCCGCACAGCGCTGAAATAACAGCACCAGGTCATTCTGAGCTAACTGGGTACATGGAAGCTATAAGGAAAGAAGATTCTAGCAGGTTCTAACCCAGCATGTCTTGTAGGAGATATCACCCAGCTTTCCCAGAATCCTGAACTGCAAAACTATTTCTATTTATAATGAAGACAAAAAATTGAGTCATCACTAGACATGGCTATAGGGGCATCACTAGACATGGCTATAGGGGCATCACTAGACATGGCTATAGGGGCATCACTAGACATGGCTATAGGGGCATCACTAGACATGGCTATAGGGGCATCACTAGACATGGCTATAGGGGCATCACTAGACATGGCTATAGGGGCATCACTAGACATGGCTATAGGGGCATCACTAGACATGGCTATGGGGGCATCACTAGACATGGCTATGGGGGCATAACTAGACATGGCTATGGGGGCGTCACTAGACATGGCTATGGGGGCGTCACTAGACATGGCTATAGGGGCATCACTAGACATGGCTATAGGGGCGTCACTAGACATGGCTATAGGGGCATCACTAGACATGGCTATAGGGGCATCACTAGACATGGCTATGGGGGCGTCACTAGACATGGCTATGGGGGCGTCACTAGACATGGCTATGGGGGCGTCACTAGACATGGCTATGGGGGCGTCACTAGACATGGCTATGGGGGCGTCACTAGACATGGCTATGGGGGCGTCACTAGACATGGCTATGGGGGCGTCACTAGACATGGCTATGGGGGCGTCACTAGACATGGCTATGGGGGCATCACTAGACATGGCTATGGGGGCATCACTACACATGGCTATGGGGGCATCACTAGACATGGCTATGGGGCATCACTAGACATGGCTATGGGGGCATCACTAGACATGGCTATGGGGGCATCACTAGACATGGCTATGGGGGCATCACTAGACATGGCTATGGGGGCATCACTAGACATGGCTATGGGGGCATCACTAGACATGGCTATGGGGGCATCACTAGACATGGTTATGAGGTTTGACTCTGCAGAAACTTCTCGTCTGGACTATTAACTTTCTACTAATTGGTCTCCCTCTTACTAGACTCTCCCCTCTCTAATCTATCCTGAATGCAGCAGCCAGGATCATATTCCTCTCCACCCACTACACTGATGCCTCCATCCTGTGCCAGCCATTGCACTGGTTGCCCATTCTCTGTAGAGTAAAATATAAACTAATCGCTCCCATCCACAAAGCTCTCCACAGTTCTGCAGCACCCTACATCTCTTCCCTCATCGGTGGCATGGCTATGGGGGCGTCACTAGGCATGATTATGGGGGCATTGCTGGACATGGTTATTGGGCATCACTAGGCATGATTATGGGGCATCACTAGGCATCATAATGGGGCATCACTTGGCGTGATTATGGGGCATTTCCAGGCATGGTTATGGAGCATCACTAGGCATGATTATGGGGCATCACTAGACATGATTATGGGGCATCACTAGACATGATTATGGGGCATCACTAGACATGATTATGGGGCATTGCTGGAAAATGGGTAAAGGGGCATGTATGACTAGACATGATTATGGGGTCATCGCTAGGCATGGTTATGGAGCATTGATAGGTATGGCTATGGGCGCATTGCTAAGCATGATTATGGGGCATCGCTAGACATGGCTATGGGGGCATCACAAGGTATGGTTATGGGGGCATTGCTAGGCATGGTTATGGGGCATCATTAGGCATGACTATGGAGGCATCATTAGACATGGCTATGGGGGCATCGCTAGACATGGTATGGGGCATCGCTAGACATGATTATGCAGCCATTGCTAGGCATGGTTATGGGGCATTGCTAGGCATGATTATGCAGCCATTGCTAGGCATGGTTATGGGGCTTTGCTAGGCATGATTATGCAGCCATTGCTAGGCATGGTTATGCAGCCATTGCTAGGCATGGTTATGCAGCCATTGCTAGGCATGGTTATGGGGCTTTGCTAGGCATGATTATGCAGCCATTGCTAGGCATGGTTATGCAGCCATTGCTAGGCATGATTATGCAGCCATTGCTAGGCATGGTTATGGGGCTTTGCTAGGCATGATTATGCAGCCATTGCTAGGCATGGTTATGCAGCCATTGCTAGGCATGGTTATGCAGCCATTGCTAGGCATGGTTATGGGGCTTTGCTAGGCATGATTATGCAGCCATTGCTAGGCATGGTTATGCAGCCATTGCTAGGCATGGTTATGGGGCATCGCTAGACATGATTATGCAGCCATTGCTAGGCATGATTATGCAGCCATTGCTAGGCATGATTATGCAGCCATTGCTAGGCATGGTTATGCAGCCATTGCTAGGCATGGTTATGGGGCATCGCTAGACATGATTATGCAGCCATTGCTAGGCATGATTATGCAGCCATTGCTAGGCATGGTTATGGGGCATTGCTAGACATGATTATGCAGCCATTGCTAGGCATGGTTATGGGGCTTTGCTAGGCATGATTATGCAGCCATTGCTAGGCATGGTTATGGGGCATTGCTAGGCATGGTTATGGGGGCATTGCTAGGCATGGTTATGGGGCATCGCTAGACATGATTATGCAGCCATTGCTAGGCATGGTTATGGGGCATTGCTAGGCATGGTTATGGGGCATCGCTAGACATGATTATGCAGCCATTGCTAGGCATGGTTATGGGGCATTGCTAGGCATGGTTATGGGGCATTGCTAGGCATGATTATGCAGCCATTGCTAGGCATGGTTATGCAGCCATTGCTAGGCATGGTTATGGGGCTTTGCTAGGCATGGTTATGGGGGCATTGCTAGGCATGGTTATGGGGCATCGCTAGACATGATTATGCAGCCATTGCTAGGCATGGTTATGGGGCATTGCTAGGCATGGTTATGGGGCATTGCTAGGCATGATTATGCAGCCATTGCTAGGCATGGTTATGGGGCATTGCTAGGCATGGTTATGGGGCATTGCTAGGCATGATTATGCAGCCATTGCTAGGCATGGTTATGCAGCCATTGCTAGGCATGGTTATGGGGCATTGCTAGGCATGGTTATGGGGGCATTGCTAGGCATGGTTATGGGGCATCGCTAGACATGATTATGCAGCCATTGCTAGGCATGGTTATGGGGCATTGCTAGGCATGGTTATGGGGCATCGCTAGACATGATTATGCAGCCATTGCTAGGCATGGTTATGGGGCATTGCTAGGCATGGTTATGGGGCATTGCTAGGCATGATTATGCAGCCATTGCTAGGCATGGTTATGCAGCCATTGCTAGGCATGGTTATGGGGCTTTGCTAGGCATGGTTATGGGGGCATTGCTAGGCATGGTTATGGGGCATCGCTAGACATGATTATGCAGCCATTGCTAGGCATGGTTATGGGGCATTGCTAGGCATGGTTATGGGGCATTGCTAGGCATGATTATGCAGCCATTGCTAGGCATGGTTATGCAGCCATTGCTAGGCATGGTTATGGGGCATTGCTAGGCATGGTTATGCAGCCAATGCTAGGCATGGTTATGGGGCTTTGCTAGGCATGGTTATGGGGCTTTGCTAGGCATGGTTATGCAGCCATTGCTAGGCATGGTTATGGGGCATTGCTAGGCATGGTTATGGGGCATTGCTAGGCATGGTTATGGGGCATTGCTAGGCATGGTTATGGGGCTTTGCTAGGCATGGTTATGCAGCCATTGCTAGGCATGGTTATGGGGCATCGCTAGACATGATTCGATTTATCTCTAGACACGGTTATGGGGGCATCACTAAGTATGATTATGAGGCATCACTATGCATGGCTATGGGGGCATCGCTAGGCATAGTTATGGGGCATTGCTGGAGAAGGGTGCCACTCGTGCAGGAGCAGTATAGTGCCCCCAGTGGTTGTCACCCAGCTTTCCCAGTAGCTGGTGACGATCCAGGGGATTTTTCCCATTTTGGGGGAATGTTCTCCTCTCCCAGCTCTGCTACATCTGCACACCTCACAGGTCTGAGTCCCAGCTGTAGTAACGTGGCTTGTACAAGTCGTCTCATGCAGACAGCCCTAAGGGAGGGTGGAGAGGCAGGAGAAAGAGGAGTGTGTCTCCTGTGCTCATGGGGGAGGGGACCAACTACAGGCAACAGCCGCTCTCACAAACAGTAGTGAGACATCCCCAACACTTTATCCGTCAATCAGGCTTAATGGGGTATAAAAGCCCCTGCTGCAGCCCTGTGCGAGCAGCGGAGAGCAGCAGCTGCCGGCGATCAGCGCGAATGATGGGCAGCGGGCTGCAGCCGGGCACTCCTCTCTAGGGCAGCGACTCGCACAAGTGGATGGTAAAGTTTGCAGCGGACTGGCACGGCGGAGGCATCGGCATGGAGTGGAGGTGTCTGGGCAGGCTGCTGGTGCTGCCCGTGCAGATGGTCCTGTGTCTGATCAGAGCTGCCGCCTGCCTGGTACTGCCCACCCGGCTGCGGGACCTGCGGGGGGACACCGTGCTCATCACCGGCGGGGGCAGGGGCATCGGCAGGCACCTGGCCAAGGAGTTCTCCAAGCACGGGGCCAAGAAGGTGAGTGCTGCGCTGTGGCCACCATACCCATGATGGCATATTAGAAACCTGGCAAGGCACCCACCTAATCAGGAGGGTCTCTGTAACCCCACAGATTGGCATTATCATTATTAATGTGCATTGGCAGTGCCCAGATAACTGGGTACATGGACCCAGGCACCCACCTAATCAGGAGGGTCTCTGTAACCCCACCGATTGGCATTATCATTACTAATGTGCATTGGCAGTGCCCAGATAACTGTGTACATGGACCCAGGCACCCACCTAATCGGGAGGGTCTCTGTAACCCCACAGATTGGCATTATCATTACTAATGTGCATTGGCAGTGCCCAGATAAAGTAAAGAAACCCAGACTGACATGATCTGAATAGTAACCTATTGGTAATTCCCAGACTGGCATTGCCATGACTTGCTACTGTGTCTTATATTACTTTTTACTAAGGGCTTATTTTCAGGGGATATCTTATATTTTTCTTGAGTCCTCCTTATTTTTGAAGTAGGTCTTATATTTTAATTGTACCCCAAAATTGTACTAGGTCATATTTTTGGGGAAATTGGGTAGTACAGATGGGAACACATGCAAAGCCTGGCATTATTTGGGCATGTGTGATTTTCATATATGACCCACTTATGTATAAAGCCATCCCTAATATTCATGCCCACCTTAGTGCTGCATATTCTGCCCCCCTAGCTCTCACCTATAGTACTGGTACATTGATGTAGGCATTGTGAGGAAGCCTGGCATCAAGGGCACCATGCTCTTCATGGGTTAAAAGGGTTGATTAGTGTTATATATGTATAATATTATTCTAATAATATTTGGTTATAAAATATGATTTATAAGAACCCTGCAGAGCGTCCCCCATTGGTTGTCCATGGCTATCTTTACCCCCGGCTTCGTTTGCCTTCTAGCCCCCATTGTCTTGCTTCATTTTAGACTTTGTGATCCCCTCATTAAATGCTATTGACCCACCACCCCCCTCCTCAGGTACCAGAGTGAGCAGACTTGTCTGGCAACTTATGGGTTATTCCATTCTTGAGTGAGTGTTGTGTATTCTTGGGAGAGTTGAAGAGGAGCCAAGACAGTCTGAGAACACTTGCACCTTCCTCGCCTGTCTTAAGTGGCGTCAAGGTTTGGACGTGCGAGGTGGCTGCGGGCTGAGCTCATTTGGAAATGTCCCAAATCGCACAGTCTGCAGGGCACACCACAGCTCGGCGCGGAGTCACCTCCTGACCCTGTGACTGTGTTGTGTAAGGACTCGGCACAAGGTCCACGTTGAGGACATGATGTGATCTCTGGACCCAAATGTTAGATTTCCACCTCTGTTTGCTGGGTAAACCTCTCGCTTGTTGCAGTCAGGTGGTTCAACCTCATGATCCGCTCTAGAAATAGATCTGGGCGGAACATTACATCTTGGCAGAGGGGAGAACCCGCTATTTAAAAAGATACGACACTCTGTAGCCTCCTTCCATCGTTCATTCATTGTGGTTTTCCGGTAGGAAAGACCTTCTGGTACCGTGCATTGCTCTACGTGCCCAGTCCTCAGACTGGCATGTGTTCCAGGTGCCACAGATGCCAAGTATTGCCACAAAATTACAATGTCTTTTCTATGTCAACACTTGGGTAACATTTTGTAGGGTGTGGATGATGGGCGAGCATCGTAAAAGTGTAATAAGTACCCTTATCCTTTAAAGGGCTCGTGAAGATGAAGATTTGAGACTTTGGTACATAATGTCTTTACTAAAAAGCATTCACAATATTGACAAGCGAGCACTACCGAGTACAGTACTTGTAACGGGCTTGTGGTTCTCGGACTGGCATGACTCGTCTACCAAGTATAATGGAAATCAATGGAGAATAAACATTTTTTTTCCAGAAGATCTTCCGGAAAAATGCTTGAGTTTGCCATAGACTTCTATTATTCTCGGTACACGAGTCAAATCCGTCCAACTGCTCGTTATGAGTATTGAGCATGGAAGTGCTCACTCATCACTAGTTACAAGTACCAAGCACCAGAGCATGGTAGTACCCGCTCATCACTAGTTATGAGTACCGAGCATGGTAGTGCCCGCTCATCACTAGTTACACGAGTACAGAGCACCCGAGCTTGGTAGTGCTCGCTCATCACTAGTAGCGAGTACAGAGCACCCAAGCATGGTAGTGCCCGCTCATCACTAGTTACCAGTACTGAGCACCCAAGCATGGTAGTGCCCGCTCATCACTAGTTACCAGTACTGAGCACCCAAGCATGGTAGTGCCCGCTCATCACTAGTTGCGAGTACAGAGCACCCAAGCATGGTAGTGCCCGCTCATCACTAGTTACGAGTACCGAGCACCTGAGCATGGAAGTGCTCACTCGTCACTTATTCTTAGACCTCCCCTAAAGAGGGCTTGTTCAATATTGGAGAAACATGGCTACTTACTTTTAAAAACAGTGCCACACCTCTCTATAGAGGGAGGGCGGTATTGCAGCTCAGTTGAGCCGGGATGCAATACCGGATGAATCCTGGTGTGGCGCTGTTTCTCAAGGAAAGAAGCTATTGGGGGGGGGGGGGGAAGGGGGAGGTTTCTAATTCTGGACAACTCCTTGAAGGGTCCTTAATTTGATATTGTTCAAACTTCTGTCGTAGACGTTACAGCTCTGGGTTGAGCGCTGACCACTGTGCCATGATGAATGTTGGCCCTCTATGTCCACTGTATACTATACCTGTATTGTAACACTTGCTGTATACTTGTAGCACATGCAATGACTATATTAATCTGATGTGGACACCGCCTATTGACTACATGGCATGGTGCCATGGTGAATGTTGGCACTCTTTACATGCTGTATATTATTGCACTCCGGTATCTTGACAACTCCGCACTTTGACCTGATAACGTTACAAAACACACAGTCCTCACCAGACCATGACCTCAATCAATGGCCCTAGCATGTTGTAGTTCGGCTGCAGTCTAGGGTCCAACGCTCCAGACGCTTTCGCTCTCTCTGATCACAATGATCAAAGATTTGTAGGAAAACTATTTTTTAAGCAAATTATTAATAGAATTTTTTTTATGATTCTTTTCATTAAAGCCGACCTGATAATTTGGGGGGGTCATGACACGTAGTGGTGGTTTCATTAATAACCGGCACATGTTGCGTGTGCACCATATGGTTGTCCTCGTCCTCCTGAACGTCCTAACCAGGGACTCAAGTGGTCGCGCGCTGTGTTTATATCATGTCTGGTTTATGAGCTTCAGAAGCTACTTGTGAATGGCCTCTAATGTAACTACAATGTGCGCTCTCCGTGCACTGGCAGGCGTCCAGCTCTTGGCACTCGCTAGTTGGGACCTTCTGTCTGTAGGTGATGTCATGTCAGGATTTTGTTTGGTTTTTTTTTTGTAGCACACAGTATTCATTCTATACCATACTGGATCCTAGCCTGTGAATTTCCGAATTTAATACTTGTGCTTTGTAGATGGAGCAGTTCAGACACTGGAGTTGTAGATGAGGAGATTCCATCAATTACCATTCCCTAACTATAGGCTTCCTACAGTCTACATTCGTGTATGTTACAGGAGGGCAGCGCTTCCCTGGACTGTTGCGGTTGTTCTTTTTCAGACTGGATTTTAGGACTTATTTGTAGACTAAGAAAGGTTTTAAGCTTATCCATAAGTTTCTAGACTAAGAAACATCTCCATTTTATCATTGGAAGATAAACTGCTCTTCTCGATCCCTGAGCCATGACTTTCTTGGGGTTCAGGAGATGCTTGCATGCCTCAAGTCTGTCCATGTCAATGGTAATTTCTTCTAGGTCCGCTTGCATGCACCAAGTATGTCCATGTGAATGGTGGTTTCTTCCAGGGGCGGTTGCGTGCCTCAAGTCTATCCATGCCAACGGTTGTTTCTTCCAGGTCCGCTTGCGTGCATCAAGTCTGTCCATATGAATGGTCGTTTCTTCCAGGTCTCGGCACATTGCTGGATTCCTTCTCTCGTGTTCTCTCTGCATGCCACCAGAGGGCAGAGAGAAGGTCTCTACTGCCAGCAGTATGAACAAGAACTTTACATATATTTGTGTAAATGACCCTACTATACCTGAAGGAATATATTCTACTTGGTCACTAATGACATCTTGTCGCAAAGCATGATGGTCAAGTCAAGGCATGATGCAACCTTTTGAAGGAAGCCTAGTCACACATACTAACCTTTTGGGAAGAGAAGACTCATGACTTGGCTCCAGCTCATGAGTATGGTGTGGTTAACGTGTAGGGGGAGTAAACCAGCTCACCTGTATGTAAGGCTAGTTTCACACTTGCGTTGGGTTGAATCCGCTGGGTCCGTTGCTGCGTCGTTTTGACGCATCCGTTATTTTTGTGGTGTCAACGTTTGCAACAGGTCCGTTATTTCACAGGAATCCGTTAGCTGATTCCTGTGAAATAACGGACCGTTGCATCCGTTTGGTGTCCGTTAGGCGTCCGTCTAACGGAATCCGTGGGCTCTGTTTTATTTCTTTTTTCATTTTTTTTTTTTTTCATTCTGGGCATGCTCAGTAGAAATTAGCGGAATCCAGCAGCGGATTCCTTTGTTAAGCACTTAGCAACGGAATCCGCTACCATAGGGAACCATTATAAATTTTAACGGAACCAACGGAATCCGTTGGTTGGCGTCATTTTGACGCCAGCATTTAACGTTACATTCTGTGTTGCTTCCGCTCGGCGGAAGCAACGAGCATCGGCCAACGGAAGCAACGCGGGTACTTTTGGCACAATCCGTCATCAATGCAAGTCTATGGGAAACAACGGAATCCGTTAACGTATTCCGCTGTTTCCCAAGACAGCGGATTGGGCCAAAAAAAAACAACGCAAGTGTGAAAGTACCCTAAGGCTGAGTCTGCGTTAGAGCACAGAAATTCGTGTGGCTTCACGAAGAGCAAGGCAATGATAAAAGGGGGTAAAAAGCCAGCTCCATAAAATTCCAAAAAACTTTGTGAAAAAACACTTAAAAAATAAAATTCATGATGCAATGAAAGCAACACGTTTCGAACATACCAACTTTCTTTGTCAAAGCTATGACCAAGAATGTTTGCACTTTCGAAACGCATTGCTTTATTGCATCGTGGTTATTTTGGAACTTTATGGAAGTGGATTTTTTTTTTTCTCCCCATTTATTTTCTTTCCATGGCGTGGTTGAGATGTTTATATGTTGCACAGTCCTAAAGATGACCATAGATAATAGATATTTGTTCACAAAACCTAATAGTTTAGACAAGATCGGCTGACATTTCAATGTTTGGTGGCAAGAGGCATTCAGGGGTGGACATATCATTGGTGCAGCCACACAGGGGCCCTAGAGATAAGGGGCCCACTTCTACCTCCAAAGCAAGTGGAATTATGCATTATGGTGAGCAATTTAACGGCAAAGGGCCCATATATTTTTGGACACTAGCCTTCTTTTGCCCACGTCTGCCACTGGTGCCTAAATACATGCAATAACGGTCGGGTAAAGGTGCATGATGAATTGAAGAAGCAGATGTTTATCCTTCCAAGAAACAAAGCTTCGGGGTTGGTAAAATACAACATGCCGTTCCTACAGGGGAGGGTTGGGGGACCCCAATACACAAGTTGACCGTGCGATAACTGGTAATGCAGATGACTTGTGTATGACCAGTATGGATTCTTTTTCGGAGGGTGAAACCACTGGTCTGGTCCCTCAACCTGTAAAGTTTAACTTCTCATTTTCTTCATTGTGGGCTGAAGGAACGCTGCCCAAGAACCTTTCCCAGCTCAATTGGATGATCTATAACCTGCCGCACTCCCGGGAACTTCACACTGGCATAAAGGGGCATTGTTCAAGTCAACCGCATGTGGAGGCAATTACATGAAACTTTGGTTCTTGTGATCTTGTGAATCCACTGAGATTTTCTTCCCTTGCTAATGAATTATAGCACAAGGCTTAGTGTTCTGTAGCCGCCGCGCGTCACCTTTTCTTGTTTCCGGTACCAAGTGTCATTTCTAACTGCACCTCAATGATGGCTGTGTGAAAGCTAACCTGTCATCCTTGTAAATGTACTTTTCTCAGCGAGTTGTGAACAGTCTTTCTTCACAGCTACCAAGTTATTTTAAGCTGGTGAACACATGGAGCCTGCCCCCTCGTTGAAGGATTTTTTTTTTTTGCATAGACTAAAGAATAAAGTCCTCGTTAAGCAGGGATTATAAAGAAAAACCGTAAAAGTCTTGACACTTGATGTGGTATTATGATTAAAGCCTTGTTGACGTATTGCAATGACGTCCTGGCTTTGAACCCAACAGAGTTCTTCTCGCACTCCAAAAATATACTGATAGGACAACTAGACCCTGAGATTTTGTTCTTAGTCTTCTGGACACTATTTTGTCACATTTTTGAAGGGTTAGTCTTTGCCATCTTCAGGAGCGCACCGCTCCTCTGCCTCTTGGCTTCCTGCTGGTCATTGGTGGAGGACTCCTCATGATTGCCAGCTTGGACCAACAGTATGGCTACACCGCTGGTCAGAACTGGGCTCCCTGGTGGTGCAATTAGAGGTAACTTTGCCTCTGAGGCTTTGGCAAGGCACAGGTTCACCGACTCTTACCAAATCCTGAGATCCAGCTATTTTCAGACCAGCATGCGCAAGCTGTAGCGCAAAGAGCTTGTAAGCACTGTGCACTCACTTGGTCAATAAGTAGAACACAACACAAATGACAATTCTGTTTTTGAGAACATGGAGGAATTGTAATAAAGATTTCAAAGTTGCTTTTAAGACTTTCCGTGTCTTAATTAATAAAGTCTTTTAATATAGTTCTATAAACAGTGAAATATTGCCCATTCCCATGTGGAAGGGCGAAAAAAAATGTGAACTGTTCTATGCAGACCCCCAAATAATATATTGGCTAATGAAGATTTAAAGGAAACATTTTGGGCCGGATTATACACCAAAGAAAGCACTGTCCCATACGTCTTCTAGATCTAGAAGTGTGGACCAATGGTTAATTGATATATGCCACTGATCTGCCATAATTTGCACACTAGTTATGTGCATGATACCCCATATGTTGCTTGCAGTTAAAGATGTCCATTTGTACATGATGATGAAACCCATTGATATCATATTAGTTGACCTCCATTTAATGGGTGAACCACATCCCTCCACAAAACCGAGGGCAGGAGATGTAGCCAAGAGGCCTTCTTCTGTAACTGTAGTGGGCTAGATGACAGCACCCGTGGTTCAGGTCCTCACGCTCTTTGGACACTTTTGGTGAGAGATGTGACCAGTCTCTTATCTGGAGGTAGACTTCAAGAGCTTCCAAAGATCTTCTCAAACCGTTTTCCAACATTATAAAATCGTCTTTTTTGTTCTCCAGTATAAAAACCTTTCAGTCTCGCACGGCCAACAAAAGGTCCATTACACAGCCAACTGATAATGGACTATCTCTAGTTTACAGTCATGTCAATGGGAATACATTTTGTTATCTAAAGTGTAGATAAATTAGTCTGTGACCAAGAACAACTAGCAGAACCCAGCTATAGATAGGACTGGAGACTTCCGCAAGAAACCGAATAGGACTTAAAAATAAAGTTGTTTTACAATGGCGAGTTTGACCACATCTACGGGTGATTATTGTAATGGTATCATTAGACAGAACTCGAGACATTCACATATGGCCTTCTTCACATGTACCCATTGTAACCTATGGGGTTGCTCATGTAACAATGTTTTGTTTTGTTTTTTCTTTTCCCTAAAAGTAAATTGTACACCATTTTTATAGAACATAGCACTACTAATTTTGTCTCCGAATAGAACTTTGTAGGCCTCAATATTAAATTGAGGGCATATGTAGAATTTTTGGACCCTTAGCATGCAGAAGTTGTATAGAGCTGTGATGTTTCCAAGAGGCCTTAAACGTTTTTCCATTTTAGGATCCACTTTTTTTTTTAAAAAAAAAAAGTGCTATAACATCTGTAGACCTCGTGACTTTTTTTTTTATTTTTCTTGGCTCCAATTCCAGTTTTGGCAGAAAAGCAAACCCCTAGGTCCGCAAAGGCAGAAGAACTGTGAGACAATCATGTGGTTTCTGGCCATAGAAGGTCACAGCTTTTGGTTCCGCACAGTGCTCCCTGACTTTCCATTGTTCCTGCTGTCAGTAGTCATTGGTATAGGTAGCTTTCCTGCTGGATTCATCTCTCCCCCTTTTAAACCCAGTGGGAGCTCGATTTCCATGTGAAGCCCCACAGGTGTTGTGGCGGTGCATTACCTTCAGGGACTCCACGTGGAGGAACAGTCTGGTCACAGGTAGGTTGCTTCTTTATATATGTAGTTTCGTGACGCCACTCTCGGTATTGCGGTCAGGGGACCGCCACTGCAGGTTAAGGGACGCCTGGGGTTGTTGGTAGGTGCAGTTAGATGGTGTGGCCCCCCGAGAGTAGGGCTGGCCCCAGGGCCCGTTTTGAGTGGGTGGAACCACAAGGCGCAGAATGACTCAAACACAGTCCAGGCAGTCTTTCAGGATTTTTACTCACAGTTGATGGTAGGTTGAGTAACCGGGATGAACCAGGCTGGAACCAGGTATCCTTCCTAGCCCTGTGTGTTTTGGGGTGACTCCCTACTTGAAGCCCTGCTGGGGTCGCCCAGGGAAGTTGCTGCTGCCTGTTCTCCCCTTCTTTTGGCCCGTTTGCTTGTAGCCTGGACCAGGTCACTCCGGCTGCTTGCCTCCTGTGAACTACGGGCCCTCACTTTGCAACGTGGCTGCGGACTCTGTGGTGGTATGGCGTGGGTCTGAAGTGCCCCCACCGGCAGGTTTGGCAGGAGAAAATTGAATAAATCTCTGCACTGGGACCTGTTACCCTTGCGGGCCTGGTACCTCCCTGGCAGTCCCCTTACTCTGCCACCCCTTTAATGTACTAGCCTGGGGTGGATTTCGGATGGCACTACCAGGTGACCGATCTCCCCCCGTCGGTAGTCACTGCGCGTACGTTGTCTGACTAGTGGCAGCCTCAGGTCTCCTCTTTGCGTCCACTCTCCCTGAGCTTCACTTCAGACTGGCTCACTACTTCCTCTCCTCTGTGCCTGCCTACGCCACCTAACAACCAGGCTCTTTACCACACCCCTTGAGTGGAGATGGAGGCCATGCCCCCTCCTGGATTCCCCAGGGGTCCACTCAAAGGTAGATGTGTGAGACCTGATTACTATGCGCCTGTGTAACCACACCTCGGTCAGCCTTCTGGTTTACCTGTGTTGCACTGCCCCCATGGGTGCAGTACTCAGTGGTGCCTGACCAGGTCAGGGGCGCCACATCCACACAGCTGTTTATCGTCAGTATTCCATTGGTGCTTAATTACTTCATTCCTAAAGGCCATGTCTCACTAAGCGACATCGCTAGCGACATCGCTGCTGAGTCACGGGGTTTGTGACGCAACAGCGATCTTGCTAGCAATGTTGCTGTGTGTGACATTCAGCAACGACCTGGCCCCTGCTTTTTGGTTGTTGCTCTCCCGCTGTGAAGCACACATCGCTGTGTTTGACAGCGAGAGAGCAACAATCTGAATGTGCAGGGAGCAGGGAGCCGGCTTCTGCGGACGCTGGTAAGCAAGGTACACATCGGGTAACCAAGCAAAGGCTTTGCTTGGTTACCCGATATTTACCTTGGTTACCAGCGTCCGCAACTTCTACAAGCCGGCTCCCTGCACACGTAGCCAAGGTACACATCAGGTAACTATAAGCAAAGCCCTTTGCTTAGTAACCCGATGTGTACCATGGTTACCAAGCACAGTGTCACAAACCACCGGGGGGGGTCACTCAGAAATCCCCCGCGCTGGCTACCAGTACGTCACAATCGGGGGGTAACAAGTGGGGTCACCCCTCCTTTATACCTCCCGACCGACAGACAGAGCACGTGATGCGCTCTCTAGCGCCCCTCTTATAGTCAGGCCAATTATGGAATTGCCCGACAATAAGCAAGGAGGCCGCTATACTACTTATGCCGATTATTGAAGGGTCCCCGGTGAGAGTAGGGTATATATTCCCCCGACCTCCGCGGGCGGAATATATAAAATCTCCCCGAATCTCACTGGCCTCCCCACAATAATCCTTGGCCCAAACTCGCTGCCACCAACCGCTTCACGGTAACTATTAGCCGAACACACAGACGTGGGATTCAAGATCGAGATAACAGAACAGCCCAAGATTAATTATATAATTTAATCAGCCTAAAGCACACTAGAAACTACAATATATACAATAGGGAATCTACAGAATATACATATGTCAGAGTACAGTTACAATCAAAGCATGGGTTACAAACAGGCATACACAGTTCCAGCAGTTACCTTGTTGCGTCTGGCCACAGGGGGGCGCTGTACCCAGGTTTCCAGGAACTCCCACAGATGTTTCCTACACGTGCCCCCAGCGAAAGTACACTGGAAAATGGCCGAAGTAGGGTTATCAACCTGGGCAGATCCAGGTCCCCTCCTACCTTAGTGACCTCACAGGGAGCACTGCTCCACCCCTGGCTTGAGTTATGGACAATATCCCAACATGGAATATGGGCCATAACTTTGCCTGGGAGCATCGTAGGCGGACGCCAACGCTCTCATTGTGACAGTTATGAATTTAGCCACAGAACGAGGGGACTCATGACCTGTCTGCCAGTTCCCCATTGGCTGATATCACGCCTGGGGCATTTCCCAATGTCCTGCTCCCATAAAAAGGGGGTGCCGGCATCGTCCACATGCGGAGACACCATTTTTATGGTTGCCATATTTATCGGAAATATGGCTTGCGAGATATGAACCATTTTTTACTGGAGTCGTTCTGTCTGGCTACTTCCAGAGCCTTGCTAACTAGCTAGCAGCCCCCACTACAGGGTCACGGCAGGGAGTCATCCTGTGTCCATTGTCCCCACATCATCTCATTTCCATATCACAGGACATGGCCATGGAGGTGTGTGCTTCACAGATGCTGGACATCTGAGGACAAGAAGGGGGGGGGGGCACTGCCAGGGAGTGATGAGCGATTATGACTGGAGTCATAATTCATCTTCATATCCCGGGATTTGCCTCACACCTCCCCCCTTTTGAGGGCGCTAGGGGGGCAGCACACTCCGGTGTTCCCCCGTGCGCCCGTCCGCGACCTCTCCTTGTCGGGACAGCCCGTCTGCGTTACCGTGGTCACGGCCCCTTTTGTGGCGAATGGTGAAGTTGTATTGCTGGAGCGCAAGGCTCCATCGCAACAATCGCCCATTCGTCCCAGAGACGGTGTGCAACCAGCTGAGGGGATTGTGGTCCGTCTCCACGATGAAGTGGCGCCCGTATAGATAGGGTTGCAGACGCTGCAGGGCCCACACTATGGCCAGGCACTCCTTCTCCATCGTGGAATAGGCAACTTCCCTTGGTAACAGCTTCCTGCTCAGGTACAAGACTGGGTGCTCTTGGCTCGCAGAGTCCACCTGGCTGAGCACCGCACCGAGGCCGAAGTCACTGGCGTCGGTCTGTACTACAAACGGCCGCGTGAAGTCGGCTGCCTGTAGCACGGGCGGGCTGGACAGGGCGTCCTTTAGGGCCCGGAAGGCTGTCTCGCAGTCCATTGTCCAATCGACTGCAGAGGGCAGCTTCTTCTTGGTGAGGTCCGTCAAGGGCTTTGCCAGGCTACTATAGCATGGAACAAACCTCCTATAGTACCCAGCGGTCCCCAAGAAGGACATCACCTGCTTCTTGGTCCTGGGGGTGGGCCAGGATGCGATGGCTTCCACTTTCTCAGGCTCGGGCTTCAGTGTTCTCCCACCTACCCGGTGACCGAGGTACTGGACCTCGCTCATGGCCAGCTGACACTTTCCCGGCTTGATGGTCAAACCTGCCCGGTGGATCCGCCTGAGCACCTGTGCTAGATGCTCTAGGTGGTCCTCCCAGGTGGGACTGAAGATGGCAATGTCATCCAGGTACGCGGCCGCGTACCCTTCAAGTCCCTTGAGCAGGGTGTTGACCATCCGCTGGAAAGTGGCAGGGGCATTCCTCATCCCGAATGGCATCACCGTGGACTCGTACAGTCCAAATGGGGTAATAAAGGCAGAGCGTTCCCTGGCCTTGCGAGTCAGGGGGATCTGCCAATATCCCCGGCTCAGATCCATGATGGTCAGGTACTGAGCCCCGGCCAACTGATCGAGCAGGTCATCGATGCGTGGCATTGGGTACGCATCGGCGACCGTGACCGCATTGAGCCCCCTGTAGTCCACGCAGAACCGAGTGGTTCGGTCCTTCTTAGGGACGAGGACTACAGGCGAGGCCCAAGCGCTGTTGGATGCCTGGATCACCCCCAGCTTCAGCATCTCGTCAATCTCCTGGCGCATGTGTTGCTGCACCTCCAGGGAGACCCGATATGCTGAACGCCGGATCGGGGGATGATCCCCAGTGTCCACGTGATGGACAGCCAAGTCAGTCCTTCCGGGCTGGTTGGTAAACAACCCCCGGAAGGGGTGTAGGGTGGCCCACAGCTGGGACCGTTGGTCCTCCAAGAGCTGGTGGCCAACCTCCACATCCTCAATGGATCCGCCTGCCCTAACCTGGGCTAGCATATCCGGGAGGGTTTCCGCTTCTCCCTCCTCGGGCAGGTTGCACACGGGGAGCGCACATGCCTCCCGCTCATGATGTGCCTTCATCATGTTCACATGGAAGGGCTTCCGCCTTCCACGGGCAGGGTCCAGGGTGACCAGGTACGTTACAGGGTTGAGCTGCTGGTACACGAGGTATGGGCCTTCCCAGGCTGCCTGAAGCTTGTCCTGTGGTACGGGGACCAGTACCCACACCTTTTGACCCACTTGGTAGGTCCTCTCACAAGCGTTCTGGTCGTACCAACGCTTCTGATCGGCCTGGGCTTGAGCCATATTGTCGTGTACCAGTTGCGTCAAGGCCTGCATTTTGTCCCGGAAGCGCATGACATACTCGATAACCGACACTCCAGGGGTGGCCAAATCCCCTTCCCAAGCCTCTTTCACCAGAGCCAGGGGGCCCCGCACACGTCGCCCGTACAGGAGCTCAAACGGTGAGAATCCTGTTGAGGCCTGTGGAACCTCCCGGTAAGCAAATAACAGGTGTGGGAGATACCGCTCCCAGTCACGCCCATGGGAGTCGACCAACATCTTAAGCATCTGCTTTAAGGTGCCATTGAACCGCTCGCACAGGCCATTAGTCTGTGGATGGTACGGGCTGGCCACCAGATGTCGCACCTGGACTTGCTTACAGAGGGCCTCCATCAGCTGGGACATGAATTGGGTCCCCCGGTCAGTGAGCATTTCCTGGGGAAAACCCACTCGGGAGAGAATCTCCAGCAATGCGGTGGCCACCTTGTCAGCCCGAATGGACGACAAGGCCACTGCTTCTGGGTACCGGGTGGCATAGTCCACTACCGTCAGTATGAAGCGTTTCCCGGAGCTGCTGGGGATGGCCAGCGGGCCGACCAGATCCACAGCCACCCTCCTGAAAGGCTCATCGATGATTGGCAGAGATACCAGTGGGGCTTTGGGGCGTGGCCCCGCCTTCCCCACTCTCTGACAGGTTTCACACGAACGGCAGTAGGCAGCCACATCGGCCCCCATTTTTGGCCAGTAGAAATGCTGGTTTAACCTGGCCTTGGTCTTAGCGATCCCTAGGTGTCCGGCCATCGGAATCTCATGTGCGATCCGCAACAACTCCGTCCGGAACGGATAGGGTACCACCAACTGTCGGTCCCTGGGCCACGCCTCCGGTGAACCCTGCTGGACCGTGGCCCGGTACAGCCGTCCTTGGTCCCAGACCACTCGCTCCGGGTCCGAGTCCGAGGGAGGCTGTGCCGCCTGCTCCTTAAGAGCTTTCAGGCTGTCGTCAGCTTCTAACGCTGCCTGAAACCCCTGACTAGATGTGGCCAGAATCGACGAGACTGTCACATCTTCAGTCAGTACCCCGGGACCTGTGTCCTGGCCTCCACCTGACTCGGCTGCCACTTGGTCAGAAGGGGAAGAGCTATCGGACCTCCGGGAGGCCCCTTGGCTCCCAGCACTCCCACTGCGGGTGACAGCGGCCACAGCCGCTGCGACCGTGGGTCGTGCCTGCTCCTCCTCCGTTCCTGACCAAGTCGCCGGTTCAGGCAGACCTACCTGGCTTCCTGACACCCCGGTTGTGGGGGAACCATGCACCGAGATCTTACCTGGGAGCACTTCCGCTCCTGGACCGGCCCCAATCTCACCTGCCTGTTCCCCTCCTGCAGCAACAGAACCCCGCTGTGAAATCTCTGGGGACCCCACATTTGCTGTGGTAGCCCCCACCCCACACACTGGTCCTCCCCCTGCAGCACCCTGCTCTCTGCTTATCCCTGCAGAGGGCAACAGATCCCAGCTCACAGGCTGATTACTTGTAGAGGCATTGTCACACCTTTCTCTGACCCCCTCCCCTGTCACAGCTGCAGCTGAGTGTGTGTCTATGGTGTCTATGCAAGCAGAAATATCAGAGTTCACTCCCTCCTCCCTTACATCATTCATAGATAACACATTAACATTGTTAGGAGTCATGTCAGTACGGGCTGAAGGTTCAGCCCTTGGGGGGGGCCCAAACTGGGAGGTTATCTGCCCCAAATCTGTCCCAAGTAGCACGTTTGCAGGGATCCGATCAGTTACCCCCACCTCCCTCACCCCCCGCCCTGCGCCCCAGTCCACATAAATGTCAGCAACAGGCAGCGCCGGGTCAGTGCCTCCAATCCCGGAGACAGCGAGGGTTTTTCCAGGGATCAAGTCTTGGGGGGACACCATCTCAGGCCGCACCAGAGTCACCTCCGAGGCGCTGTCTCGCAGTCCTATGGTCACAGACCGGCCGACGGTGACAGGTTGGAAGCTGTCCAGGGACCTACCACCACCCCCACCCACACAATACACCTTGGGCGGCCCTTGGGACGGGGACGGAGCCGGGGCCTTGGGACGCTGAGGGCACATGGCCTTGAAGTGTCCAGGTAGGTTGCACTGGTGGCACCGTCTTGGCTCTGCCACGGGCCTGGAGAGGGGAGTTGAGGGGGACACCCCCTGCAGTCTAGGGGCAGGTGGGGCAGTCGCAGAGTTCATCTTACCCCCTCTCCAGGTGCTGCTGGTGGCCGCTCTCCTGGCCTCAGGGGCCCGGTTGTTGGTGTAGTCATCGGCAAGGGCAGCTGTAGCCGTGGACCCCTTTGGCTTCTGGTCTCGGATGAACTGGCGGAGATCCTCAGGGCAGTTCCACAAGAGTTGCTCCGTGATGAACAAGTCCAGGATCTCCGGTCCGGTGGAAAGCTGCAGGCCTTGGGTCCAGTGGTCGGCAGCTCGGGCAAGTGCCCGCCGGTGGTCAGCCCAGGAGTCCTTTGGTCCCTTCTGTAGGCTCCGGAACTTCTTGCGGTAGGACTCTGGAGTGAGGTTGTACTGTTGGATCAGGGCCCGCTTGATGGTGTCGTAGCCCTGATCTGCCTCAGCAGGCAAGTCCCCAAGGACATCCAGGGCCTTACCCCTTAAACGGGGGGTCAGGTATTTGGCCCACTGGTCCTTGTCCAGATGGTGCTGCAAGCAAGTCCGTTCAAAAGCAGTCAAGAAAGAGTCCAAGTCTCCATCCTTCTCCAGCACTGGGAAGTCCTCAACACGGACCTTTGGAAGTTTGGTGTCTCGAAGGTCACGTGTGGCTGATGAGGGCCGGAGCTGAGCTAGCTGCAGCTGGTAGTCACGGTCTGCCTGTCGCTCTCGCTCTCGCTCTTCACGCGCTGCCTGCCGCTCTCGCTCCGCAGCCTCACGCTCTGCGTGCCGCTCTGCCCTGCGCTCTGCCAGGAGTTCCTTGTAGCCCTTCTGGTCTCCAGCCTGGAGAAGGGCCATAGCCATTTGAAGAAGGCTATCCGAGCCTCCCAGGCTCGGTGGAATGGCACGTGGTGATCTGCGGCACGCTGCGGAGCCTGGTGATTCACTGTCCCTTTCAGAGCGGAGGGCTGGCATCTGGCTCGTTGAGGAACCTTGGGTGAGCTCCTCCTCATCTTGTCCAGCAGTGCCAGGTTGCGCAATGTCCTCGGCAGAACGGTTTTCTGGCGTCGAGCTCCTGGAGGACTCGTGGGCAACCTCCTCATTGCTGTCCACAGCACCGTCCTCCCTCTCTTCGGCTCCTGCCTTAGCATTGGCCAGTTGCATAGCTCTGCTCCTGGTGCCATCAGCCATTCTTGCAGACTTTTGGTCACTGACACAGAACTGACACCTGATGCCTCCACACACCTTACAGTATCTGCACTCTGACACTCTAGTGTTGAGCTAGTCTGAAGACCCCAGCAGCCACAGCTGCTGCAGGCAGTCTTTAGTGTCTGGGAGTATGGGTCTCACACTCACACACACTATTATCTCGATCCCACCGCTATGCCACCAATATGTCACAAACCACCGGGGGGGTCACTCAGAAATCCCCCGCGCTGGCTACCAGTACGTCACAATCGGGGGGTAACAAGTGGGGTCACCCCTCCTTTATACCTCCCGACCGACAGACAGAGCACGTGATGCGCTCTCTAGCGCCCCTCTTATAGTCAGGCCAATTATGGAATTGCCCGACAATAAGCAAGGAGGCCGCTATACTACTTATGCCGATTATTGAAGGGTCCCCGGTGAGAGTAGGGTATATATTCCCCCGACCTCCGCGGGCGGAATATATAAAATCTCCCCGAATCTCACTGGCCTCCCCACAATAATCCTTGGCCCAAACTCGCTGCCACCAACCGCTTCACGGTAACTATTAGCCGAACACACAGACGTGGGATTCAAGATCGAGATAACAGAACAGCCCAAGATTAATTATATAATTTAATCAGCCTAAAGCACACTAGAAACTACAATATATACAATAGGGAATCTACAGAATATACATATGTCAGAGTACAGTTACAATCAAAGCATGGGTTACAAACAGGCATACACAGTTCCAGCAGTTACCTTGTTGCGTCTGGCCACAGGGGGGCGCTGTACCCAGGTTTCCAGGAACTCCCACAGATGTTTCCTACACGTGCCCCCAGCGAAAGTACACTGGAAAATGGCCGAAGTAGGGTTATCAACCTGGGCAGATCCAGGTCCCCTCCTACCTTAGTGACCTCACAGGGAGCACTGCTCCACCCCTGGCTTGAGTTATGGACAATATCCCAACATGGAATATGGGCCATAACTTTGCCTGGGAGCATCGTAGGCGGACGCCAACGCTCTCATTGTGACAGTTATGAATTTAGCCACAGAACGAGGGGACTCATGACCTGTCTGCCAGTTCCCCATTGGCTGATATCACGCCTGGGGCATTTCCCAATGTCCTGCTCCCATAAAAAGGGGGTGCCGGCATCGTCCACATGCGGAGACACCATTTTTATGGTTGCCATATTTATCGGAAATATGGCTTGCGAGATATGAACCATTTTTTACTGGAGTCGTTCTGTCTGGCTACTTCCAGAGCCTTGCTAACTAGCTAGCAGCCCCCACTACAGGGTCACGGCAGGGAGTCATCCTGTGTCCATTGTCCCCACATCATCTCATTTCCATATCACAGGACATGGCCATGGAGGTGTGTGCTTCACAGATGCTGGACATCTGAGGACAAGAAGGGGGGGGGGCACTGCCAGGGAGTGATGAGCGATTATGACTGGAGTCATAATTCATCTTCATATCCCGGGATTTGCCTCACACACAGCGTCGTTAAACAGGTGGCTGGTCTCTGATCGCTGTGGAAATCTGCCTGATTGACAGCTCACCAGCGACCATGTAGTGACGCTCCAGCGATCCCTGCCAGGTCAGATCGCTGGTGGGATCGCTGGAGCGTCGCTAAGTGTGACGGTACCTTTAGACTTGTGCTGGTGATATTTTCAGTTCACTCAAGCCTTTGTTGCAAGCAGGTGGCTTGTACTCCTCTGTGGTATTGTTGCTAAAAACTTTGCTGATCTTCTACCTGAGTCATCTGCGGATAAGTAACTCATGTTTTTGCCCCTGTGTCCTACTTGTGTCTTCTATCGTTGTTTAGTGGGGTTGATGAAGAGCTCATCCCATCTGCTCCCAACCTAGGACCTATTTCAGGGTCAGGAATCCGGCTCGGCGCATAGGTGCAGAATGTATTTAGGGTGGTGAGGGACCCCTGGGATCAGCAGTAGGTTTTGTGAAGGGTCACCATCTTTCCTTTCCCTAGGTACAGAGTTTCCCTTCCCTTTCGTTGTGCGCTTGGTACTTCCCTGTACCCCGTACTTCGACCTGAGAATTGAGTTACTTGGAAACCTATAGAGTTCCAGTCCCTGGAGTTCTCCATATCAAACCTTTTTCAGGACAACCTTTTATTAGTGAATGGAATTTGACAAACGCAGACCCCGGTTTCCAATTCCCACCCTTCATTTCCTCCAACACTTATTTTCTTCCTATGGTCATCAATAATTGTTCCTGACATAACGTTTCATGAATGTTTCCCCTCGAGGCCTTGAAGTTGTTGAACATTTTCCTAACTTCCTTTCTTGTCCTTGTGCTCCTATTACACGGCAAATAGTCTGAGAATTGCAGATAATTGTCCTCAATTTAAGATAATGAGGATGAGATCCGTCTCCTTCCACAGGGAGAAAAAAAATCCTCATTTCTGTCAAAGATTTAAGACGTCCACTTTTGACTATGCTCCAGTAGGATGCAATTAATTCTGCCCGGGACAGAAGCTTCCAGCTGTCCGCTAATTTATGGATCCTATTGATTACTCCTTTTTCACAGTACATTGAGTTTGAATTATCTAGTGCTGAAGCGAAGCAATTTGTCTATAAAAATACCATTATAGATATTACTTATGAAATGGTTTTCTAAATGCCAGCGGGTGAGATGAGAGCAGGGGTGAAGTGTCGGCAGCGCGAGCTCTCCGCAACGTGGTGAATTTGTGAGCTTGGGGTTTCTTTTAGCTTGATATCAGATTGTGAAAGTTGCTGCTTGTTTGTTTTTGTGTTGCTGGTAGTTTCTTTTATCATACATACATACATACATACATACATACATATATATATATATATATATATATATATATATATATATATATATATATATATATATATATATATATATATATATATATATATATATATATATATATATATAATATACATATATACACATATACATACATATATACACATATACATACATATATACACATATACATACATATATACACATATACATACATATACATACATACATATATACACACATATACACACATATACACACGTATACACACATATACACACGTATACACACATATACACATATACACACATACATACACATACACACACACTATAGATAGATATATCTGTATATGAGAGAGGGTCCATTTCAACAGTGTTGTCTCTCTGGCTTACATATATTCTGAGTCATATTGCAAAGGATTGTTAAAAATCCACTTGTGACTTTTAGGATCGCTACTTCCAATAGGTGGCGCTGTGCTAGAGTTTGTCTCCTTTACTGGAGAGACAATTTGAATATTTCTTAGAGGGACGTGGCAGCTATAAGTCCCCTTACCTGGCAGCCAGACTGGCTTGCAAAGTCTCCTTAAGGAGAATAGTGTTCCCCCGTGGTCCCCACATAGCTTTCTCATGAGCCAGATCAGACACCCCCATACTTTGCACTGACGAGGGGCAAGCACCCCGAAACACCGTGTCTACAAATTGGGATTCTGATCTGGCTTATATATCCTGAGTCATATTGCAAAGGATTGTTAAAAATCCACTTGTGACTTTTAGGATCGCTACTTCCAATAGGTGGCGCTGCGCTAGAGTTTGTCTCCTTTACTGGAGAGACAATTTGCACTTTTCTGGAGTAATCTTACACCTCCTTCTCCCCTCCGCATCTCACTCCAGTCCATGCCGGTATCCGGTGGAGTTTTCCATTTAGTGCATATAAGGCTGCTTTCACACTTTTTTTTTTTTTTTTTTTTTTTTTGCTGCAAAACCCGATCCAGTACAAATGTGGTTTCATTTCAATGCATTTGCAATGGACTTGCGTTAACATGCATTTGCGTGCAGTTTTGTCAGAATCCAGCGACTTGCAGTATTTGGACGCAGCTCAAAAATCCTACAAGTAGCGTTTTTAAACAATGTTAAAAAATTGCAAGTCGCTGGATTTTGACAAAACTGTACGCAAATGCATGTGAACGGTGGTATACTGATAGACAGGATCCTGTTTGGTGTACTACTGAGCATGCCCAGAAACCACAGAGAGTTATGGGTACTTCACACACAGCGAGATCGCTGCTGAGTCACGTTTTTTGTGACCTCATTAGCGATCTCACTATGTGTGACACTGAGCAGCGATCTGGCGCCTGCTGTGAGATCGCTGCTCGTTACACACAGCCCTGGTTCGTTTTTTTATTGTTGCTCTCCCGCTGATAAGCACACATCGCTGTGTGTGACAGCGAGAGAGCAACAATCCTGAATGTGCAGGGAGCAGGAGCCGGCGTCTGACAGCCTGCGGTAAGCTGTAACCAAGGTAAACATCGGGTAACCAAGGTGGTTACCCGATATTTACCTTCGTTACCAGCCTCCGCAGCTCTCACGCTGCCTGTGCTGCCGGCTCCTGCTCCCTGCACACGCTAAGTTAAGCGGTGTGCGCTGGTAACTAAGGTAAACATCGGGTAACCATACCCGACGTTTACCTTAGTTACCAGTGTCCGCAGCTTCCAGACGCTGGCTCCGTGCAAGCGCAGCGTCGCTTGCACGTCGCTGCTGGCTGGGGGCTGGTCACTGGTCGCTGGTGAGATCTGCCTGTTTGACAGCTCACCAGCGACCATGTAGCGATGCAGCAGCAATCCTGACCAGGTCAGATCGCTGGTGGGATCGCTGCTGCGTCGCTAAAGTGTGACGGTACCCTTAGGCTTGCGCTCTCTCTCTCGCTCTCTTCTTTTCTCGCTCTCGCTCTCTTCCTTTCTCGCTTGCTCGCTCTCGCTTTCTTCCTTTCTCTCGCACTCTTATTCCTTTCTCTTAATTTCTCTCTCTCTTCCTTTCTCGCACGCTCTCTTCCTCTCTCTCTTGCTCTCTCGCGTGCGCTCGCTCGCTCTTCCTCTCGCTCTTCCTTTCTCTCGCTCGCTCTTCCTTTCTCTCGCTCGCTCTTCCTTTCTCTCGCTCGCTCTTCCTTTCTCTCGCTCGCTCTTCCTTTCTCTCGCTCGCTCTTCCTTTCTCTCGCTCGCTCTTCCTTTCTCTCGCTCGCTCTTCCTTTCTCTCGCTCGCTCTTCCTTTCTCTCGCTCGCTCTTCCTTTCTCTCGCTCGCTCTTCCTTTCTCTCGCTCGCTCTTCCTTTCTCTCGCTCGCTCTTCCTTTCTCTCGCTCGCTCTTCCTTTCTCTCGCTCGCTCTTCCTTTCTCTCGCTCGCTCTTCCTTTCTCTCGCTCGCTCTTCCTTTCTCTCGCTCGCTCTTCCTTTCTCTCGCTCGCTCTTCCTTTCTCTCGCTCGCTCTTCCTTTCTCTCGCTCGCTCTTCCTTTCTCTCGCTCGCTCTTCCTTTCTCTCGCTCGCTCTTCCTTTCTCTCGCTCGCTCTTCCTTTCTCTCGCTCGCTCTTCCTTTCTCTCGCTCGCTCTTCCTTTCTCTCGCTCGCTCTTCCTTTCTCTCGCTCGCTCTTCCTTTTCTCTCGCTCGCTCTTCCTTTTCTCTCGCTCGCTCTTCCTTTTCTCTCGCTCGCTCTTCCTTTTCTCTCGCTCGCTCTTCCTTTTCTCTCGCTCGCTCTTCCTTTTCTCTCGCTCGCTCTTCTTTTCTCTCGCTCGCTCTTCCTTTCTCTCGCTCGCTCTTCCTTTCTCTCGCTCGCTCTTCCTTTCTCTCGCTCGCTCTTCCTTTCTCTCGCTCGCTCTTCCTTTCTCTCGCTCGCTCTTCCTTTCTCTCGCTCGCTCTTCCTTTCTCTCGCTCGCTCTTCCTTTCTCTCGCTCGCTCTTCCTTTCTCTCGCTCGCTCTTCCTTTCTCTCGCTCGCTCTTCCTTTCTCTCGCTCGCTCTTCCTTTCGCTCGCTCGCTCTTCCTTTCGCTCGCTCGCTCTTCCTTTCGCTCGCTCGCTCTTCCGCTCGCTCGCTCGCTCTTCCTTTCGCTCGCTCGCTCTTCCTTTCGCTCGCTCGCTCTTCCTTTCGCTCGCTCGCTCTTCCTTTCTCGCGTGCTCTCCTCTTTTTTGTTTTTTTTTTTCTCCCCAGCGGCATCTGAATTTCCAGTCTGTCACGTTGAGTTCCACTAACTCCCGATCACATGACCCCAATGCCCGCCCATAAACTTCAAGTGGCAGAATCCTGTAAAATAACACATGCGTTTTTCTTTAGAAAAACAGGATCCGCATTTGCAGCAAAAAAAAAATTTCATAACGCATGTTAAAAAAAGTAGTGTGAAAGCAGCCTTAAGACAATTTTTTTTTTTTTTTAAAGGGTTTTCCACATTTTTATGCTCTACTAAAGCCACAAAACTGCTAACGACCAAAAAACAAAAGGGTATATAAGTAAATGACGCATAGAGAGAAGCCTTCTAAGACAAACATATTGCGAAGTCACATTTTTAAACTTCCATGTAAATTTATATTTTCATTTTTTTTTAGCATTTATTCCGCTATTTTTAAGAATTTCTTAAAGGGGTTGTACACTGTTAAGCATGGCTACTGTCTTCCAAGAAACCCTGCCCATGCATTGCAGCTCATCTCCATTGATGTGATTAGGGATGAAAGGCAATTCTGCACATAAGGCCTCGGTTCCACTTAAGCATAGCTTCTGTTGCGAGGAGCATCGGAAGCGATATGCTAATGACCTTCTGCTGCGAGCGTCAGCCGAGGGTCATGTGACTGTGATCCAATCTTTCAATCGGATCACTGCTGCGGAGAAGAGGGAGGGAGCACTTTCTCCCCATCTCCTCCCCGCCCTGTGTCTGCGTACATTGCACTGAAGTCGGATGACATGCGAGTGCATTGCAATGTTTCACACGCACCCATAGACTTGTATGGGGGTGCGTGAGCCGAGACTCTCTGCCAAACGCAACATGCTCCTATTCATTCCGCATGCCACTATGGCATGAGAAATCAATCGAAGATGGACACTGCCCCATACTTTTGGTGGGAATGCAATCCGATGTTTTATTGGATTTCACTTGACCGTGTAAATCGCAAGTGGAACCGTACCCTAACCCATGTACTGGCGTGATGCTATTTCTGAAAGAAGGCAGCAATATCTTTCAAATCTTGGACAGCTCCTTGTAAGTTAGCCTAAATAAAAAGTGCTGAAATTAATTTTTATGACGGGTGGTAGGGAGTCTCCCACTATTCATTAAGAAGAAAAGATGTTGGGGTGGGCTGGCAGGAGACTATTCCCTCATCATGAAATAAGCATGCATGCACAGCTGAGTTGAGCATGCATGTTTTTCATGCACTAGCTGGTGGGCATTTCATCACTCATTAATTATATAATGAGCCAGGACAATTGGGATGAACAATGCGGGAACTCTTAAGCTCATCCACATGTCGGTTATTCACACACAAGTGCTATACGTGTCTTCCATGGATTACTTCTACCGGTGATAGTCTATGGTGCTGTTCATGATATATATTTCATACCATATATTATATATTCCTTGGACAGAGGGATCCATGCAAAATCATAGAGACCTGTACGATATTGATACAAGGGTTGGATCAAAATTGGCAATGTAAGCCTATGGGTCCATTAAAAATATCTGACCGCATTCGGATGCAGTCAGTTTTTCACTGGATAACTTATTTTCCCATGAGTGAAAAAAGCTGATGAAACTCAATCTGTCTCTCTCATGCAAAAAAAACCCAAACAACTTCTGTCTGAATGAGGCCTTAGATTAGGGACTCGTTTTGTAAAGTCAATGGAAAAGTTGAATTTATGGAGGCCCTGCTGAGATGGGCGTTGACGTGCCTTTTTTTTTTTCTTGTCCAAATCTTTCAGATGCTAATTTTTTTCTTTTTTGGCCTCCAAGAGCAAAAAGGGTTTGTCTTCAATATACAAAAGTCAGTGGGAGGGTGACTTGCTTTCAGTACAGCAAAGACTGAAATCGGTAATGAAGAACCCATAGTAATGGCTCCTAAGCAGTAGACCCCCACAGTTTCACCATAGACCTCTTGTAAATGGGTCATTGTTATTGGGCATGAACTGTTCAAACTGGTTTCTAGAAGTCTTTTTATCCTTCAGCCTACAGTAAAACAAACCCCCACTGACTTCTACTCATGTTGGATTTTCTCTTGAGAATCCAATCTACAATGTTTTATGAATGTATGGGATCAAATGTTCTATACCTGGAATTTGTCCTCCCATTGGCTTTCTAAAAAAGCTTTGGTTTTACGACCTGTGGTCAGTTTTTGTGCATTCACTTCACAATTAAAAAGTTATCACCCAGCCACTCTTGGTTCAAAGAACTTCAAAAGCTTCGGGGATTTTGTTAGGCCATTGAGACCCAAAGATTGCACTCTTATCTTATTTGAAGAGTTGACTGACTGCTTTATAAAAGAGGCCTTGAACTCCAACAGGCTTTGATGTAGTCTAATCTGTCTTTGTATAGAATCCAGCTAGCTGTCTCCAAGTGGCAGATCTAATGTCTCATAGCCTGTCCGAGTATTGAGCCACTGACTATTTGGGAAGGGTAGTAAGGCTGGTTTCACACATTCAGCTTTTTGCCGGTTTGCCGGATACGGCTCACGCCAGTACACTGTATACAGTACAATGACAGCGCAACAACTGCTGGTCACATGCTGTCATGAGACCGTAGCATGTGACCTGGAAGTTGCGGCGCTGACATTGTACTGTATACAGTGTACTGGCGTGCTCCATAGCCGGCAAATCGGCGAAAAGCCGGATGTGTGAAACCGCCCTTAACTGACCAGACGTACAACATAAAAAGTAAATTGTTGCCTGTGATTCCAGTTTAGGTGACTTAAGAATACACACCCACACGCTATAAAAGGATGTAAGCCAAACCATCGTTAAGCTGCCCGCGATCTCTCCCATGTCCACCGTACACCGGAAAACTCAGCCCCCCAAGATTTCCTGAGATTTCTATGAGCAAGCCACCTCCAAATTTTAGGAAAAGTGGCCACCATAATAACAAAAAGATCATGTGAAGGAAGTCTAACATGCTGGATCCTTCTCTTCTCTAACATATGTTGGGGAAGACCCAGGAGGCCCTAACCTACATTGAGCCAATAAAGGAAGATTTGGACAAATTTTGTTCAATGTGGATAAGGACCTTCACGTATGAATGACATGTGCACTTAGCCAAAGCTAGCCATTGACCATTCTATTTTAGTGTCTTTCGGGGTAATTTCGAAACCTTCATCCAATGGCTATTGGCCATAGTTGACCTGAAAATGTATAGGATTGGATTTCCCTCATTATGCCTCTCAAGATAAGCAGTGTGAGAGGTTTTAAATCTTTGCTCACTGCTCTCCACCTTATATTAAAATTTACCATGGATCATTTTTGCCTCTTTGCCAATAAGCCATCGAATAAAATGACTTATAACTTGTCTATACGGAATCCAAAATCTGTTTCATACATAGAGCAACTTGTGTATGTTCAGTCGTTGGTTAAGTTGGGCTTCAAACATTGTTCATTGGCATGAGTTACTAAATTCTTAATAATTTAAAACGCTTTTATTTCATAACTAACATAACTGAAGGCATCTTCTCTATCCTTACATCATTTCGTGTTATTCTTGGCATCACCAAGGTTCCCAGCTCAAGGTGTCCTTGCCATTACATTAACTACTATACTTTTGCCAACTGGTAATTTGTAGGTACAAAAACTCCAATTTGCCTCCAAGGACATCTGGCAGATAACCGGAGTAGTATTAATATGTTGTGCATGACCTCAGCAGGTTAGCAAAACCCAACCAGTGAAACCTCACTGAATGACATAACCGAAGATATGAAAAGACCCTTTAATATGATCTTTGAGATCAGTTTTTCAATGTTAAAATAATACACAAAGGGATTTTTTGGCTTTTGGAGCTGTTGGTATGAAGAGACGTTGAAAGCTTCTAGCTGTAGGCCACAATTTGTACAGCGCTCATTCCATCATTTGTGTAATCAAATTCTGTAGAGCGATTTCCAGGAATGATTATACAGAGTCTCCAGAGTCTAAAAGAAGCCTTCTCGAATTAGAGGAGCTCTTAATTTCCCAAGAGGAAGATGAAAGGAACGGCTCATGGCTGGGTCTAATTATTCAGTGTCCTGGGTTTATTAATCACAGATTAAATGTTATATTTTTGTGATAAAGGGATTTAGACTAACTCTTTATGAAGAAGTGGTCTCAATTCTTGCATGTCGTATGCGGTTTTAAGAAGTAGCCGACTTGGCTTCTAAAACTTGGATGTTCTAAGATTTCCGGAACAAACACATTATTTATTTTTCTCCTTCTCTACGATGACATACAATGACTGAGCATGGTTTATTTGCTGTTCTACCATAATAATTACTTATTGGAATTTGTGTGGTATTTTGACGGTAACTGATAACAAGAGCTTCTCCAAAGCCCATTACCAAAGAAGACCAGGTCTTTGGGTGGGGTTGGCAACTCTTCTAAATGGTGTATTCCCTCAGATATCTATTTTTAGCTACTTAGAAGTGTGAATATTGATTGTTAGCTTATTTTGCCTCTCGAGAAACCTACTTGTAGACTTTACATGATCCCTTGGGGAGTAGAAAACTAGGAAGCATCACTGGAAAGGGAAGACGCAACATGTGGTCCTAATCCTTCGCTTATATGGACCATTCCTTCTTGAACTTTCAGCATTCATTATTTATATATAATTTATTTTTGTGATCAACCACTGTAAGTCAAAAATATCAGCTGCCCCTAGTACACTTTTTTTTTTTTTTTTTTCCCCAGCCCACAACTTGGCTAGCTTCAATGTATCTTCATTTGCATCCCTTCCTTCCTAACATACAGCGGCCACTTCTTTTAGGCACTCAAAAGTGTCATTCCCACTCGTTTTTATGACTTCCCAAAAAAATCCATATCCTGTGTCAAACACTCAGTCCGCCAAACAGATGAAATGATGAGACTATAAAAGTGAGGAGCATCAAAGGCTTGTACACTCTCCATTGTCTTTATTTTTTTTCTTTTTTGTGAAACTCTTGCGGTTTGGTCAGTGACACTTTAGCCCCTGCGTGAGTCTGCGTATAGCAGGAGAGAGCGGAGTTGGCACCTTCTCATTTACAGCCCAGGGTTCATCGGCGGGTCAGCCAACTCCTAATGACAGCACTACACTTGTTTACCACTCTCGGAGGAAGTGCAGCAATGATGGGCTACAGTACTTAGCAATGACTATGCCGGCCCTAGCCATGTCAGACAGGGCACGGACAAGGTAGCGACACCAGACCTCTGCAGGAAATGTCTGGCACCGGCCCAACCCAACCAGCCAAATAATTGTCAATTTTACTGGTACCTTTCATTATCATTTCTTTTTATGGCTCGCCCTCAACAAATATTGAAGATATATATAGGACAGGATCTCCACCTCCAAAGCAGATGATATTGTACATTTTGATGACTTATTGGACTGACATGGGAATATATATTATTCTTGCACAAGGGCCCTCTTTTGTCTGTCCGCCAGTGCTATATTGTGAGACTTTAACTTCCTGTTTCAGGAAACAATGAATGTACATAACCATGCCGATTACAACTCAAAAATATCTCGCGGATCCGTGCTTTTCTTAACCAAGAATCTTCAAAAACATTAGTGCATGCCCTCATCATCTCCCGCCTCGACTACTGCAACCTCCTGCTCTCTGGCCTCCCTTCCAACACTCTTGCACCCCTCCAATCTATCCTAAACTCTGCAGCCCGCTTAATCCACCTCTCCCCTCGCTACTCCCCAGCCTCGCCACTCTGCCAATCCCTTCACTGGCTTCCCATCGCCCAACGACTCCAGTTCAAAACATTAACCATGACATACAAAGCCATGCACAACCTGTCTCCTCCCTACATCTGTGACCTAGTCTCCCAGTACCTACCTGCACGCAACCTTAGATCCTCACAAGATCTCCTTCTCTGCTCCTCTCTTATTTCCTCTTCCCACAATCGTGTACAAGATTTCTCCCGTGCATCCCCCATACTCTGGAACGCTCTACCTCAGCACATCAGACTCTCCCCTACCGTGGAAAGCTTCAAGAGGAACCTCAAGACCCACCTCTTCCAACAAGCCTACAACCTACAATAGCCCTCAGCCCAGTAGACCACTGCGCAACCAGCTCTGTCCTCACCTATTGTACCATCACCCATTCCCTGTAGACTGCGAGCCCTCGCGGGCAGGGTCCTCTCTCCTCCTATACCAGTCTGTCTTGTACTGTTAATGATTGTTGTACGTATACCCTCTTTCACTTGTAAAGCGCCATGGAATAAATGGCGCTATAATAATAAATAATAATAATAATAAATAATAATAACCATAGTGAACAGACTAACCTTTATTGGGTAGCTCTGTGCTTGGCGCTGTGTGGTGGCTCTGTGCTTGGCAGTGTTGGGGTTCAAATCCCACCAAGAACAACTTCTATAAGATGTCTGTATCTTCTCCCCATGTCTGTTTCCTCTGGGTTCTCCAGTTTCTTTCCACACCCCAAAAACATACTGATTGGGGAGAGTCCCAAAGGGGACAGTGATGTTGTCTATATAGTACTGTGGAATATGATGTTGCTATATAGGTAAAATAAATTGGGGTGTTGACTACACATGCTCTCGCCATAAGTTTCACTGGATCGGCCCAGTTTGCGATATTGTGCCATTTCTTAGTATTGCCTGTTGTTAAATTGGGTACTCCCATGCACCACTCTGTGGTCCATGAAATCTTGGTGCAAATCTTCACAGTATTGCCAAATCAGACGTCCAATGGACCAGATGTTCTCCTTCAGAAAAAATTGTTTCATCAATCACAGCATATTAAAAAATAAATGCAACGTTTCGGTCACATAGGGCCTTTTTCAGGCCATGTATAATATTTGCTCCCTTTACCATATATGGTTTGAAAAAGGCCCTATGTGGCTGAAACGTCACATGTATTTTTTTAACTTCTTATTATTGCCATTTTTAATAAGTAATATACTCCTCCTATAAGTAAAAATGTAATTTGACAACAGCTTTTTTTTCTTATACGGGACTCCATCATAAACTGGATGTAGCTTTATCTCAGTTTTGCAGGATCAGTTTTTAAGATCCTTGCTGCTATAGCAAAGCTGCACTTTCGATGACCCTAACCAGTGTTAATAGGATTGCAAAAATTGACTCCTACTTGACCTTTTTTTTTCTTTTTTTTTTTTTTTTTGCAAACGACCTACCCACGCCCTCCCTTGTTTTAATAATTCCACAAAAGAATGAGAATGTGAGGCTTAATCTCCACTTCTGCATATTCAGGATTGGTCAGGGGCAGCCTTGTCCCTCCACAATGCTGTATTTGGATAACAATGGGTGAGAAGAGAGACAAATAATTTGTTTTGCACTTAAAACCTAATTACAAAGTGTTAGACGATTAGCAGTTACTAGCATTAAACCTTGGCATTTACTTCTTGGACCTTATTGGTTTATTCACATGGGTAATGCTTTCATCAGAATTATCTAAAATTTACATTTCGCATTACAGTAGACTAAAGAAAGCTGCCTATAAAGTGTTTATCCTTTTTCTTGTAAATGAGGGTCAAAAATACAAAAGATTTAAGTTTTGGGTCATTCAGATTGGAAATGGCAAAGCCATTAGCATCTTTGGCTCATTGATTAGTAACAGAGGAAAATAGAGAAGGGTGATAATGCCGCGCCAATGATCACTTATGGAAAAGTAAGATTAACGTATCTTTATTGTTGGCATAGGTCTACGCGTTTCAGGAGCACTGCTCCCTTCCTCAGGACCGTCAAGAACCAAGAAACATCAAATGATTTGATGTTTCTTGGTTCTTGACGGTCCTGAGGAAGGGAGCAGTGCTCCTGAAACGCGTAGACCTATGCCAACAATAAAGATACGTTAATCTTCCTTTTCCATAAGTGATCATTGGCACGGCATTATCACCCTTCTCTATTTTCCTCTGTTATCTGCCATCGGGTGGCTGCAGCCGGGATCATTGCTATATACGCGAGTAAAGGAGTTGTGACTTGCACAACTATATCTGGTGAGTATTCACTCCCCCCTCCTTACCCCACATTATTGGGGTAATACCCTATCTGCGCTTTTTTTTCCACAGCTCTGTACATTTGCTCATTGATTAGTGTAAAGCTGGCCATATGGATATGGTGGACAGCAACCTCTTCCACATCTCCATACACAAGCATTGTGCTCATCTTGGAGAGACAGAAGTTGGTTCATCTAACGTAGGGGTCCCCAACCTGTGACTGTGGAGCCACATGAGGCTTGCGGGTCCATGTGTGGCTCACGAGTGTCTTCTAGCTTGGTGTATAACCACCAGAAGAGCAGGTCACCGGATGGTGACCTTTTTTGAGTAGGCCCACACAGAACAGCAGATCTAAATGGGGGTTAAGCTAGGAATGTCTGGATCTTGGTATGATTTCTTTGGAATATCTTTAGCTGTAATTATACTGGTAATGGAGGCTCTGGGTGTCCCTACTGGGCAGTGGTTGGATGTGGCTCGTGATCCTCTTTCAGAGCTGAATGTGGTTTTCAAGGTTCGAAAGGTTGGAGACCTCTGATCTAATGTATAGAGGACCTTTTAAGAATTGGGAAAAACTCTCTTAAATCCTCTCTTCACACAGGTGAAACCATTACATTTTTGTGGATTTGTAATCATGACCACTGGATCTCGTTTGCTATAAATGATTATCAGAGCCCTGCTAAGGTTTCTTGTTATCAAAAGTATTGTAAACCTAATTTTTATCATGAAAATTGACAAAACTTTTAGACAATTGTTTCTAGTCCTATAATCTAAACTTTTTGGGTAGAAGAACATTCTCAGAAAGATCACTTATAGTTGGCTCCGTCTTGTTCACCATGAATGGCCAGGTTGAATACCTGAAACAGCCTTTATGGACTAAAATTATTCTGTGCACATCATTAATCGTGGTCTGTCTGTATACAGGCTACTACTTAAACTACCAATCAGTAAATATTTCAACGCCAACAGTTGGTTTGTGTACATAAGTCTTACTATGTATGACCACCTTAGTGCGCATAGTGAAGATATGTCGGCTGCAGCTGCCGATATCGACGGGTTTATTTGACACTGAGGGTGGTGCGACACCCAACTGATAGGAGATGTCAATTGGGTATGTCTGATTCTGGATTGCCGATCGCTTTGTTCTGAGATGGCCATCTCTACCAGTGGCCTTTCGTGTGTCTCCCTTGAGGAGCACTTGGTCGAGCGAACACTATTGTGTATGGAAGATATGATTCTTCGGCCGACCGCCATTCAATGTGTATGGCTGGCTTAACATTCAGCATAATGGAGAGCTTTTAGCCAACAGATATATATTATACAATCTGCAATTCTCCCAGTACATTAGGCTTCTATATTGAACAATAAGGACTTCTGTCTGCTTAATATCAAAAGTTTATCACATTGGAGAACTCTTTCCATGCTAACCTCTGCCACTCTGAACTTTATTTTCCTAAAACTTTAGCCAGGATAAGATAAAATAGTTTCCTACTTTAACAAGCTTCCTGTACTTGACACTCAGACGGAAGCAGGAGATGACTTGTAGACCAGACAAAACATGGGAGTCCACCTAGCTGCTTACTAGAAGGTCAAATCTATTTGTGGAGTTAAAAACCCTACATTTGTTGTTTTCCCTAAACTTCTGCAAATATATCTTTAATACAAAATGGTAAAATTCTTGATAGTAAACCCCCAGTGTCAGACTGGGGCGGCAGGGGTCCATCAGTAACATTGATTCTGGGGGCCCACTGATCAACTACAGGCAAATATTATTACCTATGCTTCTATATAATATATGGGGTAGTTTGCAAAATGAATGATGAGATGCTTCCTTTTTATCTGCACATAGTGAAAAAGTGTATTGTGCAACTACTGATTATGTTGGGAGGTAAATGACGTTCTACTGTAAAGGGACCCACCAGAGGATTCTCCGGTTCTCCATTGGGCCAGTCCGAGCCTGGTAAACCTCTTTTCCACTTGTCAATATTAGACTATTGTGAATCTTTCGTTCTTTGGCCTAAATTACGAGGCCCCAATTGACTAATATTGGTGTCGTCTTTGGCAGAAGGTCTCTTGGGCACCAGTACCTTGATACCATTCCTCCATCTGCCCCCCAGCTATGCCTTCACTATTTTAGCAGTGAAATTCGGTTCTGTTCTCATAACCGATCTTGAGATGGAAATTGCCTGCCATGTATGTATAAGAATGTGTTTTCCTCCTTTACCTGCAGATTGTTCATGTTGTGGAGGAAATAGCTTCTTCAAAATTGAAATTGCCCTTATTCAAGCAACCATGTCCTTTGCCGATATGTCTACCAAGAGAAGTTCAATTTGACTACATTACAATTCTTCAAAAAATACCTTCTTGGATGTCACCATGTATAACATGACAAAACAATCACTGATCTCGGGGAGACCAGACAGAGAAAACACTGCCGGCAGCCAACGAGGGCACTCAACACAGTGAAATCCTAGGGGCAATGCACCTAGGATTTCACTGTGTTGAGCACCCTCGTTGGCTGCCGGCAGTGTTTTAAAACTCTGGCTGGTCTCCCCGAGATCAGTGATTGTTTTGTTTTTTTTGGTCTACTAGGCATTGCTCCCACCTGGCCAAAATCCTACTCCACACTGATGAGGGGCAATACCCCGAAACAGCTGTCTGTGGATGGATACCTGGCCTTGGTATTTCCCTTGTCATTCTTTAAACTTGTCAAAGAGTTGGACATTGACTAAAAGGGCCACTTAATATGGTGGTTATGGTGGTCTCCTTAAAAAGAGCCACTCCTTGGCTAGGTCCTTCCTGGAGGGATATCTGGCTAGTTTCTGCGTTGAGACTCCTAACAGAGGCTCCACGGACTTTTTTGATTACCATGTATAACATGAAATAGGTCATTCACGATTTATATAAAATATTCCTGAATCAGTAATCTTATAAAACATCGGTATTGTCCACCATAACTTGTGGTGGTGGCGGAGAACTCAAGGTGGAATAGTCTCAGGTGGCCTCTTGGATCAGTGCCCTTTCCTCGCGTCTGATTTATCGGGTGGCTTTCATTGTCCGTTTTGGGATGATATTCTCACATTCCACCTGCCTTCAGGGCTGTCAAGCCCCCCTGGGGTCAGTGAGAGGTAACATCAGGGCAGAATACTTTTCAGGGCAGTCCTGACTTTACAGGGATTTGCCGCCTCACCGGGGCCGCTGCCCTACACAATTTTCTGGTCAGTAATTATTTGAAAGAAGAGTGTGTCTCGTTCAGTAGGGAGGTAATCAAAGAGAATAGTGTCTGGAAAGCGTCCAGGAGAGAAAAAGATATCTGTCCGTGAACTTTCCAAAGCTTGTAGAACTTTTTATTTTTTAAATTAACTTTTATTTCCAGTAAAATCACATTTCCTGTCAACTGTAATGAAATCTTTATTACCTAACGAGTCTGTTCTGTAGGTGACCGGTGTATTGTTAATTTTTATGAGGAGGTCATCCACTGCATGGTGTAAACGAAAAAAAGCCTTTGTTCCTTTTTAATCCTGGAGCAATACAGACAGTGAACTTTTGCCCTATATGTTAGAAAACATCTGGTAGTTATAACGAAGACATGGTGACCTTCATGTATTGCATGAATGAGGCGGATATGATCAGATTCGGGGGGCGGAGGGGGGTGATTGTGCTGATGAGTGTTTAGACACGTGGATTTATTTTTCAGCACATTTACTATTTTATTTTTTATTTTTTTGGGGGGGGGGTGTGGGACATGTATGGTGTGAGAAGTGAAGGGCATGTATAATCTATTGGCCTCTATTGTAGGTAAGGTTCCTATTTGAAGGCAACTGGAAATACTGATTCCAACAATCGCAAAAAAAGTTAAAAATAAAACCTTTATTTCAATTTAAAATCATAAAAGGGGGGTAAAAAAAAAGGTTTATGCGTTTCAAGCTAAAAAGCTTAGTCCTTACAGAACTTTAGAACCTTGTCTTAAAATTCATAGACCCATTGTCTTTCCCCTATTTATTTATTTTTTTCCATGACTTTAATTTTTCCTTGGTTTTTACAAAAATCATGAAAAAAGGTGGAAAGGCATTGGGTCTATGCATTTCGAACTAAAAGCTTTTTAGCTTCAAACACGTAGACACAGTGTCATGCACATATGACACTGGATCTACGCGTTTAAGGCTAGGCTCACATTTCCGTTGTTTATGATCAGTCACAATCCACCGCTCTGATAAACAGCGCAATCCGTTTGGCGGATTCCGTTGTTCCCATAGACTTGTATGAGCGGCAGATTGTGACTGATGCCTTGCGTTGCATCCGCCGCTCGACTGATCAGTCGTGGAATGACAGACTGTCGGGCAGCAAGAACGCAGCATGTAACGTTTTTTGAGCAGCAGAATCCTTTTGATTACGCTGCTCATGCTTTTTTGGCGGCCGAACGATCAGCTGATCACCCAGTAGCCGCCTTTTGTGAGCGATCTGCTGATCACCCGGCGGCCGGCTTCTGTGAGCGATCAGCTGATCTCCCAGCGGCCGGCTTATGAGAGCGTTCAGCTGATCGCTCTCATTAGCCGGCCGCCGGGAGATCATATGATCGCTCTCAAAAGCCGGCGGCCGGCTAATGTGAACGATCACTCGTTTTACAACGGAATCCGCTTTCTCGTGACAATGAATTCCAATTCTTGTCACCCGTTGTACAACGCATCAGTCACAAGCGTCAAGCAACGCATATGACTGATGCAAAACAACGGAAATGTGGACCTAGCCTAAAGCTAAAAAGCTTAGTTCGAAACGCATAGACCCAAAGCCTTTTCCCTTTTTTCCATTATTGCTATAAAAAAACAAAAAGGGAAAAATGTATTACGAAAGGGAGAGAAAAATAATATATACTGTGTGTATATTTTTTATATATATATATATATATATATATATATATATATGTATATATATGTATATATATATATATATATATATATATATATATATGTATGTGTGTGTGTATATATATATTATATATTATATATATGTATATGTATATATATATATATATATATATATATTATATTATATTTATATATTTTTTTTTTCCCCTTGGTATTAACAACAATACTGAAAAAAAGGGAACGCCAACAGGTCCACATGTTTCAAGCCAAAAAGCTTTTAGTTTGAAACTTGTAGACCCTCTTTCCTAAAATATATCATTATATACTTTTTTTTTTTTTTTTTAATTTTCTTTGGTTTTTATAATTTAAATAAATGGTTTTAATAAATATATAATATATATTTTTTTTTTTTACAATATTCTAAAAACATGGCAGCTTTCGATCAGCCTGTCAGCAGGTTTTGCAGGTCTATTGAAAAGAATGAGGCCAGATGCCAGACTACACCTAACTGGTGACCACTTTTTTTTGGGAAGGAAGCCGAGTTTCTGTTGAAATTCTGACTAGCGACTACAGAAGAGTAGGGCTATAATAGGGTGATAAGACTATACGCTATCCAAGTGCCCAATAAACCTTTTCTGTAAACACACTATCTGCTTTCACTTTAAGGCTATGTGTCCACGGTAGAATGTACCTGCGGATTTTTCTGCATGAAAATCCACGACCGCGGATTTGCCGCGGATTTTGATGCGGATTTTTTTTTTTTTTCCCCATTCTACACCCAAAATCCGCAACAATAATTGACATGCTGCAGATTTTTCCGGATCAAAATCCGCGGCAAATCCGCCGCGGAAAAATCCGCAGCATGGACACAGCATTTCCAAAATGCCATTGAAATGGCTGGAAGTGCCGCTGCTGCAGATTTTCGGGAAATCCGCGGTAAATCCGCGGCAAAATCCGCAGCGTGGGCACATAGCCTAAGCAGCATTTTATGCAGAAAAACCACAATTCGCAAGCAATACATAGTCTACTCAGGCCATACCTTCTATCCTCTCCCCTTTTTGTTTTTTTTATGGCCACAATAAGGCAGTAATATACCTACTTGTCTAAAGGCTATCAGGAATTTACATAGCTGTAGTAAACACTTTGATCCTGTTGCACTGTGTCCTTGGCCAGGAACAGGATCAAAGTCCACCATGGTCGTCTACATGGAGCAGTTTGGCCATTATTTGGAGGGGTGTTCTAGTAGACCAGAGGTCTCCAACCTGCGGCATCACCAGATGTTGCCAATTCCAGCAGCTATTGAGCCACAGTTTTGAGACCAATGTTTTAGAATAATCTGCTAAAAAAGAGATTTTTAATTTGGGGTTAAAGTACAGTGCCATCAGTAGAAAGATCTGGGTGATGAAAAGAGGGGTGTAATGGAAAATTGGCTCCATCCATGAGACTGGTCTTCACAAGAGTTGGAATTGGTGACCATAAAATCCTACATTTTTCAAATGCAATTCAAAAGTTATATAATGAAAACCTGGATAGCCCAGATTTCTTGCCCTCCAAAATAGGTAATTGTGCCACCTAGTGGTAAGGAAGAACCATTTCCCTCCCTTTCCTCTTGTAATGGCTACTTCCCTTTTGCCCAAGATGAATGTGCAGATTAGGCCGGTTTCACACATCCGGCTTTTTGCCGGTTTGACGGATGCGGCGCACGCCAGTACAGTATGATACAGTACAGTGGCAGCGCCGCCACTTCCGGGTCACATGCTCCGGTCACATGACAGTATGTGACCGGCGCTTGTTGCGCGCTGCCATTGTACTGTATACACTGTACTGGCGTGCGCCGCATCCGTCAAACCGGCGAAAAGCCGGATGTGTGAAACCGGCCTTAGTGGTTACGCGTACTATTTTATTCTGTGTTGGAAAGATCCAGAATCCCACACCCCATTACTGGATGTTCTATTGCTTGGACCCTTATGGTCCAGTCACACTAAGCAACTTACCAGCGATCCCAACAACGATAGGGATCGCTGGTAAGTTGCTAGGAGGTTGCTGGTGAGATGTCACACTGCGACGCTCCAGCGATCCCACCAGCAACCTGACCTGGCAGGGATCGCTGGAGCGTGGCTACACAAGTTGCTGGTGAGCTCACCAGCAACCAGTGACAAGCCCCCAGCGCAGCGTGGAAGATGCTGCGCTTGGTAACTAAGGTAAATATCGGGTAACCAACCCGATATTTACCTTGGTTACCAGCGCACGGAGCTACACGTGCAGAGAGCAGGGAGCAGCGCACACTGAGTGCTGGCTCCCTGCTCTCCTAGTTACAGCACACATCAGGTTAATTACAGGATGTGTGCTGCAGCTACATGTGCACAGAGCAGGGAGCAGCGCACAATGCTTAGCACTGGCTCCTTGCTCTCCTAGTTACAGCACACATCGGGTTAATTAACCCGATGTGTGCTGCAGCTACATGTGCACACAGCAGGAGCCGGCAGCACAGGCAGTGAGAGCGGAGGAGGCTGGTATCAAAGGTAAATATCGGGTAACCAAGGACAGGGCTTCTTGGTTACCCGATGTTTACATTGGTTACCAGCCTCCGCAGAAGCTGGCTCCTGCTGCCTGCACATTTAGTTGTTGCTGTCTCGCTGTCACACACAGCGATCTGTGCTTCACAGCAGGACAGCAACAACTAAATAATGGCACAGGACATTCAGCAACAACCAACGACCTCACAGCAGGGGCCAGGTTGTTGCTGGATGTCACACACAGCAACATCGCTAGCAACGTCACAAAAGTTGTTCGTTAGCAGCGATGTTGCTAGCGATGTTGCTTAGTGTGACGGGGCCTTTAGTGATCAGCTGTGATCCACTTATTTTTGAGGGTTGCCTTCAAATTGCAAAAGTCAACATTGAAGTCTGTATAGCAACAAAAGTTACTAGAATCCCAGAATATATTTGGTTCCCTATTTTAAATGATCTATATGTGGTGTTTATTTTGGACAATGCCCTGTAGTTGCTCTATAGTTTGTGTTTAAAAAAAAATAAATGATAATTATATATTTTTTTTTTTTTTTTTTTTTTTTTAAAAGCGCTGCAAAAAATTACTGCAGGACATCTAATGAGTGACAGATCTTAAATCCTTCATCATACTGAAGTCTCTGTACTTGATTGTAACAATGTATATATCCAGAATTGTTTCTTATTTACTTTTTTGATCTTTTCAGATAATTTTGTGGGGAAGAACTGAGAAATGCCTGAAGGAAACTGCTGAGGAAATTAAGCAGATGGGGACTGAATGCCATTATTTTATTTGTGATGTTGGCAACAGAGAAGAAGTTTACCAGCAAGCAAAAGCCGTCAGGGAAAAGGTAAGACCTTAAAAATGCGTTGGCCAACAAGGCGACCCAGGCAGCCATGAGGGGTTCAACTTCATCAGTTCTTTCTCTTTTCCATTTTAACTGGGAGGAAGAAACTGCATGTAGCGCCGACTTACTCACCGCCCCGGTCGGGTCGCGTCCTTTCCCTGTCATCAACGTGTGCTGCTGCCTCCTTCCTCTCCCGGGCCCTGTAGATGCCACAGAAGGTTATCGGGAGTGCATCTAAGACCCTCATGCGCACACTGGCCCTCCTCTTAAAGTGCTGGCATGCCATTTCCCTTAAGTGCCTCGCACCCTATGGCTGAGAGGCACTGTATATTTAGAGTACCCTTCCATTTGGGGTTGGTGCCTATGCAACCATCGTTTGTTAACCAGCCTCCTACCTATCTCGTTGTCGGGTTCTCAATAGCTACCTTCCCATATGTCCGAACCCGCCTGCCTTTCTCCCTCAGACATCCTGCCTACATTTATGTCCGTAACAAAGCTAGCCACCTGTCCTGGGGGGGTCAGCTACCACAGTCCCGGTCACTGCCCTGGAAGTGGTACCTGGCGTCCGCCTTGTGGTGGGCGCTTAGTTAAACCCCTCCCACTACATAGTAAGCCTAGGTTCCCCTCCCCCTGTGGTCCAGTGGGTCCACTAATCCAACTCTGCCCCTACACCAGCTGCGAGTGTTGCGTTGCAGAGTAAAGTAGTCTTTGCGGATGGCACTGTGATGGTATCTGGTATCAAACTGCTTCAGAATTGCGACATCTTTGTCTTGGGGCAAGCCTTCTTCTTGATAAGTCACAGCCAAGACCGCTGTGCTTATTCCATACAATGATATATTCTGTATTTTGTACACATTTACAATTTTTAATTTTAATTTCGCAATTTTCCAGGTGGGCGATGTCACCATTTTGGTAAATAATGCTGCAGTGGTTCATGGGAAGAGTCTAATGGACAGCGACGACGATGCTCTTCTGAAGTCCCAGCACATAAACACATTAGGACAGTTTTGGGTGAGTTATTTCTGTATAATAAAAACACCCTTTCCTTACCAATTTATTACAACCATAGGGGCCTCGACTAGTGAGACCGCTATGCTAGCAAACTAAAACTTTCAAGCCTGGAAAGGAAGGAGGAGAGGGCATTAGTATCCATCTACTTGTGTACAGGTTCAATGACTAGAGTACTGCTAAAGTCCTTGACAATGGAAGCAACTTTGTCCATTCAGACTGTAAAATGTGCAGATCAAGAACATATTTCCTTCAATGGTCCGCCAATTAAAGGTTGTGTCACAAACCACCGGGGGGGTCACTCAGAAATCCCCCGCGCTGGCTACCAGTACGTCACAATCGGGGGGTAACAAGTGGGGGTCACCCCTACTTTATACCTCCCGACCGACAGACAGAGCACGTGACGCGCTCTCTAGCGCCCCTCCTATAGTCAGGCCAATTATGGAATTGCCCGACAATAAGCAAGGAGGCCGCTATACTACTTATGCCGATTATTGAAGGGTCCCCGGTGAGAGTAGGGTATATATTCCCCCGACCTCCGCGGGCGGAATATATAAAACCTCCCCGAATCTCACTGGCCTCCCCACAATAATCCTTGGCACAACTCGCTGCCACCAACCGATTTACGGTAACTATTAGCCGAACACACAGACGTGGGATTCAAGATCGAGATAACAGAACAGCCCAAGATTAATTATATAATTTAATCAGCCTAAAGCACACTAGAACTACAATATATACAATAGGGACTCTACAGAATATACATATGTCAGAGTACAGTTACAGATAAAGCATGTTTTACAAACAGGTATGCAATTCAATCAGTTACCTTGTGTGTCTGGCCACAGGGGGGCGCTGTAGACCAGGTTTCCAGGAACTCCCACAGATGTTTCCTACACGTGCCCCCAGCGAGAAGAACCTTGGAAAATGGCCGAAGCAGGGTTATCAACCTGGGCAAATCCAGGTCCCCTCCTACCTTAGTGACCTCACAGGGAAGCACTGCCACTCCCCCTGCATGGATCAGAATTATCCAGCAAAGGGGATTTTGGCTATAACTTTGCCTGGGAGCGTCGTAGGCAGACGCCAATGCTCTCATTGTGACAGTTATGAATTTAGCTACAGAACGAGGGGACTCATGACCTGTCTGCCAGTTCCCCATTGGCTGATATCACGCCTGGGGCATTTCCCAATGTCCTGTTCCCATAAAAAGGGGGTGCCGGCATCGTCCACATGCGGAGACACCATTTTTATGGTTGCCATATTTATCGGAAATATGGCTTGCGAGATATGAACCATTTTTTACTGGAGTCGTTCTGTCTGGCTATTTCCATAGCCTTGCTAACTAGCTAGCAGCTCCTACTACAGGGTGACGGCAGGGAGTCATCCTGTGTCCATTGTCCTAAAGCCACCTAATTTCCATATCACAGGACATGGCCATGGATTTGTTGCTAAACCAGTTGTGTGAAGGGAAGGGGGTAGTGACACCAGGAGAGGGCTTCCTGACATGACTTGAATGTCATGATTTATCGTCATATCTCCAGATTTACCTCACAAGTGGCAGGGGCATTCCTCATCCCGAATGGCATCACCGTGGACTCGTACAGTCCAAATGGGGTAATAAAGGCAGAGCGTTCCCTGGCCTTGCGAGTCAGGGGGATCTGCCAATATCCCCGGCTCAGGTCCATGATGGTCAGGTACTGAGCCCCGGCCAACTGATCGAGCAGGTCATCGATGCGTGGCATTGGGTACGCATCGGCGACCGTGACAGCATTGAGCCCCCTGTAGTCCACGCAGAACCGAGTGGTTCGGTCCTTCTTAGGGACGAGGACTACAGGCGAGGCCCAAGCGCTGTTGGATGCCTGGATCACCCCCAGCTCCAGCATCTCGTCAATCTCCTGGCGCATGTGTTGCTGCACCTCCAGGGAGACCCGATATGCTGAACGCCGGATCGGGGGATGATCCCCAGTGTCCACGTGATGGACAGCCAAGTCAGTCCTTCCGGGCTGGTTGGTAAACAACCCCCGGAAGGGGTGTAGGGTGGCCCACAGCTGGGACCGTTGGTCCTCCAAGAGCTGGTGGCCAACCTCCACATCCTCAATGGATCCGCCTGCCCTAACCTGGGCTAGCATATCCAAGAGGGTTTCCGCTTCTCCCTCCTCGGGCAGGTTGCACACGGGGAGCGCACATGCCTCCCGCTCATGATGTGCCTTCATCATGTTCACATGGAAGGGCTTCCGCCTTCCACGGGCAGGGTCCAGGGTGACCAGGTACGTCACAGGGTTGAGCTGCTGGTACACGAGGTATGGGCCTTCCCAGGCTGCCTGAAGCTTGTCCTGTGGTACGGGGACCAGTACCCACACCTTTTGACCCACTTGGTAGGTCCTCTCACAAGCGTTCTGGTCGTACCAACGCTTCTGATCGGCCTGGGCTTGAGCCATATTGTCGTGTACCAGTTGTGTCAAGGCCTGCATTTTGTCCCGGAAGCGCATGACATACTCGATAACCGACACTCCAGGGGTGGCCAAATCCCCTTCCCAAGCCTCTTTCACCAGAGCCAGGGGGCCCCGCACACGTCGCCCGTACAGGAGCTCAAACGGTGAGAATCCTGTTGAGGCCTGTGGAACCTCCCGGTAAGCAAATAACAGGTGTGGGAGATACCGCTCCCAGTCACGCCCATGGGAGTCGACCAACATCTTAAGCATCTGCTTTAAGGTGCCATTGAACCGCTCGCACAGGCCATTAGTCTGTGGATGGTACGGGCTGGCCACCAGATGTCGCACCTGGACTTGCTTACAGAGGGTCTCCATCAGCTGGGACATGAATTGGGTCCCCCGGTCAGTGAGCATTTCCTGGGGAAAACCCACTCGGGAGAAAATCTCCAGCAATGCGGTGGCCACCTTGTCAGCCCGAATGGACGACAAGGCCACTGCTTCTGGGTACCGGGTGGCATAGTCCACTACCGTCAGTATGAAGCGTTTCCCGGAGCTGCTGGGGATGGCCAGCGGGCCGACCAGATCCACAGCCACCCTCCTGAAAGGCTCATCGATGATTGGCAGAGATACCAGTGGGGCTTTGGGGCGTGGCCCCGCCTTCCCCACTCTCTGACAGGTTTCACACGAACGGCAGTAGGCAGCCACATCGGCCCCCATTTTTGGCCAGTAGAAATGCTGGTTTAACCTGGCCTTGGTCTTAGCGATCCCTAGGTGTCCGGCCATCGGAATCTCATGTGCGATCCGCAACAACTCCGTCCGGAACGGATAGGGTACCACCAACTGTCGGTCCCTGGGCCACGCCTCCGGTGAACCCTGCTGGACCGTGGCCCGGTACAGCCGTCCTTGGTCCCAGACCACTCGCTCCGGGTCCGAGTCCGAGGGAGGCTGTGCCGCCTGCTCCTTAAGAGCTTTCAGGCTGTCGTCAGCTTCTAACGCTGCCTGAAACCCCTGACTAGATGTGGCCAGAATCGACGAGACTGTCACATCTTCGGTCAGTACCCCGGGACCTGTGTCCTGGCCTCCACCTGACTCGGCTGCCACTTGGTCAGAAGGGGAAGAGCTATCGGACCTCCGGGAGGCCCCTTGGCTTCCAGCACTCCCACTGCGGGTGACAGCGGCCACAGCCGCTGCGACCGTGGGTCGTGCCTGCTCCTCCTCCGTTCCTGACCAAGTCGCCGGTTCAGGCAGACCTACCTGGCTTCCTGACACCCCGGTTGTGGGGGAACCCTGCACCGAGATCTTACCTGGGAGCACTTCCGCTCCTGGACCGGCCCCAATCTCACCTGCCTGTTCCCCCTCTGCAGCAACAGAACCCCGCTGTGAAATCTCTGGGGACCCCACATTTGCTGTGGTAGCCCCCACCCCACACACTGGTCCTCCCCCTGCAGCACCCTGCTCTCTGCTTATCCCTGCAGAGGGCAGCAGATCCCAGCTCACAGGCTGGTTACTTGTAGAGGCATTGTCACACCTTTCTCTGACCCCCTCCCCTGTCACAGCTGCAGCTGAGTGTGTGTCTATGGTGTCTATGCAAGCAGAAATATCAGAGTTCACTCCCTCCTCCCTTACATCATTCATAGATAACACATTAACATTGTCAGGAGTCATGTCAGCACTGGCTGAAGGTTCAGCCTTTGGGGCGGGGCCAAACTGGGAGGTTATTTGCCCCAAATCTGTCCCAAGTAGCACGTTTGCAGGGATCCGATCAGTTACCCCCACCTCCCTCACCCCTCGCCCTGCGCCCCAGTCCACATAAATGTCAGCAACAGGCAGCGCCGGGTCAATGCCTCCAATCCCGGAGACAGCGAGGGTTTTTCCAGGGATCAAGTCTTGGGGGGACACCATCTCAGGCCGCACCAGAGTCACCTCCGAGGCGCTGTCTCGCAGTCCTATGGTCACAGACTGGCCGACGGTGACAGGTTGGAAGCTGTCCAGGGACCTACCACCACCCCCACCCACACAATACACCTTGGGCGGCCCTTGGGACGGGGACGGAGCCGGGGCCTTGGGACGCTGAGGGCACATGGCCTTGAAGTGTCCAGGTAGGTTGCACTGGTGGCACCGTCTTGGTTCTGCCACGGGCCTGGAGAGGGGAGTTGAGGGGGACACCCCCTGCAGTCTAGGGGCAGGTGGGGCAGTCGCAGAGTTCATCTTACCCCCTCTCCAGGTGCTGCTGGTGGCTGCTCTCCTGGCTTCAGGAGCCCGATTGTTGGTGTAGTCATCTGCCAGGGCAGCTGTAGCCGTGGATCCCTTTGGCTTCTGGTCTCGGATGAACTGGCGGAGATCCTCAGGGCAGTTCCACAAGAGTTGCTCCGTGATGAACAAGTCCAGGATCTCCGGTCCGGTGGAAAGCTGCAGGCCTTGGGTCCAGTGGTCGGCAGCTCGGGCAAGTGCCCGCCGGTGGTCAGCCCAGGAGTCCTTTGGTCCCTTCTGCAGCGTCCGGAACTTCTTGCGGTAGGACTCCGGGGTGAGGTTGTACTGTTGGATCAGGGCCCGCTTGATGGTGTCGTAGCCCTGATCCGCCTCAGCAGGCAAGTCCCCAAGGATATCCAGGGCCTTACCCCTTAAACGGGGGGTCAGGTATTTGGCCCACTGGTCCTTGTTCAGATGATGCTGCAAGCAAGTCCGTTCAAAAGCAGTCAAGAAAGAGTCCAAGTCTCCATCCTTCTCCAGCACTGGGAAGTCCTCAACACGGACCTTTGGAAGTTTGGTGTCTGGAAGGTCACGGGTGGCTGATGAGGGCCGGAGCTGAGCTAGCTGCAGCTGGTAGTTACGCTCTGCCTGGCGCTCTTCACGCGCTGCTTGCCGCTCACGCTCGGCCATGAGTTCCTTGTAGCCCTCCCGGTCTCCAGCCTGGCGTAGGGCCATAGCCATTTGAAGAAGGCTATCCGAGCCTCCCAGGCTCGGTGGAATGGCACGTGGTGATCTGCGGCCCGCTGCGGAGCCTGGTGATTCACTGTCCATTGCAGAGCGGAGGGCTGGTATCTGGCTCGTTGAGGACCCTTGGGCGAGCTGCTCCTCATCTTGTCCAGCAGTGCCCGGTTGTGCAATGTCCTCTGCAGAGCTGTTTTCTGGCGTCGAGCTCCTGGAGGACTCGTGGGCAACCTCCTCATTGCTGTCCACAGCACCGTCCTCCCTCTCTTCGGCTCCTGCTTTAGCATTGGCCAGTTGCATAGCTCTGCTCCTGGTGCCATCAGCCATTCTTGCAGACTTTTGGTCACTGACACAGAACTGACACCTGATGCCTCCACACACCTTACAGTATCTGCACTCTGACACTCTAGTGTTGAGCTGGTCTGAAGACCCCAGCAGCCACAGCTGCTGCAGGCAGTCTTTAGTGTCTGGGAGTATGGGTCTCACACTCACACACACTATTATCTCGATCCCACCGCTATGCCACCAATATGTCACAAACCACCGGGGGGGTCACTCAGAAATCCCCCGCGCTGGCTACCAGTACGTCACAATCGGGGGGTAACAAGTGGGGGTCACCCCTACTTTATACCTCCCGACCGACAGACAGAGCACGTGACGCGCTCTCTAGCGCCCCTCCTATAGTCAGGCCAATTATGGAATTGCCCGACAATAAGCAAGGAGGCCGCTATACTACTTATGCCGATTATTGAAGGGTCCCCGGTGAGAGTAGGGTATATATTCCCCCGACCTCCGCGGGCGGAATATATAAAACCTCCCCGAATCTCACTGGCCTCCCCACAATAATCCTTGGCACAACTCGCTGCCACCAACCGATTTACGGTAACTATTAGCCGAACACACAGACGTGGGATTCAAGATCGAGATAACAGAACAGCCCAAGATTAATTATATAATTTAATCAGCCTAAAGCACACTAGAACTACAATATATACAATAGGGACTCTACAGAATATACATATGTCAGAGTACAGTTACAGATAAAGCATGTTTTACAAACAGGTATGCAATTCAATCAGTTACCTTGTGTGTCTGGCCACAGGGGGGCGCTGTAGACCAGGTTTCCAGGAACTCCCACAGATGTTTCCTACACGTGCCCCCAGCGAGAAGAACCTTGGAAAATGGCCGAAGCAGGGTTATCAACCTGGGCAAATCCAGGTCCCCTCCTACCTTAGTGACCTCACAGGGAAGCACTGCCACTCCCCCTGCATGGATCAGAATTATCCAGCAAAGGGGATTTTGGCTATAACTTTGCCTGGGAGCGTCGTAGGCAGACGCCAATGCTCTCATTGTGACAGTTATGAATTTAGCTACAGAACGAGGGGACTCATGACCTGTCTGCCAGTTCCCCATTGGCTGATATCACGCCTGGGGCATTTCCCAATGTCCTGTTCCCATAAAAAGGGTGTGCCAGCATCGTCCGCATGCGGAGACACCATTTTTATGGTTGCCATATTTATCGGAAATATGGCTTGCGAGATATGAACCATTTTTTACTGGAGTCGTTCTGTCTGGCTATTTCCATAGCCTTGCTAACTAGCTAGCAGCTCCTACTACAGGGTGACAGCAGGGAGTCATCCTGTGTCCATTGTCCTAAAGCCACCTAATTTCCATATCACAGGACATGGCCATGGATTTGTTGCTAAACCAGTTGTGTGAAGGGAAGGGGGTAGTGACACCAGGAGAGGGCTTCCTGACATGACTTGAATGTCATGATTTATCGTCATATCTCCAGATTTACCTCACAGGTTGCTTTACAGCAATCGCCAAAATGTTGAGTTTCCAGCAGTTGCATCAGTTACCCACCATTGCCCAACTTGGCACCCTACGGAAATTTTAAGAAAATTCTGCAATCTTAAGGCAGATCAAAACACTCTGACCCTCCAGTATTAGATGAACTATGCTGATCCATGTCCATTTCTGTACAACAGTGAGGTGTCAGAGTTTTATATCCATAATATAAACTTCTCCCAAATGTCCACCCTTCTGCAACGTCCAATCGCCCACTGTGTATAATCTAATTTTTCACTTCTGTTTGTCTTGTTCCAGACTACTAAAGCTTTTCTGCCACGTATGTTGGAGTTGCAGAATGGACATATTGTCTGTATAAACTCTGTGCTTGCCTTATCGGCAATCCCGGGTGCCATTGACTACTGCACTTCTAAAGCCTCCTCCTTTGCCTTCATGGAAAGCTTGACCTTGGGTCTTCTGGACTGCCCGGGAGTCAACGCCACAACAGTATTACCCTTTCATACGAACACTGAGATGTTTCAAGGGATGAGAGTCAGGTTTGTACATATTTCTTCTAATTCGGTGGCTGCCGTGAAATTGGTGAAGCCACTAAAGTTCTCCTTGGTTTTGTGAGCAGCTGGCACTTTGCTATTGAAGAAACAATGCCAGTAGGATATAGTCGTTCTGAGTGCCCTCTGGACACTTTTGATGTAGAGGAATAAAACTACCGAGTTACCTAATATGAATCCAGGATAAATTGACTCTTGTAACCATACCGTTCCCGGCAAGTGATCTAATAACACTTGAGGTCCCACCTATGAAACGTTGGGTCACATCCAAAGTAATCATCATGAGTCAGTGCCCTGTGCTCGCTCCTCAGCCTCCCATTCATTCCTGTGATTTGGGGCACATCCAACAAATGTCAGTACAGAAAGTGCTACGGCCAATAAATGCCCATAGCCTCCAGATCCTCTTGGTTATTTATTATCACCAGGAAGGTTCTCTACAGATCTTAGTAGGATGAAATGAAATAGTTTTTTTTTTTTTTTTGTTTTTTCTTTTTCTAGGTTTCCCAGTTTATTTCCTCCCTTAAAGCCAGAAACTGTAGCAAGGAGGACGGTGGAAGCTGTGCAGAAGAATCACGCCTTGTTACTGCTCCCCTGGACCATGCACATTCTTGTCATCTTAAAAAGGTAAGGAGACCTTGTAGGAAGATCATAATGGGATCTCCAAGGCTTAAATAGGTTGTCCACTACAACATTGATGGCTTATCCTTAGGATAGGTAATCAATGTCTGATGAGCCAGAGTCCAACACCCCGCACCCCCGCCAATCAGCTGTTCTCGGCAGCGCAGGCAGCCGTAAATGTTCCGTTCCGGAGCTGCTCAGTCTTCTGATAATGGCCACAGCCGAGTACTGCACATCCGCCTCCTATTGATGTATTTGTGTAGTAAGTACCCGACTGTCGCCACTATCGGAAGATGGGGCAGCTCCGGGCAACAGAGCATTAAAGCGCCAAGAACAGCTGATAGGCCGGGATCAGACACCCGACATCCCCTGCAATCAAACATTGACGTATCCTAAGGATAAGACCTCAATGTAAAAGTAGTGGACAACCTCTTTAAGGTATCAGTAGACTAGAAGAGGAGGCAATGTCACAGCTGTAGCTCTCCCAGAAAAATGCTTTAGTTCCCCATTGACTTCCATTCTACTCTGTACACGAGTCATGCTAGTCCGAGAACCAACTGCGAGTTAAGAGTACCACGCATGGTAGTGCTCGCTCATCACTAGTTATGAGCCCCCGAGCATGGTAGTGCCCGCTCATCACTACTTACGAGTACTGAGCATGGTAGTGTTCGCTCAACACTAGTTATGAGCACCCGAGCATGGTAGTGCCCACTCATCACTACTTACGAGTACTGAGCATGGTAGTGTTCGCTCAACACTAGTTACGAGTACGGAGCCCCCGAGCATGGTAGTGCCCGGTCATCACTGGTTATGAATACAGAGCATAGTAGTGTTCGCTCATCACTAGTTACGAGGACAGAGCACGGTAGTGCCCGCTAATCACTAGCTATGGACCCACGAGCACGGTAGTGCCCCGCTCAACACTAGTTACAAGTACTGAGCACCCGAGCATGGTAGTGCCCGCTCATCACTGGTTACGAGGACCAAGCACAGTAGTGCCCGCTCATCACTATTTATAAAGTCTCCCAACCGCTCACTGATGTATTACTCTGAGTGCACTGAGTATCCAACGCCAAAGGTCTAACAGTGCAACATTTTTAATTAAATCAAATGGCAAAAGTGATTTTTAGCTTAGAATACATGCATTTAAGTAAAAAGTGCATGTCTTTTAAGCTTATTTCTATGGCTTCGCTATCCTCTGACTTACATTACCGCCTCTTCCTGTTTTTCTTCTGCCTATTGCATTTTCTTAAGTTCCCGTGAAGGCGTCTTTCATCAGCCTGTGTTCTCGTCTTCTTCCTGTAAGACCGGTAGCATTTCCTTCCCCCTTTTGTGCAGAAGTAACCACAGGTAGTTTCAGTTTCACGTCCTTTCTTCTCCTCCAGACCCAGACATGATACAGTTTGTTTGTCTTGTGTTTTCCGCAGCGTTCTTCCCCAGTCAGCACTTGAAGAAATCCACAGGTTTTCTGGATCTTATACTTGCATGAACACTTTCAAAGGGAGGACATAGATCCAGCCAAAGAGTAAAGGAACAGTCACTGAATCAGAGACCCTTCCCCATGAACCATCCGGACCGTGGTTGTGAAGCATTTGTTCTTCGGATCTACAAAGGCTTTTGAAGGAATGTTGATCTTCCAGATCACTGACATTGCAGTGCGGCCTGTTCAGGCCCTGATACTGCTGAACTGGAAAGAATCTGGCTGTTGAAAGACTATTTTTTTATTTTTTTTTTTTTTATTATTTTTTTATAGAATTTTATGGTTAAATCAGCCACTAGTGTAATTATTTACACATCAGTTTTAATATTTTACTTCGACTATTCTACTGGTTACCTGTCATCTTGTCTTGACTAAAGTCTTGAGAAAATGAGCCCCTTGTGTTTTTTGCTGGTATTTTTCCAACTTTTTTTTTTTTTTTGTTTCTTGGGTGATATAAAAATTAAAGAAAAAAATAAATAATAAATTACACCACCCAAGAGACAAAAAAATAAATAATAATTTACGTATTGCAGACATTTGTTACAAAAAAAGATTATTTTTGGTTGAAAATACAAAGTACAGGGCTTTTCTGCAGATAAAAAAAAAGTCGCAATGTAATGTGTAAAACCCAATATTTTTTTTTTTTTTAATCAAAAAATTTTAATGAAAAATAAAATATATATATTTTTTTTCTGTATCATTTTTAAATCCCCCGTTTTAGTATGTTTGGTTTTTAGTTGCTTTGTGTGGGTTTTTTTTTTTTTTTTTCACTTAAGGTTTTTTCTATTTGGTTTTTTTGTGACTTTTCAGCATTTTTTTTTATTTTTTTTTTTTTTTTGGGGAGTTTTTTTATACTTTTTATGTTTTAATATCTTGGAGAGTCATTTTAAGGGCTTGAAGAAGAAAATCAGGTTATGTACAGTTTTTGTTTGTTTTAAAGTCCTATTTAAAGCTGGTGAGAAGGAGCCTTTTGTTCGTGCTTTGACTTTTATGTAGATTTAAATCCAAAATGTCAAAAACTACAATAAATCTTTAGCAATGTATACAGCATTTTCACCAGAGCAGCACAAGTGACAGTCTATTGTTTTAGTAACGTGTTAAAATACTGAAATATAAAATATTTAAAAAAATAAATACTAGATTGCCTTTTTTTTTATACAATATATTAAATATTTATTCACTTATATAGCGCCATTAATTCTGCAGCGCTTTACATACATTGGCATCACTGTCCCCATTGGGGCTCACAATCTAAAGTCCCTATCTGTATGTCTTTGGAGTGTGGGAGGAAACCGGAGAACCTGGAGGAAGCCCACGCAAACACGGGGAGAACAAACAAACTCCTTGCAGATGATGTACATGTCAAGTATCAGTGCCCGGGATTATCTTGCAAACAAAAGGATCAGGAGTCCAAAGTCGGTCACACTGGATCTTTAACTCCCCCAACATAATCTATTAGGGGCGCCCATAATTATTACACAGTCAGCAGATCCCATCAATATTTGCATAAATGTCAGTATCCACATGTGGATATTATGGTTATACACAGATATTATCAACAGGAAAAAAGTAAATGTTACTTATTTATAGTGTGTTAGTCTATTGTATTTCAGAGCTGAATTCACAATTCTGTTGGTTATTGGAAGCTCTGGCAGTGTTTATGCTCTTGGAGGACAAAAGGATCAGCGATCAGAAATCGGTGGCTTTTGCCACTGTTAGTCTATTGTGTATGGTGGCATCTATCCCTGCATAAGATGATTGTATAGAGTCTGGGGTAAAGGCAACAAGTCCAAGACTACAAATCATTGGAGCTACAGCTGGAAAGGAAGTCTGGGATAGTTCATCAGTGCCAGTGTATGACTGACTGTACAAGATATGAATGTACACTGAGTGCAGCTCTGGAGTATAATACAATATGTAACTCAGGATCAGTAATGCATGTAGCAGCATAGTGAGTGCAGCTCTGGAGTATATTACAGGATGTAACACAGGATCATTACGGATAAGTAATGTAATGTATGTACACAGTGACTGCACCAGCAGAATAGTGAGTGCAGCTCTGGAGTATTATACAGGATGCAATACAGGATCATTACAGCATAAGTAATGTATGTACACAGTGACTGCACCAGCAGAATAGAGAGTACAGCTCTGGAGTATAATACAGGATGTAACACAGGATCATTACGGATAAGTAATGTAATGTATGTACACAGTGACTGCACCAGTAGAATAGTGAGTGCAGCTCTGGAGTATAATACAGGATGTAACACAGGATAAGTAATGTAATGTATGTACACAGTGACTGCAGCAGCAGAATAGTGAGTGCAGCTCTGGAGCATAATACAGGATGTAACTCAGGATCATTACAGCATAAGTAATGTATGTACACAGTGACTTAGATTTTCATATAGAATAATGTTTATGTTCTCAGGCACATAGAGGAATAAAGCTGCTGCTCACTTCTAGATTCCACGTATTTATGGTTCTGATGGTAGAGTTGAGCTGGCACTAGTGATGGGTGGACCCGGACTGTAAAAGTCCGGACTCGCACCAGTTCAAAAGTACCCAAGTGTCGGGCCTGGGCCTGGAATTCTGAGGGAATTCGGGTATTGATCCAGGTCATACAAAAAAAAAAAGGAAGAAAAAAATATCAAGCAAGCGGGCTGTACTTACCAAGGCTATGGTGCAGCTGTAACTGCTTCCACGGCCGCTCATTAGCTTCTTTGCATATGCACTGCTCTCCCCGCCTACCAGCGCCTGTGATAGTGTGTCTGACCCTTCCAATCACAGGCACTGTCTGCGGGTCACTATTATACAGTAAAAATACATTTAAAAAAAATTGGTGTAGGGTCCCCCCCATATTATACCAGCACAGATAAAGCCTACAGATCCCAGCCCTGCACTTATCTTGGCAGTGTATCAGAATAAGAGAAACCGCATGGTGCTTTTTTTTTTTTTTTTTTTTTATCTTCAATTTAAAACCGCGTGCGGTTCCCTCAATTTTGATACCCAGCCATGATTAAATCCCAGCAGCTGGGGTTTGGTATTCAGGCTGGGGAGTGACCCATGGTTATTGAGCCCCCCCCCACCTAAAAAATAGCAGCATGCAGCTGCCCAGAAATGCCACATCCATTCAATGCGACAATCCCAGCACTTTGCCCGGCTCTTCCCGGTTGCCATGCTTCGGTAGCAATAGGGGTAATGAGGGGTTAATGTCAGCTCACAGCAGCCACTAAGCCATACATTAGTATTGGGAGCTGTCTGAGGCACCCCAACCCCCAATACTAATCTAAGTGAAAAGAAATAAACACAAACATCAAAAAATCCTTTTTGAAATAAATGACAAAACCGCACACCCTCTTCACTACTTTATTAACCCCCAAAACACTCCCTCAGTTCTGATGTAATCGACATGAGGTCCCACGACGATTCAAGCTCTGCAACATTACTGAAGGTACAGCACGAGATCATGGTACATGATTGCCTGCTGCGGACTTCAGGCAGAGACTGAGCCATAGTGATCTGTGGTGACGTCACTCAGGTAAGGGTACCGTCACACTAAGCGACGCAACCAGCGATCCCACCAGCAATCTGACCTGGCAGGGATCGTTGGTGCGTCGCTACATGGTCGCTGATGACCTGTCAATCAAGCAGATCTCCACAGCGATCAGAGACTGTGTAACAATGCTGTGCTTCGTAACCATGGTGCACATCGGGTTACTAAGCAAAGCGCTTTGCTTGGATACCCAATATGTACCTTTGTTACCAGCGTCCGCAGCTGCCAGAAGCCGGCTCCCTTCAACACGTAACCATGGTACACATCGGGTTACTAAGCAAAGCGCCTTGCTTGGATACCCGATATGTACCTTGGTTACCAGCTTATCGCAGGCTGCTAGAAGCCGGCTCCCTGCACATTCAGATCGTTGGCTCTCGCTGTCAAACACAGCGATGTGTGCTTCACAGCGGGAGAGCACAGACCAAAAAATGGTCCAGGATATTCAGCAACGACCGGCAACCTCACAGCAGGGGCCAGGACGGTGCTAGATGTCACACACAGCGAGATCGCTGTTGCGTCACAAAAACCGTGACTCAGCAGCGATGTCGCTTAGTGAGACGTGGTCTTAAGTTGCAGCCACACCTGGAGGTTCCAGTGTTGTCTGTGTTGGTACCAATGAGTTGCGCATTATAAAACTGGTTGATTTTGTCACAAATATTCCATAGGGAATTCCAAATATTTGCAACCTTGAACCAGTTGAGGTCCTTTCATCCTTGGTATCAGTAGGAACTTCTAATATTTCTCCAGTCAGCAGATTTTTCTTCTTGCTGTTCCAGCAGGTTACTGTATGGACGGTTATTATTACAGTATATTATGGCCATTTTTAGATGTTCACTACTGGGTTATGTCAACAACCGACAGATAAAAGAGAACATGACAACTACAAGGGTCGCCCTGCAGGAAGGTGCACTCAGCCGCCACAGTTGGGAATAAGTGAAAAATTCTTGAGCCTCAGTGAACACACCGGCATTATTATTCCATGGGATGACATGAAACAGAAGGAATTCTATGGCATTTTCCATTCTTGATGTGTGTTTTTTTTTTCGTACCCCAGGTCAGATGGAGGGGGATCTGAGGCTGACATGAACCTGCTGGGGGACAAGGGGGTAATGGGGGCTAGGTTCAGACCAGGGTTAGCCAAATAGAGGATAAATTAAGTAGGACAAAGACAGCTCACCTCTCTGTGAACCCTTTAACCCCACTAACCTGCTCCTCACCCGGCCCAGCACAGGTGGAGTGCAACCAGTGCACGAGTCAAGCTGCACTCCTACAGACTCCACTAGCATTCACCAAAATGTATTCTCCTCTGGGAGGGCACTCCTCTCAGCCTCATTGACGTCTTCCAAAAAGTAGCCTGAAATAGCCTGTGGAGGTGGAAAAATGCCAAGACTTCAGAGTCTGAATTTAAGACGTGTATCAGCTTTATCCAACCACATGTCCCCTTTAGTTCCAGTGCTGTGGACCAGTGACCTCATGCAAAGAGGGAATGGCCAAATAGGGAACCAGAATATCCTCCAGTGGGTTCAAGATCTGTCACAAGAACCATGAGTTCCAGGCAGAAGACAACCCATATATAAAGCTCAATTTGGCCAGTAACTCCAGGTCCTCAATTATTGTCGACTCCACCCACTGGACTCTTACGCGAAGAGGAATAGATTATAACTCAAATGCAATCTCTCTTCACAAAATTAATTGATCTATCTAGCTATTGCTTTCCCGTAGATAGGGGAAAATTCACCAGAAAGTATGCCTTCAAGTTGACTATTCCTGACCATATTCCAGTTTTAGGCCGGCGTCCCACTTGCGATTACTGCACGTATATCTTGCGCGTGTTTCATGGTGCAACACCCGTCACGGACTCTCACGCTGCTCATAGGAGCGGGTCAGCTGCATAGAGATGCATGCAACCGACCAGCTCCTGTGAGCAGAGTGTGAGTCCATGACGGGTGTTGCACTGTGAAACATGCACGAGATATACGAGCGGTAATAGTGGGATGCCGGCCTTAGGTCGGAGTCACACTTGGGAGTGACTAACATGTAATACACACGAGTCTCGCATCGCATCACCCGGCATGGTCGCACACTTTTTGGACAGGAGAGTCTCGGCTACATAGAAATACATGCAACCGACCTGCTCCTGTCAGGAGAGTGTGCAGCCTTGCTGGGTGATGCAATGTGAGACTTGCGCGAGTCACGCATGAGCACTTGCAAGTATGACTCCGGCCTTAAGGTATTTTCACGCAGAGTTTTGGTAGATTGGAAAGTTTCTGCTTCAAAACCTCTTGAACAAAAAAAAAAAAACCAAACCCTCACACATAGTATGAATAAAACCTGACTTTTTTCTAGAGCAGAAGCTCTCTTAGGTCCCCTTCACACGTCCGTGTACGTGTTTGGTCCGTTTCATCACGTGCCGGAGACATGGGCACACGTAGACCCATTAAAATCAATGGGTCTGCACACACGTGCGTGTTTTGCTATGAACCGTGTGTACATGTGGAGCATACGTGTGCCTGTGTGCTCCACACATAGACATGTCAATTTTTCTCCGGCATCACGGGTGTCATGCGGCCCGCACGGATGTGATCCGTGTGACACGCACCGGAGAAAACAGACTTGTTTGTAAATATAAAAAAAATTTCTATACTCACCTTCTCCAGCACTGCAGTCTCTGCCGCTGCTGTCACTTGCTTCCGACCCCGTTCATTATACTCATTGAATATTCACTCCACTGTGGGCCGGAGGCAGCAGCAGCGGGGAATCTGCAGGACCTGAGACCGAAGATCAGCACCACGGACAGCAACACCAGGGACAGGTGAGAAGAAAGTTCCGGTTCTCCGTGTGTTCTCACGGAGAACACACGTTGTGCCATAAAAATGGCACACGGAGGACAATACGTACCTTTGACACGTCCGTGAAAAACGTGCGTGATTTTCACGGATGTGTGAACGGGGCCTAAGAACCACGAGGAGTTCAAAAAACAACATTGAGGATTTTTTCCGAAGGTTTTTGGAGCAGAAATACTCCACGGGTGTGTTCACATAGTATTCTAAGCCGTTTTTGGAGCAAAAACTCTCCAAAGGCTATGTGCACATGGCATCATTTTCAGGCACATTCAGTCCAGAAACTGCTTGGAAAAGTGCTCCATAAAGTAAACGTAATGTACAGCAATGCAATACAACATTGCTGTACACATGTTTTGCCTTATGTCTTTCACCTGCTTCATGGTTCGGAAACCCTAAGGCCACGTGAACACGTTGAGTATTTGGTGATTTTTTTTACCGCGGTATTTAGGCCACGCGCACACGTGGAGTATTTGGTGAATTTCTTACTTCAGTATTTAGGCCAGTTTTTTACCTCAGTATTTGTAGCCAAAATCAGGTGTGGAACAGTCAGAGGAAAAGTATAATAGAAACACGGGCACCACTTCTGTATTTATCACCCATTCCTGGTTTTGGCTACAAATACTGAGCTAAAAAACTCACCAAATACTCAATGTGTGCACGTTGCCTTAATACTGAGGTAAAAAAAACCTCACTAAATACTCAATGTGTGCACGTGGCTTACTACTGAGGTAAAAAAACCTCACCAAATACTCAACGTGTGCACATGGCCTCATTACTGAGGTAAAAAACTCACCAAATAATCAACGTGTACACATTGCCTTAATACTGAGGTAAAAAAAACCTCACTAAATACGCAATGTGTGCACGTGGTTTACTACTGAGGTAAAAAACTCACCAAATACTCAACGTGTGCACATGGCCTCATTACTGAGGTAAATAAATCACCAAATACTCAACATGTGCATGCTGCCTTAATACTGAGGTAAAAAAACCTCACTAAATACTCAATGTGTGCACATCGTCTCAAGTGGTAAAAACAAAGTGACATGCTCTCTAGTCTTCACTGTGTAGAGTCAGAGATGATGGCGGCAGAGAAAACGTAAGTGTAAGATTGGTGGACTATGGCTGTTGCGTTCCTGGCAATGTGTTATTGTCTTGTAATGTGAAAAATGTCTTGCATCTTCTGTATATAATGTGTGGATTGTATTGGGTCATGTGCTGAGATATATTGTGATGTGTTCCTGTGATGTGTAATGTATAGTAAGTATTGTATGGGGTAATACGTTACATAAAACTTGCTCAGGAAGTTGCTAGATGGTAGGTTCAGTAACGGTTAAGTGTTGGGACTAGCCCATCATAGGAGGGGTCAGCTACCACACACAGTCCCACTCAGTGCCCTGGGAGTGGTACCTGGCGTCCGCCTGGAGGTGGGCTTTTAGTTAAGCTTCTCCCACTAAAGGGTAAGCCCGGGTTCCCCCTGTGGTTCAGTGGGTCCACTATTCCCGCTCACTGCCCCTACACCAGCCGCGAACGTTACAACTCCTCAAAAGTTTCGAGTTACTGCTCCGAAAACTCAACAAAAAGGCTTCATGTGCACAAAGCCTAAAAGTGTCAGTGGTGGTATTTTTGGCAGTCACTTTGACAAGAAGTAATACACTGAAAAATGAGTGAGGAGGGTGCAGTTCCGGGCATTGGGTTCAGGGACGCCTGACTTCTGCGCATCCAACATGATTTCTAGTGACAGCAGACGGGTCTTATCATAACTGACATTATGTAACATGTTATTTGATTATACAAAATGATTCTGGCAAATAAGTAACTAGGAGATTTGCCCAGCGCTGGATTCCTGCACATAATGAAGGTACAATTTATACCTTGGCAATAACAGAGGAGTTCATAGTCATTTTTTTTAACAAAATTCTTTAAAATAATGTGGGGTCAAATTGATAAACTTTCAGTGACCTGCAATATTTATTTGGCCACAGCTATGAAACTATTAGTTTTATTCTTGGCTTAAAAGATAAGAGATGAGATAACTTCTCTAAGGCAAATCGAATTTGGCTGGATCCAAAAGGGTTGAGAAGGGGTAAAAAATAAAAAAAAACCAAAACAATACTCATCTGGCCTTCACCTGTCTTCTTCAGTTGGGTCATCCTTTAGCTGCACTGACTAGGCCGTGACATGCAGTACACAGCGCTATAATGTGGTGGCCTTAGATCGCACAGGAGGAGATAGAAGATTCCAAAGATGACCCAGTAAGGATCGTAATGGTAAGTGGGTCGAAAAACGGACCACCTGAAGGAAACCAGAACAAAAAAGTACCAAATGTACATTAGCAAGAAATTTGTGGCGGATGGATGGGAACTATTAAGTTCCAAAAAATGGATCCTCCAAACTGTAGGAGGCAGGTCGCTGGCTTCATTGGGCTGCAGAATTTAATAGGGATTTCCTGTCTCACCATTCAACCTCTATTATTCCTACAACCATCCAAAATTCCTAAAAAAAAGTCCTAGATTGGCAGTGGAACTGTACCAGATAGAGTTAATTTTAGAAAGAAACAAAAACTGACTAGCACCTCCTAACAAAATAAAGCAAGTGTGAACAGTTGCAAGCTGCTGTGACTGCATAATATACAAAAAAGCATACAGCAGCACTCTATACACTAAGATGCATGTAGACATTGAAAATATGAAATTTGGACTGCATTACTGCTAGATAGAATATACTTATGTACTTGTGCCAGAACCAGTTTCCTAAGCCAAATCTGGCATTGGGATACAACTAGTGATGAGCAAGCACTACTATGCTCGGGTGCTCAGTACTTGTGACTAGTGATGAGATAGGACTACCATGCTTGGGTGCTCGGTACTTGTAACTAGTGATGAGTGAGCACTACCATGCTCAGTTGCTCAGTACTCGTAACTAGTGATGAGCGAGCACTACCATGCTCGGGTGCTCGGTACTTGTAACTAGTGATGAGCGAGCACTACCATGCTCGGGTGCTCAGTACTAGTAACTAGTGATGAGCGAGCAGTACCATGCTCAGGTGCTCGCTCATCACTAGTTACGAGTACAGAGTACCCAAGCATGGTAGTGCACACTCATCACTAGTTACGAGTACCGAGCATGGTAGAGCTCGCTCATCACTAGTTATGAGTACTGAGCACCCGAGCATGGTAGTGCCCGCTCATCACTAGTTACGAGTACAGAGCACCCGAGCATGGTAGTGCTCATTAATCTCTAGTTACGAGTACAGAGCATCCGAGCATGGTAGTGCCCGCTCATCACTAGTTACCAGTACTGAGCACCTGAGCATGGTAGTGCCTGCTCATCACTAGTTGCGAGTACTGAGCACCCGAGCATGGTAGTGCCTGCTCATCACTAGTTATGAGTACTGAGCACCCGAGCATAGTAGTGCCCACTCATCACTAGTTATGAGTACTGAGCACCCGAACATGTTAGTGCTCGGTCATCACTAGTTACGAGAACTGAGCACCCAAGCATGGTAGTGCCCGCTCATCACTAGTTACAAGTACTGAATACCCGAGCATGGTAGAGCTCGCTCATCACTAGATATAACCAATTTGTTCGGCATGATTTCCAATTGAACCATGCAAATATAATGAACATCTGAAATAGAAATAGAGACTACTCCTAAAGTGATGGTCAGTAATGTTTAATAATAAAAACGGCACAATACACAGAATAAAACAAAATATGTGATTTCCTGAAGAAGGAGAGGGTTGTCTCTGAAACGCAAAGACATAAATCACTATTGACCTACTCCTGGATGTTTCTCGGACTACAGCAGCTTGGCAATCATACCCATTCTTCTTTCTTCTCCTGGTGTTTGCTAAAACAACAATAATGAAGCATCCAAAAAATAAAAGGGGTGAAAAGTATCACTGTGCAATAAAGTGCCATGGGTAAAGTCACCTGGGTGAATAGGCTCATAGGAATGTGACAAGTGGGAGTAAGGTTAATCCTGTCAAAGGTGGCCAGATTTTGCTCTTATTTTTATTCCCACTGTTATGATGTATGCTTTAAATTTGCCACACAGTTCCAGAAATATAGGCATTTTCACTTAGTGCTTATTTTTATGGCCTTTATCAAGGGGGCTTGGCTCACAGAGGAATTATGCAGAAGATACTAAATACACGCCCCCAAGGATCTGTAAGCCATGCCCTCTTTCTTAAAACAATAAAAAAGGCCATATCTCTATAGATTTAGATACAAGATTTAAAAAAAATAAAAAAAAAAATGAGGTGACAAGGCTACAGAATTTTAGATAGGGGATATCTTGTTGGGTATCAAAAGGGAGTTATGCAGAACATCCTAAAGGCACGCCCCTGAGGATGTGCAAGCCACGCTCTCTTCCTAAACACCATAAAAATAAAAAAGCCATATCGCTAGAGATTCAGACAAATGAGGGGATAAGACTACAGAATTTCGGATAGGGGATATTTTGTTGGTGGATGGGGGTTTGACTTGGGGGACCCCCAGTATTCATGACAATGGGGCTACATTTTTGAATGAAGGTCCACATGCTTGACATTCTCTCCATTCATTGCCTATAGGATTGTAGTAAATATCCGATCACTGTACTCAATTTTCATATTTTGGGGAGGAAAAAACCTAACACCTTAGCTTCCCCTAGAGGTGACTGAAAGCAGCCAGAATTTTAAATTTCAGCTCAATGGATAAATTACAAAATTAATCCATCCCAGAATTTATGACCTTACAAATGACATAGTAAAAAAAATGTGGAAATTCACTCATGACGATAATAAAAAATAAGAGACATGGGGTAAAAATTATAACAAAAAAATTGTATAAATCATTGGAAGATATTGGAACAGAGAGGTTCAAAAAATTCCCAAACACATCCACGTGTAAGATAGTAATAACACAAAGCAGATAACAATCGGCTACACCCAGGTTTGGGTTTCTTTTGATTTGACTTGGCGTTCACATACTCCATATTATTTACTATGAGTCAAAGTAATCTTTGTTCTCACCATTTGGCAATGTATCTCAGTCCAGAATCAGGGGGGAAATTACAGCCGAGTAAAACAAAACATGTATTGTAGCTCCATGCAGGCAACAATACAAAACATGAAGAGTAAATGAGACAAGATGTTCCTAGGTGGCAGCTGTTACACAGTAATTAGGAGGGATACCGAGAATCAGTAATCGGGGGGTGTATTATAGATGTGCCTGAATAATGGCCGCACGTGTCCTGAGGTAACCATAGACATCCGCTGGCACATTGTGACAACGTATCCTGACTTGCATAACTTGAAGCTCATGGGCCAAAATGCAAGATTTCCAACAGGTTCCTCCAACTATCATGGGTCTTTAGTCATATCAATCTTCTCATATGGTCTAGATTCTAGAAGGACCGTTTGGATCACCATGGACTCCAGCTGGAACCCCTGCACTACCCACTAGAGTTATGTCCCTCTAGCCCAAGTCTTTGACTTGAGAACCCTTCTCGAATTCACATATTGGTGCATATGGAGGTGATGAAGAGGAGTCATGGCTTTGGGTACTTTAGCTTATGCAGCGTGGAGAATAGAGTTTCATCTAATATTCCGGCTCTACTCCATTAAAGCTAAATGTAGCGCGGTGCACAACTAAAATAGGGCACAAATACCAGGTGTGGTGCTGTTTTTGGAAGACTTTCCTAATATATATTATATATATCCACCACAGGCACATACCTATCACATCTATAGGTGACTCTCTTCTCAAGCTACTCCATTAGACATGTTCTCCTTGAAAAGGCTCATGAAATAAGCTGAAATGTTGGATATACGAGGGGCTACCCAGAAAGAAGAGAGATAGGATGATGAAACTTACATTTATTCCACATACTCTCCACTGATGACAACACACTTCTTACATCAGTATTCCAAGTTCTGTAAGCCTAGCAAAAAGAAGGATTGTGGTTGTGCCTCAAACCAGGCATCCGTAGCAGCCATGGCATCAGTAATGGTGTGAAATTTGGTACCCTTGAGGTGTTTCTTCAGGTTTGGAAACAGATGATCGTCGGAGGGAGCTAGATCTGGTGAATAAGGTGGGTGTTCAACCAGCTGGAAGCCCAGCTCTACCAGTTTTGCCGTGGTCACTTGTGCAGTATGAGCGGAGGCGTTGTCTTGCAGGAACAAGAATCCTTTGGACAGCTTGCCGCGCCTTTTGGCTTTCATAGCTGCCTTCAATTAGTCCAAAATTTCAATATAATACCTTGCATTGATGGTGGAACCTTTCTGAAGATAGTCCACTAGCAGCACGCCCTCCTTATCCCAGAACATAGACGCCATCACCTTAGTGGCTGATTTTTGCACCCTGAACCTCTTTGGACGTTCAGAACCACTGCCCCTCCACTCTTTTGACTGCACCTCGTTTTTAGGGTCATACACAAAAAAATCCAGTTTTCATCCATAGTGACCAGTCGATCCAGGAAGTTCTGATCAGTCTAGAAACGCTGACAAATGGACTGGGAAGTTTTCACTCTCATGCTTCTCTGATCTATTGTCAAACATTTGGGGACCCACTTTGCCGATCGCTGCCTCATGTCCATGGATAATAATACAAACACGTTCCCGGGAAATCCCCATGATGTCTGCTATTGCTTTAGCTGAAATTCGTGGATTCTCCAGTATGAGGTTGTGCACAGCATCGACGATCTCCGGAAAAACAACCACACTCGGTCGTCCAGGACGTTCCTCATCATTGGTGCTGTAGTGGCCTGTTTTAAATTTGGCTACCCAGTTCTTAACTATGGAATATGAAGGGCATTGGTCCCCCAATGTCGGCGACATATCACCATGAATATCCTTCGCAGACTTTCCTTGCAGAAACAAGAATCTTATCACTCTTCTGCTCTCAGTTGCTGTGAATATCGCATTAGACTCTGCCATTTTGTTTTCCCGCGTGCGCAGAACACCGTTGCCTTAAGCAACAAACACAAAATTTTGAAAACATATATTAGACACATAAGGTTTTCATGTGATGTAACATTCGTTACCATAGAAACAAAAAAAGATCACAAAGCCAAAGACTTATCAGTAGCCCCTCGTATGACATGTCACACATTTATATGTCTCACGCAATAAAAGCAGTTAATATGAAGAACACTACTCAGTGATTTTATATCAGACTTTATTCCATAGTGTGACGAAGTTTTTACCATGGTGTATGACCTGTGACATGAAACTATCTTCCACAACCCCACCACCTTTGTACCAGAGTTTGTCAGTTCCTCACCCAGTTTTAAGCCTGTTGCACAGTGGTGTCAGTTTCAGATAATGGCTGTGTTTCAACCTGTTTGGTATAATTGGTTACTCATACTTCTGATTACAATTTTACAAAATATTGTGCAAATCTACTTAGAGGGTTTGATGCTGTTTTGGCGTCAAAGGGCAGTCGCCAAATATAGATTTTATTTAGATTTCTCTTTTGTTTATTCACTTTCAGTTGTATTAATTGATAAAAAAAATAAGTTGATACACTTATTTTTTTTTTTTTTTTAAAGCATTCTTACTTTGCAGGTTTTAACCATACCTGTCTAAAGGGTTTGCACAGCACTGCACATTTGCACAAATACACAGACCCCGACCCTATATTTTGTATTAAAGCATCTAATGAGCATGTGCAAGAGTCATTGTAAAGTGAAGGGGAGGAAGATCTGCTGTGACATAGCATATTGTGATTGTTAGATCCTATGTTACCTGTCATTGTAATCCTGCCGCTGGCTCTGATGATAATAAGCCTGCTGAAAACGCTTCCTGAAAAGACTGGAAGTGTGCATTTAAAAATGCCCCGGTAGCCAATGTGGAACATGTTATATTATTTTTAAAGAATAAAAAGTAAAACATTGGCAAATTAAAAAAATAAAGAAGAAATACATGTACAGTAACATGAAAACTAATCTAAACAATAAGTCATTTTCTGATAGCTTCTCTTTAGGCCCCCTTCACACGTCAGTGAAAAACACAGGCGTTCTTCACTGACGTGTAAGGATAGTTTCACACCTGCGTTCAACGGCATCCGTTGCATTGCGTTGTGTGACGGATGCAACGGATGCGTTGCATATAATGGCACAACGGATGCAACGGATCGTACAACAGAAAACCTTTTTCTTCTTTTTTTTTTCTTTACAGTTTTACCGGCGGCAGACTATTGTCAACGATCAGCTGATCACCCGGCCGCCGGGTGATCAGCTGAGCGCTCTCAATAGCCGGCCGCCGGGTGATCAGCTGAGCGCTCTCAATAGCCAGCTGCAGGGTGATCAGCTGATCGCTCTCAAAAGCCGGCTGCCGGGCGCTCAGCTGAGTGCTCTCAAAAGCTGATCGTTCGGCCACCGAGAGGCAAAATAAAGTTTCTGTGAGTTAAACAAAAAAAAAAAAAGAAGAGCATGCACAGTGAAAAAAATAAAGGATTCTGCTGCTCAAAAAACGTTACATGCTGCGTTACTTCCGCCCGGTGGAAGCAATGCAGCGTCGGCCAGCGGAAGCAACACAGGTACTTTTGGCACAATCCGGCATCTATGGGAAGTCTATGGGAAACAGCGGAATCCGTTAACGGATTCCGCTGTTTTCCAAAAGGGTGGAATGTGACTGAAGGTAATTAACGCAAGTGTGAAAGTACCCTTAAACACGCACATGTCCCTCCGTGTTCCGTGATTCACGGCACACGTGGGTTGTCCATGTGAAATCCATGATTGCAAATGGACATTACTCACCTGCCTTCGCTCCTGCTGTCCATGGTGCTGAACTCCACGGCTCTGCAGCGTCTGCCCACCGCTCTCTGCAGCTACTTCCGGGTCGGCTGTCCCTGCTTTCATGAATATTCATGAGGCGGGCAGGAGCTGCAGAGAGTGGAGGCTGCACAGCGAATCGCTGGAAAGGTTAGTTGAAAATGTTTATTATTTTATATGTCAATGTTTTTCTGGTACGTGTTTCATGGATCACACACGGATCACACCATAGTGTGGTCCATGGGTCATCAGCGATGCAAGAAAAAATGGACTTGTCTCCGTGCAGAATCATGGACACGTGTGTACACTGCACGGAGACACATTCAGTGAAAAATCACTGATGTGTGCGCAGACCCATTGATTATAATGGATCTGCGTATGTCAAGGATTCTGGTACGTATAAAAAAAAAAGCACATACGTACCAGAATCACTGACGTGTGAAGGGGGCCTTAAGGACGGGTTTGAAGCATGGAGCAAATAAAGAATTATTCCAACCAAAATATAGTTTTTGTTGGCATTGAGACAAGGGGATTCTCCATCTGGACTGATCGGTGTTGGCTAAATACGCAGGCAGTCACACATTTCTCCTGCAGTGGTCCCTACAGGAGTCATGTGCCTACAACTGTGGACATTTTATTTTCTTTTTATTGTGAAGCAAACAACAAAGAAGACAAAATAACTGAAAACTTCAGTGTGCATAACTATTCACCCCCTAAAGTCAGTACTTTGTAGAGCCTTCCTTTCTGACAATTACAGCTACAAGTCACTTTGGATAAGTTCTCTAGGAGCTTTCCACTTCTTGCCACTGAGATTTTTGCCCATTAATCAATGTAAAACTGCTCCAGTTCCTAAGATGGTTTCTCCTGGTGAAGAACAATCTTCAAATCTGACCACAGATTCTCAATTATATTCAGGTCTGGACTGTGACTCGGCCACTCTAATACATTTACACATTTCCCTTTACACCATTGGAAGGTTGCTTTAGCAGTAGCTTCAGTAGCTTTGGGTCATTGTCTTGTAGGAAGGTAAACCTCCGTACCAGTCTCGAGTCACTGACAGACTGAAACATGTTTTGCTCAAGAAAATCCTTGTACATCGCACCATCGATCTTTCCTTCGATTTGGAGCATTTTCCCTGTCCCTGCTGCAGAAAAACATCTCCACAGCATGATGCTGCCACCATCATGTTTCATTGTGGGGATGGAGTTTTTGGAATGATGAGCTGTGTTGGTTTGGTGCCAGACTTAATGGCCATTTACACAATGCGACATCGCTAACGATATATCGTCGGGGTCACGGTGTTTGTGACGCACATCCGTCGTCAATAGCGACGTCGCAGCGTGTAACACGTATGAGCGACCTTAAACGATCGAAAAGAGGCAAAAATCGTTGGTATGTGAAATGTCGTTCACTTACCAAAAATCGTTGTCTATTCAGTAGCGACGTTGTTTGTCGTACCTGCGGCAGCACACATCGCTACGTGTGACACCGCAGGAACGAGCAACAACCTCGTACCTGCGGCCGGCCGCAATGAGGAAGGAAGGAGGTGGGCGGCATGTTCGTCCCGCTCATCTCCGCCCCTTCTCTTCTATTGGATGGCTGCCGTGTGATGCCGCACGTACCGCCCGCTTAGAAAGGAGGCGGTTCGCCGGCCACAGCGACGTCGCAGGGAAGGTAAGTCCGTGTGACGGGTGTAAGCGATGTTGTGTGCCACGGGCAGCGATATGCCCGTGACGCACAACAGACGGGGTGGGTACGCGCGCTAGCGATATCGCAGCGTGTAAAGTACCCTTTAGCGTTTACCTTAGTGGGCAAAGGTTCAATTTTTGTCTCATCTGACTACAGCACTTTTCTCCATACATTTGGGGATTCTCCCACGTCTTTTGGTAAAATCAACACAAGCCTTCCAATTTTTGGCTGTAAGTAAAGGCTTTTTTCTTTCCACTCTTCCATGAAGGCCGGCTCTATGGGGTGTACAACTTATTGTGGTCTTATTGACAGGTACTCCAGTCTCTGTTTGGGAACTCTGCAGCTCTTTCAGGGTTACCTTTGGTCTCTTCGCTACCTCTCTGATTAATACCCTCCTTGGCTGGACTGACAGTTTTGGTGGGCGGCCGCCCTCTCTTGGCAGGTTTGTTGTGGGACCATATTCTTTACATTTGATGATAATGGATTTGATGGTGCTCGGAGGGATCATCAGAGATTGGGATATTTCTTTAGCATTCAACCCTGACTTTGCCTCTGACGTGTTTGGAGACCTCCTTGGTCTTCATGTTGTTGTTTGGAGATATACTTGGTCTTCTTGCTGTTGTTTGGAGATATACTTGGTTTTCATGGTGTTGTTTGGAGAGCTCATTGATTTTCATGGTGTTGTTTGGAGATCTCCTTGGTCTTCATGGTGTTGTTTGGAGATCTCCTTAGTCTTCATGATGTTGTTTGGAGACCTCTTGAGTATTATGGTGTTTGGAGACCTCCTTGGTCTTCATGGTGTTGTTTGGAGAATTCCTTGGTCTTCATGGTGTTGTTTGGAGACCTCCTTGGTCTTCATGGTATTGTTTGGAGACCTCCTTGAACTTCATGGTGTTGTTTGGAGACCTCCTTGGTCTTCATGGTGTTGTTTGGAGATCTCCTTGGTCTTCATGGTGTTGTTTGGAGAGCTCCTTGGTCTTCATGGTGTTGTTTGGTTAGTGGTTCTTCTTTGGCCTTTCAGAAAATTTGTGTATATACTCACAGACCCCAGGACACTTATATTGCACACAGGTGGACTTCCTTTCTCTAAGCATGTGACTTATGAAGGTAACTGCTTACACCAATTTCTTTTAAGGGCTTCATAGCAAAAGGGGTGAATACATATGCACATGATAATGTATTTATTTTTTCCCATAAATGTAATTTTTGCCTATATACTTCTCACTTCCCCAAGTTAGACTATTTAGTGCTGATTCATCACACACAAATCGGATTACAAAAATATTTAAACACAGGTTGTAATGTAACAAAATAGGTAAAAGCCAAGGGGGTGAAAACTTTCACAAGGCACTGTATTTCAGAGACCTTTGTAACAAAATAAGTAAAAAGCCCAAAAGGGGTGTGAAAACTTTCCAAAGACACTGTAGATATTGGAAATACTGTGAATATTTGAACAGAATTTAAACTACTGGTGAGCATTCTCAATGCAGAGTCAGGAGTCGGACCCTGGCAAACAACACCCCATATCTGAGCTACCAGAACCTCTGCAGCTATGGAGTCTCATATCTGAATTTTTGAGTTAGTAGAGTTATATGGTAAATTATTTATAATACTGACCCCAAAATGATTTTTTTCCAGGCTACTTTACATTTCTTGATTTCTATTCTTTACGAGTCAATATTGTCCATGTTAAAGACTCCAGACAGCTGACTGCGGTCCAAAATTTTTCACGGCTTCAAAAAAATGTTAATTTAATTCCCATAAATCAAGAAGAGAATTTAATTTTATTAAAACCCATCGTAGGCAGAATAAAGTGGATGTATATCATAACCGCACAAAGACGTTGTCTGCCGACCCTATAAATTACCAACCTTAAAGTGGGCATATATCAAAAACTAAAAAGGGAGACGTGTCTTGGTGGACCGCCGTATATTTCAATGAATCCAATTTGTTTTAATTTATTTGTTTTAATATCGGCTACTTTTTGAATTAAACGTTCAATTCTCAAATTTATAGGTATTTTCTGCGCCATAAAAAAACCCTCGCAGCCATTTGCCGCTTGTGCAAATCACAAAAGTGCCACCGCCCGCTACCTCATAGGCTTCTGTAGAGCTCATAGACAAGAGCGCAAGGGAATTTATGGCCTTCTCGGGTAATACTTCACCTATATATTCAGTAACAGGATTGCAGCAATTAAAGGCCTGGAGTAACCTTGCCGGTTATTTATGATCACTTTCCAAAGCCTCTGAAAATGAACTTTAGGAACTTCTGTGCTCATGGCGAGATGGTGAACAGTGAGAAAGTCCAGCGTTCAGCAAATCCATTGTATTGTGATGACAGGAAGATTCTGTTACACCACACTTCAGCTGCCAGCTTGCTGCAGGCACTCAATTCATCATGGTGGGCTGTTGGATCACAAGCCAGTGAAACTCAGCCTGGCGTGTTATTTTAGTCTTAGAGGACTGTGAGATAAACGGGGCATGAACCGGCCCCCTGGCAGGGTGTCGACCCCTGGCGCCCTCATTAAAGTGTCAATCAAAAAGAGTAATGAAACAGGGGGAAAGAATCCCAGCTCCGTGAACTTCCATTGTTTTCAAACTGTGAGACTTTTACAAGCCAAAATCTAAACAGCTTTTCTCCTCTCCCGGCAAAAATTCCATGCCTAGAGGTTGTATCATGAGGGTATTCTTCCCGGTTACTTTACAGATACCGGTCAACTTTGGCTACTAAAGATCCACTACTGTAAGATGCCAGGTCTCAGGTGGTCAAAGACAAGTCATGTACCATTCATGTTGGACAGCCGAATTGTCAGATTTATTGACGTGTTGCCACCTTTTCATGATCGGAAACGGGCAGATGCCAACAAAAGTTAGATTTTATGCCAAAGACAAGCCACATACCATTCATGTTGGATGGTAGAATGGTCCAACTTACTGACATGCTGCCACCTTGTCATGATCAGAAATGGGCAGATGCCAACGACAGGTGGATTTTCAGCCAAAGACAAGCCACGTACCATTCATGTTGGACAGCCGAATTGTCCAACTTACTGACAATGTTGCCACCTTATCATGATCAGAAATGGGCAGATGCCAACGACAGGTAGATTTTCAGCCAAAGACAAGCCACGTACCATTCATGTTGGTAGAATTGTCCAACTTACTGACGTGGTGCCACCTTGTCATGATCACAAATGGGCGATCATGCCAATAGATGGAATGTAGATTTTCAGCCAAATAAAAACTACATACCATTCATGTTGGATGGTAGAACTGTTCGACTTACTGACGTGTTGCCACCATTTCATGATCGGAAGCGAGCAGATGTCGACAGAACGTTGATCTCTGGGCAAAGTTCAGCTCACATCTTGGATCTTTTGAGTTCATGTAGGAGATTTCGCTCTTAGGTAGTCCTGATCTTAAAGTTTACTGTTGTTAATGGGTCACTATACCTTTTATTCATTTCTTTACAACATCCAGTTTCTGAATAACCACTGAGGGAGGAAAAGCAAAAATATCAGGCAAAGATTCAAAATACAGGACAGGAAAAAAGATGTGCAAAATGAAAAGAGGCTTAATAAGCATATAAATATCACGGCATTGAAAGACTTGAAGCCCCCATGCACATTATAGATAAGCTGCAAAAGATGTCCGACAGCATCTCTTTCATAGAGAACGGAGGAGCCTGGCAGAGTGAACACTCTAGTGGATGGGAGAGAGGGCATAGATGGCTGCTGGCCGAACCATTGACCTGCTGTTTAAAAGTTAAGTCTTCTTCATCAGGACAAAAAAACCCCACTTTTTTTCATCCTGATGAAGGAGACGATCTCTGAAACGGATTGACTGAAGAAACAATCTGGATTCCTTGCGGCAGCACGGCCTTAGATCAGAAACAATGCATTATGCCTGCCAGCAACCTCACCTCTGTGGCCACTGATTGACAGCAGGGACAGGATATCAGTTTTGAGAAGATTCCCACCATGAGTATAGAATATTTTCCTTTTTTCCCGATGGCTCCCTGCTATTTTTTTTTACATGCCGTAAAACCTTCCTAAAAGGAACAAAATGCAGAACCCATACAATGAGTTACACCCAGTGGCGGGTTTGAGGGGCGGAGCATGTCAGAGAACACCAATCAGAGAATCTCTGTGTCATGCACCTCCCACTTAGCTATAATACAATGTATGCCTTTTTTCCCACTAAATATCTGATATGGAAAATCATGAGTTACACATAAAATCCTTTCATTGGCCATGTGCTAATCTAGCCGCTTTTATGATTGATTTGATTAGTAACGCTACCTGAAGGGAGACAACGTTCCCTTTCATTCCGCCACGTCCTTCCAATATAAGTTGTACAGCTGAGGATTTTGTTGGTCTAGACAGAACTTGTAAACTGAAAGTGTGAAGAATTTTAATACCGGCTCAAAGAAAGAAAAAAAAAGTAGTTTTCATATTTTAGGTAATGCGATGTTTACATTAAATTGACCCAAGAAAGTCGTCTGAAGGTTGAGAAAACACCATCCACCGATTTTATTATAAATACTAGAAATGACTCATCTACTCTTTTTTTTAAGAATAAGCAGTTTTTCCTTTTTAGAAAAACACCACACTGTGTAGTTCCCGGGGCAGCTATAAATTTACAAAGGAAGTTGCCTGTTATTATAAAGTAACTTTAAAACCGCACAATTAGAAATTAAAATGCCTGGTTAGAGCGGTCATACTTCTTGTACTGAAATCCAAGTTCTACTTTAGAAAACAAGCCAGGTCTCGAGAAACTGAGCGTACAAATTATTATTGGTGGGTTTCTGAAGAACTCGAAGTAAACTGCTGATTAAAAAATTAAAGTCTCCAAATTTACGAAGATTTTGGGAAATTATTACAAAAACGTCAGGTCTCCCAATTTACGAAAAATGTGGGAAATTATTACAAGAGAGTTAGGTCTCCCAATTTAAGAAAATTTTGGGAAATTATTGCTAAAACTTCCAGTCTCCCAATTTACAAAAATTTGGGGAAATTATTACAAAAACTTCAGGTCTCCCAATTTACGAAAAAAATTGGGAAATTATTACAAGAGAGTTAGGTCTCCCAATTTAAGAACATTTTGGGAAATTATTGCTAAATCTTCCAGTCTCCCAATTTACAAAAATTTGGGGAAATTATTACAAAAACTTCAGGTCTCCCAATTTACTTAAATTTTGAGAAATTATTACAAAAACTTCAGGTCTCCCAATTTACTTAAATTTTGAGAAATTATTACAAGGCTTGATGATTAACACTTGTCCTTTTCTCCCATCGAAACAAGTTTTTTAGCAAAGGTGGCATAGCTGAGAAAGGATGAAGTGCAGAAACAACTTTTGGGTTTCCCTATCTGGTTTAGTTTAGGACATCCAAAATAAGATTTTTGAGCACAGGACTATGCCAAAATTTCATGTACTCCGAGGTGTTTGAAGCTTTAGGAGCATAATATTATAGTCTACTTCTAAGACAAGGTGTTAAAATGCACAAAATTTAATACAATTTCTGATGGATGTTTGATAAATCCGAAGCATCTTTAGACTTAGACTGGATCACGCACATTACATGGCTGTTCAGCCGACAGTCATCTTAGCTGACCCTACCTTCTCTATGAGAAAGCCGCCGACGGACATCCCGATCGGCAGCTTATCTCTAAAAGAAAATTGCATCTATATTCCGAAATTGGACAAGTGCAATCGATATCTCTCCCGAACACCAGTGGGCCGGCTTAGTGAGTACCCAGCAATACTTGGTTAACTAAAACTGCGATATCTCACGAATCCTTGCTCTTTCACTGTGTGAGCAGCTGTGGTGGATTGTGGGGTCCTACCACTTGGAAGTCCAGGCTTGACTTTTTTAGAAAGTCGGGCCCTTTTGGGGAATATTAGGTGCTCATTTGAGCAGTTTTGTTACTGCATGATATTTAGAAAAATCCCCAATCTGGGACTGCCCACTACCAATAAATACTTATTAAAGCACCACTCAAGCTATTTTTTGTCAGCGTTGGAGTGACGCTTTAAATAGAAGCCTCCTGTCACCGGTCATATATTCACCTTCTGGTGTCTTCACCTCTTACTGATGCTGCTCTGGTCCTGTAGTGCCATCTTGTGCCAGTAACTTCTGCCTAAAGTCCAAAACGAATCTCCGGCACTCCAATTAGAGGAACAAGAACACAGTCTGGGTTTCTTTGGTGCTTTTTTATTGTAAATAAAGAAAATGAAAAAAGTCTGTCTCAACGTTTCGGTCTCGATGGGACCTTTATCGAGAGTTATATCAGACTAAGGGATTAGAGATTAGTATACGGATTGCACCGACAAGGAACGATGTGGGTCATCACAGAAAAGATAAGGAAGGAAGTAAGTATGAGCACTGTGACCATATAACGAAATATCAAAGTCAGCCGGTGGGTGTTGCCAGATGAATCGTACAGTGGTGTTCTACGGGGGTAGGGGACCACAGTCCAAAACTGCAGGGTAGGGGTCAAGAGCCCAGTAAGTACTATACAGTCATATCACCTGTTTGATCCAATAGAAAACAGCCTTAGAGAGGGGTAACTGGCATAAGGACAGGCCCTGTGCTGCAGGATGTTCCCAAAGGGATACTTAAGGTGTATCAGTCAAAGGACCCATGGGGAGCATAGGGGACCTGCGTCCGGTAGAGATTCTGGCTGGCTGCACTGTACGGTTCATCTGGCAACACCCACTGGCTGACTTTGATATTTCGTTATATGGTCACAGTGCTCACACTTACTTTCTTATCTTTTCTGTGATGACCCACATCGTTCCTTGTCGGTGCAATCCGTATACTAATCTCTAATCCCTTAGTCTGATATAACTCTCGATAAAGGTCCCATCGAGACCGAAACGTTGAGACAGACTTTTTTCATTTTCTTTATTTACAATAAAAAAGCACCAAAGAAACCCAGACTGTGTTCTTGTTCCTCTAATTGGAGTGCCGGATATTCGTTTTGGACTTCAGTTGATTGTTTTCTCCAGAGCACCCTGTCATATAGTGAGCCAGGTCTACTCGATATATAAGTAACTTCTGCCTGGCCGGAACTCAAAAGTTACATCACATGAGCTCAACGCATCTCTATGAGAGCCAGAACGAGGCTCTTATAAGCTTGTATTAAGTTGCAACCTTCGGTGCGCTCCATGAAACACTGGAGCTTCCGGCAGGTCACAAATCCTTGCAGACCGACCGGAGGGCTGCTGGAGAAAGGTGAAGCCACCGGAAGGTGAGTTTCAGACATAGGTCAGGGGACTTAGATTTAAAGCACCAGTGCTGCAATAAAAAAAAATGCTGAAGTTGTGCTTCAAGAACATAAAGATGCTTATAAGGAGCTGCAGTGACTGTTGTAGTTGGACAATTGAGGCCTTTGGAGGAGGTCCTTTGGTATTTCATTATTTACCCCCTAAATATCTTCAATTAGTATATTTTTTACTGGCTTTCTGATCTTTGAGTGAAGACATAACACACAGTTGTAGAACAGAAAGGAGAGGACATACATTAATGCAACCTGTACAGCTGAACGGGGGCCCAAGAGGTTAGAGGGCTCACTCCATCTCCGAAGCAGCTTCTATCACAAACTCATTATTGGCCTGCAAAAGGACCATTAACTGTTGTTGCACAGGGGCCCTTTCCGGTGTCCGCCACTAACTCCACCCATAAGAAAAAGTAGATTCACAACCACTGGTGTTTGCTTATAGTTGCCAAATCTGGTGACAGGTTCCCTTTAAATTACATGTTTGACTTATAACTTGAATTAAAGCTTTGCAGCACTGGGTTGACAATGATTTCTGTATATGACGAATATTTTCTTTTTTCCCCGTTAATGCTACAAAATAATACTTCAATCTTGTGCTATAAACAGTGCAATAGCGATCTCTGAAGAGGAATTATTCAGCATAAAGGTCAGAAGACATGCAAACAGAACATCACTGGTTAACCTGCAGGTCACCAATACAGCTGTTGTAGTGGAGGAGACAGTGAAACAAATGGGCATTTGGCCAAGGTAAAGAAATTGTACAGTACAGAGAATGAAAATCTCTCAGTCACGTCTATCAGATGAACTCCGAACCTCGACACCGGTTCAAAGTTTATGTTAACCTAAGATAAGTCCCGAAGTATTAAAAGAAGTTAGCGGAAAGTTCCACTGTGCATTGTCATATGCTATTAGTGAGGACCAGAATTATAAAATTAATGGAGTTACGGTAATAATTTAATATATTAAATTAAGAGATTTCAGTGATTTCTATACAAGTTATACAGGAGGACACAGGATTATAACTTTGGCCAATTACTTTTTCTTGCTCTACCTGCAGCAAAAATTTTTAAAAAACTTTCCCTGCTTCCAATCACTCAGTTTTTGGAAAGTCCTCCTAAAAACTTTAAATTAATAAAAATTACAATCTCAATTTCTTTGGGGGTCTCCTGCCTCTCCCCCAACAGATAATGTTTGGAGAAAGGATAGGACATGTTGAATTTCAATGCCTGATCCTTTTGGGGTTTTTGTGAGGATGAGTCTGGTAGTAGCTTTTGTGCACTCTCACAAATGAAAACATACAAGTGAGCGTGCATGTGTATGAGGGAGGAGGAAAAAAAAACTCACTGTTTTTTTTAAAAAAATCTGTCCAGGATGGATGCATTAAACTAGCAAAGAAGCACCTATGTTGATGTAAATGGTAATTAAAGTGGTTGTACCAGTTTTGGAAACGACTGGAAGCATTGCACTTGAACAGTCCCATAGGGGATGAATGGAGTGGAGGTTCAACTGTAGAGATGAGCGAACCTGAGGTTCGGTTTTCGACCCGAACACGAACTTAAAAAAATCAAGGTTAGGGTTCGTGGTTCAGATGCTTTACGTACGAACTTCACTTGCGTGAGCAACGCTGTGCTCAGGTACTCTTGGTGCTCAGCCCTGTGCGAGTCGCTTGGAGTATTTGAACGGCTCACACTGGGGGTAACATTACCACGATTAGATGTAGCGTCCTCTCTGTGTGCGGCATCACGATAATGCCTAGGCAGCAGGCTCAATGTCTGAGGGTTATGTTCGACACTGATCTCTCCTTCACCTTCTACCTACAATCTCTTGTCGCTTGCACCTCAAGAACATCTCTAGAATCTGCCCCTTTCTCACCATGGAAACTACAAAAACCTTCACTGTGGCCCTGATCCATTCTCACCTTGACTACTGTAATTCTCTATTAATTGGTTTCCCCCTACCTAGACTCTCTCCTCTACAGTCCATCTTTAATGCTGCAGCCAGTGTCACCTATCTGGCAAACCGCTACTCGGATGCCTCTGCTCTTTGCCAGTCATTGTACTGGCTGCCCATATATCACAGGATCCAATTCAAATTGCTTGTTCTCAACCACAAAGCTCTCCCCCTACATCTCCACCCTCATCTCTATCTATCACCCTATCAGTTCTAAAAGCTCTACAAACGATCTTCGACTAACATCCACACTAATCCGAACCTCCCACTTCAGGATCCAAGACTTCTTCCGAGCTTCACCAATCCTCTGGAATGCTGTACCCCAAGAACTAGGACAAATCACAACGTACTCAGTTTCAGACGCTCCCTAAAAACACATCTTTTTAGGGTAGCCTATCACACTCCCTAATCAAATTCAATTCACATAGTCCCTCCACGACTTCTCAGGACATAACTGTCTGTCAAACTCCACCACACTCGAAAGCATCTCAAAGTTTTGGCTGACTGGTTCCAGGTAGCCTTTATCTATCCCCCAATTTCTTTGAGATGGCTGGATTGTCATTGAAAATAAGCTCTTGCACCTTATCCCCCGACTCCACCTCTTTGTAGATTGTAAGCTCTCACGAGCAGGGTTGCCTTTTTTGCTCTAATTATAGTATTTTCTATAACTGTTACTTGTTTGTATATGAGCCTCTGAATTGTGAAGCGCTGTGGAATATATTGGCGCTGTAGAAATAAAGATTTTTTATTATTATGTTGCATACAACCCAAAAATATTTTAGGAAAAACTCTGCTTACCCTCCCCCGGAAGTGATCTGCTTATGGCTGGCTGTATGTGGGCGGAGACTCAAACTGCAAATCAGTGGCTTGCTCCGGTGTTCGGGTCAAGCTCAAACCAGTGGAGGCTCGGCTCGTTTGCTGCCCATGAACCAAACCTACACAGAACCTCTCATCTCTATTCACGTGCTCAAACTCTGCTCCATTCACCTGGAAGGAGAGGGGGCCTAGCCGCCAGGAAGTTGTCCCTATACTATGGACACCAAACTTGGCACCACCGTCTAGCCTAAGTGAAGATTGTGGTGCCAAGACTTAACACCTCTCTCTTTAATGAATAGCATAAGGAATATACTGGTAGATGAACAATGGCCAGGAAATCGCAATGTATCTTCAATATCGGGTATGGAAAAGGATCCAGGTTTTCTTTGTAACATCGCGTAGCCAAGAGAGCCGACATCTGTATCTGGTTATTCCACACAGAACTCAACCAAGACATTTCCAGTTCTGATTCTCAAAGTGAATAATAGTACAATGGAAAATAACAGAGAATTGGTCATTTCTGAGTGAACCCATATGAAAGACTTTTATAGCTCAGGGTTTCCTGCATCACAGAAACAATCAGGAACCACTGGAGCTAATACAGAGGAGCAGCCTCCCGGGACACAGTGATGCACTAATATATCGGAATATTACTGGATCCTTTTAGATGAAGGCAAAAGTATAATCATCTATATATCCAAAAACAGTGGGCACAATGGTGTAACGTTAACCCCTAGAGGTTTGAGTACCTCCTTCTGTTTAGAACACATTTCCCCACGGTAGCCAATGTGAAGTTGCTATTGATTACGTCTTTCTGTGTACATAGAAGACACTAGTGTGTACCGAGAGTCCATGCTTCTATAAATTGGTAATAATGCTCTGCTCAATGACAAATGGAGGTGCATATACTTAAATATTTAAGTATCGGACATAAAAGGAATTTTTTTTGGTCAGGTAGACTATTATTTGGTGGCATGGCATGATTTGCAGGTAGGTTGGCAATTAGTTAGTGGTAGGTAGGCCGTTTGTTGTTGGTAGGCAGGTCATTTAAAGTAATTAGCCATTACTTGTGAGCAGGATAATACTTGTTAGGAGGCAGGTCATTACCTTTTGGTAAGTATACTATTACTTATTTTTAGGCAGGCCACTACTTGTTGGAAGGCAGGCCATTATCTGTCAGTCGGTCTGTTACTACTTATCAGGCTGGCTAATACTTGTTGAGAGTCAGACCAGTACCCCGTTGGTAGGTATACCATTTCTAATTATTAGTCAGGCCAATACCTGTTAATATGAATGCTATTACTTATTTTTCAGCGGGCCACTACTTATTGGGAGGCAGGCTATTATCTGCCAGTATGTACGCGGTTACTAATTATTAGGCAGGCCAATACTTGTTAGGAGGCAGGCTGGTATGCATTGGTGGGAATGCGATTGCTAATTATTAGGCAGGCCAGTATTTGTTAGGGGGCAGGCCGGTATGCATTGGCGGATATGCTATTACTAGTTAGGTAGGCCAATTCTTGTTAGGAGGCAGGGTGGTACGCATTAGTGGGTATGCGATTACTAATTATTAGGCAGGCCAATACTTGTTAGGAGTCAAGTCGGTACGCGTTAGTGGGTATGCTATTACTAATTATTAGGCAGGCCAATTACTTGTTAGGAGTCAAGTCGGTACGCATTAGTGGGTATGCTATTACTAATTATTAGGCAGGCCAATTACTTGTTAGGAGGCAGAACAGTACGCATTGGTGGGTATGCGATTACTAATTATTAGGCAGGCCAATACTTCTTATGAGGCAGGGCGGTACGCGTTTGTGGGTATGCGATTAATAATTATTAGGCAGACCAATATTTTTTAGGCGGCAGGCTGGTACGCATTGGTGGATACGCTATTACTAATTAGGTAGGCCAATTCTTGTTAGGAGGCAAGCCGGTACACATTAGTGGGTATGCCATTACTAATTATTAAGCAGGCCAATACTTGTTAGGAGGCAGTCCATTAGCAATTGTTAGGTATGCAATTACTATAGCCAATATTTGTTGGGAAGTAGTACATTACCTGTTGATAGGTTTGTTATTACTAATTAGTAGGCAGGCTAATACTTATTGGGAGGCAGGCCTCTACTCGTTGGTAGGTATGCTAACACTAATTATTAGGCAGGCCAGTATTTGTTGTTCAGAGGCAGGCCATTACCCATCGGTGGGTATGCTATTACTATTTATTAGCCAGACCAGCACTTGTTAGGAGGCAGTCCATTATCCATTGGTAGGTATGATATTTCTAATTATTAGGAAGATCAATACCTGTCAGTACATATTCTATTAGTTTTAGGCAGGCCATTACCCGTCGGTATTACTATCAGCCATACTACTTGTTGGGAGGCAGGCAGTCACTTATCAAGAAGCAGGACATTACCTATAGTATATCACAAAAGTGAGTACACCCCTTCACATTTTTGTAAATATTTTAGTATATTTTTTCATGGGACAACACTGAACATCTGACACTTTGATACAATGTACAGTGTCAGTGTGCAGCTTGTATAACATTGTAAATTTGGTGTCCTCTAAATAACAACACACAGCCATTAATGTCTAAACCGTTCACAACAAACGTGAGTACACCCCTAAGTGATGAAACCAAGATAACTTATTTGGTTCAGATGGTGACAAGCGTTTGTGGCAGCAACCAGGCGAGGAGAACAAAGACAAGTATGTCCTGCCTACAGTCAGGCATGGTGGTGGAAGTGTCATGGATTGGGGCTGCATTATCACTGCTGACTGTGGGGAGCTACAGTTCATTGAAGAAAGCATGAATCCAACATGTACTATGACATACAGAAACAGAGCATGATCCCCTCCCTTCAGAAAACAGGTCTGCAGGGCAGTATTCCAACTTAATGACCCAAAAATAGAAGAATTGCCGGCACTTCCTATACTTAAGGTCTCAACTGGTGCAAACTGAACATAACATATATTATCCAAAATAAAAGTTGCACTCAAAGAAGAGGAAAAAAACTGAAGGATGTGAAAAGTGAACATTGAAATGTGAATATGCATTACTGTTTGTTTTGTTTTTTAAATGAGTTATTTTGTAAATAAAAATGTCCAAATTGACTTGAGCCCAGTTACCACGTCAAGGTGTAACTGGGTCTTAATCTAATTTCTGCCTCTCCTCGTATTTCTCATAAGAGGTCAGTCTTGACTAGAGATGAGCGAACTGGTCCCGGTTCGGCTCGAGGCGGTTCGCCGAACGGAGGTCCCGTTCGAGTTCAGTTCGTCGAACGTTCGACGAACCGAACTCGAACGTATAGGCTATAATGGGAGGCAATAACAAACACATAAAAATGCATGATAAATGTACACAAACAGTTAATAAACATTGCCATAACACTTACCGGTCCCCGCGATCCCTTCTGCACTCTGTCTCCTGCCGCTATTCCATCCGATGATCGCTGAATCCTCCCGGCGACCGGCACTGCCAGCAGAGATGCAGGACCTATCGTGACGTCAAAATAGCCATGTGACCAGTCACGTGGCTATTATCTCATTGGCTACAGACTGGTCACATGACTATGACACGTCATGTAGGACCTGCGAGTGCATCTCTCCGGTACACGGTGCACGGTGCACATATGTGTATCGCCGTGTACCGGCGACATGCTCTACCACACGGTCGACTCCCCGTTCCGTTAGGGACCGACTGACACAGCCGGTCATTAACGGAGATCACCGTTGCCATAGCAACGCAGTTAGCGGTGACGTCACCGCTAACCGCGGCTCCGAGAGCACCATTGCTATGGTAACGCGTCTGTCAGCGGTACCGCTGTTACCGCTGACAGCCAGCACTGTTCACTCACGGAGTGAAGGCTGCACGATTGTAGTGAGGATTGTAGTGAGGATGAGGTTCCCCAGCCCCAAGTGATGAGCTGGTGAACCTCATCCTCACTACAATCGTCACTACTACTACACTAGAAAGAAGACAGAAGAGCAGGATCGTGGAGGGCTGACAGGGGTAATAAAGATGGAGTCTCTAATGTGTCTGTGTATTTATTTCTATTAAAGTATTTTTTCTCTGTGTGGTGTTTTTTTTTAACCCTTTATTGGAGATTCTTAATGGCCGGGTCAAACGTGCCTGACATTAAGAATCTCTGGCTTAATACTGGCTAGTAAAACAAAGCCAGTATTAACTCATGATTACCCAACAAGCCACCCGGCTCCAGGGCTGTTGGAAGAGTTGGATACAGCGCCAGATGATGGCGCTTCTATGAGAGCGCCATTTTCTGGGACGGCTGCGGACTGAAATCCGCAGCAGAGGCGCCCAGAAACCTCGGGTTAGCCTGTGCTGCGGATTCCAATCCCCAGCTGCCTAGTTGTAACCGGCTGGACACAAAAATGGGGCGAAGCCCACGTCATTTGTTTTTTAATTATTTCATGAAATAAGTGAAATAATTAAAAAAAAACGGGTTTCCCTATATTTTTGGTTCCCAGCCGGGTACAAATAGGCAACTGGGGGTTGGAGGCAGCCCGTGGCTGCCTGCTGTACCTGGCTAGCATACAAAAATATGGCGAAGCCCACGTCATTTTTTTGGTGGGCAAAAAAATTCTGCATACAGTCCTGGATGGAGTATGCTGAGCCTTGTAGTTCTGCAGCTGCTGTCTGCTCTTCTCCAGACAGACAGCAGCTGCATAACTACAAGGCTCAGCGTACTCCATCCAGGACTGTATGCAGAAGTTTTTTGCCCCCTGAAAAAATTATGTGGGCTTCGCCATATTTTTGTATGCTAGCCAGGTACAGCAGGCAGGTATGGCTGCCCCCAACCCCCAGTTGCCTATTTGTACCCGGCTGAGAACCAAAAATAAAGGGAAGCCCTTTTTTTATTATTTCATGAATTTCACAACTAGGCAGCTGGGGATTGGAATCCGCAGCACAGGTTGGCCTGAGCTTTCTGGGCCCCACTGCTGCGAATTGCAGTCTGCAGCCGCCTCAGAAAATGGCATTTTCATAGAAGCGCCATCTTCTGGCACTGTATCCAACTCTTCCAGCACCTGCCTGCTATACCTGGCTAGCATACAAAAATATGGCGAAGCTCACGTCCCTTTTTTGTAGTTTTTTGGCAAAAAAAATAAAAAATGCTTCCCTGGATTTTCCATTGCCATTGAAGGTAACATCAAGCAGTGGGGGTTAGCAGCCAGTAGCTGCTTGGATTACCCTTAGCTAGCAATACAAAAAATGCAGCAGGAGCCCATATATATTTTTTTTAATTATTTATTTAAATAACTAAAAACAAAATGGGCTTCCCTGTATTTTGATTGCTGGACATCACAGTGCTGTAAAAATAAATCTTTAAAAAAATGACGTAGCGCTCAAAGGTATTTTTGATTCTCAGCGCAGATAAAGCAGACAGCTATGGGTTGCCACCCCCATCTGCCTGCCGTTACCTTGGTTGGCAATCAAAATACAGGGAAGCCCATTAATTTTTTCTATTTAAAAAATAGTTAAAAAAAAAATGACGTTGGGTCCCCCCATTTTTGATAGCCAGCTAGGGTAAAGCAGACGGCTGTAGCCTGAAAACCACAGCTGGCAGCTTTACCGTGGTTGGGGATCCAATGTGGAGGTCCCCTCAGGCTCTTTTTTATAATTATTTTATAAATATTAATAATTACACAATAAAAGTAGGGTCCCCCCCAAATTGGATCACCAGCCAAGGTAAAGCGGACAGCTGTGGTCTGGTATTCTCAGGGTGGGAAGGTCCATAGTTATTGGGCCTTCACAGCCTAAAAGTAGCAGGCCGCAGGCACCCCAGACGTGGCGCATCCACTACATGCGCCAATCCTGGCGCTTCACCCCAGCTCATCCCGTGCCCTGGTGCAGTGGCAAACGGGGTAATAAATCGGGTTGATACTAGCTGTAAAGTCACCTGAGATCAAGCCCAGCAGTTTGTGATGTCATGGCGTCTATTAGATACCCAACATCATAAACTGTCAGTACTAACAAAAAAAAAAAAAAAATCGACAAAAGAAATTTATTTGAAAAAACAGTCCCCAAAACATTTCCTCTTTCACCAATTTATTGTAAGAAAAAAAATAAAGGGGTCCCACGACGACTCTGGACCGTCTAGAATATGGGGGGGAGACACTCAGGGAACGTATCCCCCATTTTCTAGGAGTACGGACCCTTCATGTGAGGAGTGTGGGTGCAATGAATCTGCACTCACTCTTCTCGGGTCCACAGCAGCAGAGTCCATGTCGTAATGGTTGCTACCAAAGCTGCAATGCCCTGCTCATGAGGTAAGGGCATGCCTAATCAGGAGAACTACTGTAGAGGAAGCTCTGCTCACTGGTATATAGGTGCTCAGAGGAAATAATAGATAAAATTAGTGATTAACCTCGGCACTCTAAATCTCCCAGACTAAGTCAGTAAGTCACAACGGATAGTAATGCAAAATCACTCTTTATTGGTCGGTATTAAGAAAAAAAATTTTTCATAAGCATATATGTTTTTGTCCAAAACAAGTTACAAATGACGTTTCGGCCTGAGCCTTCGTCAGATTGGACTTATCTGCATGTAATCATGAAAAATGACAATAATCAGTATCACATAAGAGTGAGAGAACAATAACATAAACTCGAACAATGTAGAGGTACAATTGGGATGCAGCAAAAAAATTGCAACACAGCAAGGAATGAAACACATGATACAAATGTCATAATACAGTACAAGGACAATATAGTAATGACAAATATGGGGTCAGAGTAGGCTTAGACAGCTCTGGTACGAAAGAGATGTCAATCATAAAGTAACATGTGCAGTGGGTGTAGAGCATGCATGGCAGAGCTAATGGGTAGACCGACCATAGAAAAAGTAGAGAAAACGTGGAGAAAAAATGTAGAAAAAGTGGAGAAAAAATGTAGAAAAAGTGGAGAAAAAGTGGAGAAAAAATGTAGAAAAAGTGGAGAAAAAGTGGAGAAAAAGTGGAGAAAAAATGTAGAAAAAGTGGAGAAAAAGTGTAGAAAAAGTGTAGAAAAAGTGGAGAAAAAATGTAGAAAAAGTGGAGAAAAAGTGGAGAAAAAGTGGAGAAAAAATGTAGAAAAAGTGGAGAAAAAGTGGAGAAAAAGTGGAGTAAAAATGTAGAAAAAGTGGAGAAAAAGTGGAGAAAAAATGTAGAAAAAGTGGAGAAAAGGTGGAGAAAAAGTGGAGAATAAGTGGAGAAAAAATGGAGAAAAAAATGGAGAAAAAGTGGAGAAAAAGTGGAGGAAAAAGTGGAGAAAAAGTGGAGAAGTGAAGAAAAAATGGAGTAAAAATGTAGAAAAAGTGGAGAAAAAGTGGAGAAAAAGTGGAGAAAAAGTGGAGGAAAAAGTGGAGAATAAGTGGAGAAAAAGTGGAGAATAAGTGGAGAAAAAGTGGAGAAAAAGTGGAGAAAAAGTGGAGAATAAGTGGAGAAAAAAAATGGAGAAAAAGTGGAGAAAAAGTGGAGAAAAAGTGGAGAAGAAGTGGAGAAGAAGTGGAGAAAAAATGGAGAAAAAAATGGAGAAAAAGTGGAGAAAAGGAGAAAAGTGGAGAAAAAGTGGAGAAAGGAGTAAAAATGTAGAAAAAATGTAGAAAAAGTGGAGAAAAAGTGGAGAAAAAGTGGAGAATAAGTGGAGAAAAAATGGAGAAAAAAATGGAGAAAAAGTGGAGAAAAAGTGGAGGAAAAAGTGGAGAATAAGTGGAGAATAAGTGGAGAATAAGTGGAGAAAAAGTGGAGAAAAAGTGGAGAATAAGTGGAGAAAAAATGGAGAAAAAGTGGAGAAAAAGTGGAGAAAAAGTGGAGAAGAAGTGGAGAAGAAGTGGAGAAAAATGGAGAAAAAATGGAGAAAAAGTGGAGAAAAAGTGGAGAAAAAGTGGAGAAAAAGTGGAGTAAAAATGTAGAAAAAGTGGAGAAAAAATGTAGAAAAAGTGGAGAAAAAGTGGAGAATAAGTGGAGAAAAAAAAATGGAGAAAAAAATGGAGAAAAAGTGGAGGAAAAAGTGGAGAAAAAGTGGAGAAAAAGTGGAGAATAAGTGGAGAAAAAGTGGAGAATAAGTGGAGAAAAGTGGAGAATAAGTGGAGAAAAAGTGGAGAATAAATGGAGAATAAGTGGAGAAAAAGTGGAGAAAAGTGGAGAATAAGTGGAGAAAAAATGGAGAAAAAAATGGAGGAAAAAGTGGAGAAAAAGTGGAGAAAAAGTGGAGGAAAAAGTGGAGAAAAAGTGGAGAAAAAGTTGGAGAATAAGTGGAGAAAAAATGGAGAAAAAAATGGAGGAAAAAGTGGAGAAAAAGTGGAGAAAAAGTGGAGAAAAAGTGGAGAAAAAGTGGAGAAAAAGTGGAGTAAAAATGTAGAAAAAGTGGAGAAAAAATGTAGAAAAAGTGGAGAAAAAGTGGAGAAAAAGTGGAGAAAAAGTGGAGAATAAGTGGAGAAAAATGGAGAAAAAAATGGAGAAAAGTGGAGAAAAGTGGAGGAAAAAGTGGAGAAAAAGTGGAGAAAAAGTGGAGAGAAAGTGGAGTAAAAATGTAGAAAAAGTGGAGAAAAATGTAGAAAAAGTTGGAGAAAAAGTAGAGAAAAAGTGGAGAAAAAAATGGAGATTAAAATGGAGAAAAAGTGGAAAAAAGTGGAGAAAAAGTGGAGAAAAGTGGAGAATAAGTGGAGAAAAAATGGAGAAAAAATGGAGAAAAAGTGGAGAAAAAGTGGAGAAGAAATGGAGACAAAAATGGAGAAAAAATGGCGAAAAGTGGAGAAAAGTGGAGAAAAAGTGGAGAAAAAGTGGAGAAAAAGTGGAGAATAAGTGGAGAAAAAGTGGAGAATAAGTGGAGAAAAAGTGGAGAAAAAGTGGAGAAAAAGTGGAGAATAAGTGGAGAAAAAGTGGAGAAAAAGTGGAGAAAAAGTGGAGAAAAAGTGGAGAATAAGTGGAGAATAAGTGGAGAAAAATGGAGAAAAAATGGAGGAAAAGTGGAGAAAAGTGGAGGAAAAAGTGGAGAATAAGTGGAGAAAAAGTGGAGAAAAAGTGGAGAATAAGTGGAGAAAAAGTGGAGAAAAAATGGAGAATCAGTGGAGAAAAAGTGGAGAAAAAGTGGAGAAAAGTGGAGACTAAGTGGAGAAAAAGTGGAGAATAAGTGGAGAAAAAGTGGAGAATAAGTGGAGAAAAAGTGGAGAAAAAGTGGAGAAAAAGTGGAGAAAAAGTGGAGAATAAATGGAGAAAAAATGGAGAAAAAAATGGAGAAAAAATGGAGAAAAGTGGAGAAAAAGTGGAGAAGAAGTGGAGAAAAAATGGAGAAAAAATGGAGAAAAGTGGAGAAAAAGTGGAGAAAAGTGGAGAAAAATGTAGAAAAGTGTAGAAAAATGTAGAAAAAGTGGAGAAAAAGTGGAGAAAAAGTGGAGAATAAGTGGAGATAAGTGGAGAAAAGTGGAGAAAAAGTGGAGAAAAAGTGGAGAATAAGTGGAGAAAAAGTGGAGAATAAGTGGAGAAAAAGTGGAGAATAAGTGGAGAAAAAGTGGAGAAAAAGTGGAGAAAAAGTGGAGAAAAAGTGGAGAATAAGTGGAGAAAAATGGAGAAAAAATGGAGAAAAAGTGGAGAAAAAGTGGAGAAAAAGTGGAGAAAAAATGTAGAAAAAGTGTAGAAAAATGTAGAAAAGTGGAGAAAAGTGGAGAATAAGTGGAGAAAAAGTGGAGAAAAATGGAGAATAAGTGGAGAAAAAGTGGAGAAAAAGTGGAGAAAAAGTGGAGAATAAGTGGAGAAAAAGTGGAGAATAAGTGGAGAAAAAGTGGAGAATAAGTGGAGAAAAAGTGGAGAAAAAGTGGAGAAAAAGTGGAGAAAAAGTGGAGAATAAGTGGAGAAAAAATGGAGAAAAATGGAGAAAAAATGGAGAAAAAGTGGAGAAAAAGTGGAGAAGTGGAGAAAAATGGAGAAAAAATGGAGAAAAGTGGAGAAAAAGTGGAGAAAAAGTGGAGAAAAGTGTAGAAAAAGTGGAGAAAAAATGTAGAAAAAGTGTAGAAAAAATGTAGAAAAAGTGGAGAAAAAGTGGAGAAAAGTGGAGAAAAAGTGGAGAATAAGTGGAGAAAAAATGGAGAAAAAAATGGAGAAAAAGTGGAGGAAAAAGTGGAGAAAAAGTGGAGAAAAAGTGGAGAAAAAGTGGCAGTAAAACTGTAGAAAAAGTGGAGAAAAATGTAGAAAAAGTGGAGAAAAAGTGGAGAAAAGTGGAGAATAAGTGGAGAAAAAATGGAGAAAAACATGGAGAAAAAGTGGAGACAAAGTGGAGGAAAAAGTGGAGAAAAGTGGAGAAAAAGTGGAGAAAAAGTGGAGAAAAGTGGAGAAAAAGTGGAGAATAAGTGGAGAAAAAGTGGAGAAAAAGTGGAGAAAAAGTGGAGAAAAAGTGGAGAATAAGTGGAGAAAAAATGGAGAAAAAGTGGAGAAAAAGTGGAGAAAAAGTGGAGAAAAGTGGAGAAGAAGTGGAGAAGTGGAGAAAAATGGAGAAAAAATGGAGAAAAGTGGAGAAAAAGTGGAGAAAAAGTGGAGAATAAGTTGGAGAATAAGTGGAGAAAAAATGGAGAAAAATGGAGGAAAAGTGGAGAAAAAGTGGAGAAAAAGTGAGAAAGTGAGAATAAGTGGAGAAAAAGTGGAGAAAAGTGGAGAATAAGTGGAGAAAAAGTGGAGAAAAAGTGGAGAATAAGTGGAGAAAAGTGGCGAATAAGTGGAGAAAAAGTGGAGAATAAGTTGAGAAAAGTGGAGAAAAGTGGAGAAAAAGTGGAGAAAAAGTGGAGAAAAGTGGAGAATAAGTGGAGAAAAAGTGGAGAAAAATGGAGAAAAAATGGAGAAAAAGTGGAGAAAAAGTGGAGAAAAGTGGAGAAAGTGGAGAAAGTGGAGAAAAAATGGAGAAAAAGTGGAGAAAAAGTGGAGAAAAAGTGGAGAAAAGTGGAGAAAAAGTGGAGATAAGTGGAGAAAAAGTGGAGAATAAGTGGAGAAAAGTGAGAAAAGTGGAGAAAAAGTGGAGAAAAAGTGGAGAAGAAAAGTGGAGAAAAAGTGGAGAAAAAGTGGAGAATAAGTGGAGAAAAATGGAGAAAAAATGGAGGAAAAAGTGGAGAAAAAGTGGAGGAAAAAGTGGAGAATAAGTGGAGAAAAAGTGGAGAAAAAGTGGAGAATAAGTGGGAGAAAAGTGGAGAAAAATGGAGAATAAGTGGAGAAAAAGTGGAGAAAAGTGGAGAAAAGAGGAGAATAAGTGGAGAAAAAGTGGAGAATAAGTGGAGAAAAGTGGAGAATAAGTGGAGAAAAAGTGGAGAAAAAGTGGAGAAAAAGTGGAGAAAAAGTGGAGAATAAGTGGAGAAAAAATGGAGAAAAATGGAGAAAAAATGGAGAAAAAATGGAGAAAAGTGGAGAAAAGTGGAGAAGAAGTGGAGAAAAATGGAGAAAAAAATGGAGAAAAAGTGGAGAAAAAGTGGAGAAAAAGTGGAGAAAAATGTCGAAAAGTGTAGAAAAATGTAGAAAAAGTGGAGAAAAAGTGGAGAAAAAGTGGAGAAAAGTGGAGAATAAGTGGAGAATAGTGAGAAAAGTGGAGAAAAGTGGAGAAAAAGTGGAGAATAAGTGGAGAAAAAGTGGAGAATAAGTGGAGACAAAAGTGGAGAATAAGTGGAGAAAAAGTGGAGAAAAGTGGAGAAAAAGTGGAGAAAAAGTGGAGAAAAGTGGAGAATAAGTGGAGAAAAAATGGAGAAAAAATGGAGAAAAACTGGAGAACAACGTGGAGAAAAAGTGGAGAAAAAATGTAGAAAAAGTGTAGAAAAATGTAGAAAAAGTGGAGAAAAAGTGGAGAATAAGTGGAGAAAAAGTGGAGAAAAATGGAGAATAAGTGGAGAAAAAGTGGAGAAAAAGTGGAGAAAAAGTGGAGAACTAAGTGGAGAAAAAGTGGAGAATAAGTGGAGAAAGTGGAGAAAAAGTGGAGATAAGTGGAGAATAAGTGGAGAAAAAGTGGAGACAAAAGTGGAGAAAAAGTGGAGAACAAGTGGAGAATAAGTGGAGAAAAAATGGAGAAAAAATGGAGAAAAAAATGGAGAAAAGTGGAGAAAAAGTGGAGAAGTGGAGAAAAAATGGAGCAAAAATGGAGAAAAGTGGAGAAAAAGTGGAGAAAAAGTGGAGCAAAATGTAGAAAAAGTGTAGAAAAAATGTAGAAAAAGTGGAGAAAAAGTGGAGAAAAAGTGGAGACAAAAGTGGAGAATAAGTGGAGAAAAAATGGAGAACAAAATGTAGAAAAAGTGGAGAAAAAGTGGAGAAAAGTGGAGAAAAGTGGAGAAAAGTGGGTTAAAATGTAGAAAAAGTGGAGAAAAAGTAGAAAAAGTGGAGAAAAAGTGGAGAAAAAGTGGAGAATAAGTGGAGAAAAATGGAGAAAAAATGGAGAAAAAGTGGAGAAAAGTGGAGAAAAGTGGAGAAAAGTGGAGAAAAAGTGGAGAAAAGTGGAAAGTGGAGAAAAAGTGGAGAAAAAGTGGAGAAAAAAGTGGAGCAAAAGTGGAGAATAAGTGGAGAAAAAGTGGAGAAAAGTGGAGAAAAGTGGAGAAAAAGTGGAGAAGAAGTGGAAGTGGAGAAAAAGTGGAGAAAAAAATGGAGAAAAAGTGGAGAAAAAGTGGAGAAAAGTGGAGAAAAGTGGAGAATAAGTGGAGAAAAAGTGGAGAAAATGGAGAAAAAAGTGGAGAAAAAGTGGAGAAAAAGTGGAGAAAATGGAGAAAAGTGGAGAATAAGTGGAGAAAAAGTGGAGAAAAGTGGAGAATAAGTGGAGAAAAGTGGAGAAAAAGTGGAGAATAAGTGGAGAAAAGTGGAGAATAAGTGGAGAAAAAGTGGAGAATAAGTGGAGAAAAAGTGGAGAAAAAGTGGAGAAAAAGTGGAGAAAAGTGGAGAATAAGTGGAGAATAAGTGGAGAAAAATGGAGAAAAAATGGAGAAAAAAGTGGAGAAAAGTGGAGAAAAGTGGAGAAAAAGTGGAGAAGAAGTGGAGAAAAAAGTGGAGAAAAAAGTGGAGAAAAAGTGGAGAAAAAGTGGAGAAAAAGTGGAGAAAAAGTGGAGAAAAATGTAGAAAAAGTGGAGAAAAAGTGTAGAAAAAGTGGAGAAAAGTGGAGAAAAAGTGGAGAGAAAAGTGGAGAAAAGTGGAGAAAGTGGCAGAAAAGTGGAGAAAAAGTGGAGAAAAAGTGGAGAAAAAGTGGAGCAAAAAGTGGAGAAAAAAATGGAGAAAAAATGGAGAAAAAGTGGAGAAAAAGTGGAGAAAAAGGAGAAGTGGAGAAAAAGTGGAGAAAAAATGGAGAAAAAAGTGGAGAAAAAGTGGAGAAAAAGTGGAGAAAAGTGGAGAAAAAGTGAGAAAAAGTGTAGAAAAAGTGTAGAAAAAGTGGAGAAAAAGTGGACGAAAAAGTGGAGATAAGTGGAGAAAAATGGAGAAAAAATGGAGAAAAAGTGGAGAAAAGTGGAGAAAAAGTGGAGCAAAAGTGGAGAAAAAGTGGAGAAAAAATGTAGAAAAAGTGGAGAAAAAATGTAGAAAAAGTGGAGAAAAGTGGAGAATAAGTGGAGAAAAATGGAGAAAAATGGAGAAAAAGTGGAGAAAGTGAGAAAAGTGGAGAAAAAGTGGAGAAAAAGTGGAGAAAAGTGGAGAAAAAGTGGAGAAAAAGTGGAGAAAAAGTGGAGAAAAGTGGAGAAAAGTGGAGAAAAAGTGGAGAAAAAGTGGAGAAAAGTGGAGAAAAAGTGGAGAAAAGTGGAGAAAGGGAAAGTGGAGAAAAAGTGGAGAAAAGTGGAGAAGAAGTGGAGAAGTGGAGAAAAATGGAGAAAAAAATGGAGAAAAAGTGGAGAAAAGTGGAGAAAAAGTGGAGAAAAAGTGGAGAATAAGTGGAGAATAAGTGGAGAAAAATGGAGAAAAAATGGAGGAAAAGTGGAGAAAAGTGGAGAAAAAGTGGAGAAAAAGTGGAGAATAAGTGGAGAAAAGTGGAGAAAAAGTGGAGAATAAGTGGAGAAAAAGTGGAGAAAAGTGGAGAATAAGTGGAGAAAAAGTGGAGAATAAGTGGAGAAAAAGTGGAGAATAAGTAGAGAAAAAGTGGAGAAAAAGTGGAGAAAAGTGGAGAAAAAGTGGAGAATAAGTGGAGAATAAGTGGAGAAAAATGGAGAAAAAATGGAGAAAAAATGGAGAAAAAAGTGGAGAAAAGGTGGAGAAAAGTGGAGAAGAAGTGGAGAAAAATGGAGAAAAAAATGGAGAAAAAGTGGAGAAAAAGTGGAGAAAAAGTGGAGAAAAGTGGAGAAAAATGTAGAAAAAGTGTAGAAAAAATGTAGAAAAAGTGAGTGAAAAAGTGGAGAAAAAGTGGAGAAAAAGTGGAGAATAAGTGGAGAAAAATGTAGAAAAGTGGAGAAAAATGTAGAAAAGTGGAGAAAAGTGGAGAAAAGTGGAGAATAAGTGGAGAAACAAATGGAGAAAAAAATGGAGAAACAAAGTGGAGAGAACAAAGTGGAGGAAAAAGTGGAGAAAAAGTGGAGAAAAGTGGAGAAAAAGTGGAGAAAAAGTGGAGAAAAAGTGGAGAATAAGTGGAGAAAAAGTGGAGAAAAGTGGAGAAAAAGTGGAGAATAAGTGGAGAAAAAAATGGAGCAAAAGTGGAGAAAAGTGGAGAAAGACAGTGGACGAAGTGGAGAAAAATGGAGAAAAAAATGGAGAAAACGTGGAGAAAAGTGGAGAAGAAGTGGAGAAGTGGAGAAAAAATGGAGAAAAAATGGAGAAAAAAAAGGAGAAAAAGTGGAGAAAAAGTGGAGAAAAGTGGAGAAAAAGTGGAGTAAAAATGTAGAAAAATGTAGAAAAAGTGGAGAAAAAGTGGAGAAAAAGTGGAGAAAAGTGGAGAAAAAGTGGAGAACAAATGGAGAAAAAATGGAGAAAAAGTGGAGAAAAAGTGGAGAAAAAGTGGAGAAAAAGTGGAGAAGAAGTGGAGAAGTGGAGAAAAAATGGAGAAAAAAATGGAGAAAAAGTGGAGAAAAAGTGGAGAAAAGTGGAGAAAAAGTGGAGAATAAGTGGAGAATAAGTGGAGAACAAAATGGAGAAAAAAATGGAGGAAAAAGTGGAGAAAAAGTGGAGAAAAAGTGGAGGAAAAGTGGAGAATAAGTGGAGAAAAAGTGGAGAAAAAGTGGAGAATAAGTGGAGAAAAAGTGGAGAAAAAGTGGAGAATAAGTGGAGAAAAGTGGAGAATAAGTGGAGAAAAGTGGAGAATAAGTAGAGAAAAAGTGGAGAAAAAGTGGAGAAAAAGTGGAGAAAAAGTGGAGAATAAGTGGAGAATAAGTGGAGAAAAAATGGAGAAAAAATGGAGAAAAAATGGAGAAAAAGTGGAGAAAAAGTGGAGAAAAAGTGGAGAAGAAGTGGAGAAAAAATGGAGAAAAAAAATGGAGAAAAAGTGGAGAAAAAGTGGAGAAAAAGTGGAGAAAAAGTGGAGAAAAATGTAGAAAAAGTGTAGAAAAAATGTAGAAAAGTGGTGAAAAGTGGAGAAAAAGTGGAGAAAAAGTGGAGAATAAGTGGAGACAAAATGTAGAAAAAGTGGAGAAAAATGTAGAAAAAGTGGAGAAAAAGTGGAGAAAAAGTGGAGAATAAGTGGAGAAAAAATGGAGAAAAAATGGAGAAAAAGTGGAGAGAAAAAGTGGAGGAAAAAGTGGAGAAAAAGTGGAGAAAAAGTGGAGAAAAGTGGAGAAAAAGTGGAGAAAAAGTGGAGAATAAGTGGAGAAAAGTGGAGAAAAAGTGGAGAAAAGTGGAGAAAAGTGGAGAAAAAATGGAGAAAAGTGGAGAAAAGTGGAGAAGAAGTGAGAAGTGAGAAAAATGGAGAAAAAAATGGAGAAAAAGTGGAGAAAAAGTGGAGAAGAAGTGGAGAAGTGGAGAAAAATGGAGAAAAAATGGAGAAAAAATGGAGAAAAAGTGGAGAAAAAGTGGAGAAAAGTGGAGAAAAAGTGGAGCTAAAAAATGTACGAAAAACATGTCAGAAAAAGTGGAGAAAAGTGGAGAAAAAGTGGAGAAAAAGTGGAGAAAAAGTTGAGAAAAAGTGGAGAAAAAATGGAGAAAAAATGGAGAAAAAGTGGAGAAAAAGTGGAGAAAAAGTGGAGAAAAAGTGGAGAAAAAGTGGAGAATAAGTGGAGAAAAATGGAGAAAAAAATGGAGAAAAAGTGGAGAAAAAGTGGAGAAAAAGTGGAGAAGAAGTGGAGAAAAAGGAGAAAATGGAGAAAAAGTGGAGAAAAGTGGAGAAAAAGTGGAGAAAAAATGTAGAAAAAGTGGAGAAAAAATGTAGAAAAAGTGTAGAAAAAGTGGAGAAAAAGTGGAGAATAAGTGGAGAAAAATGGAGAAAAAATGGAGAAAAAGTGGAGAAAAAGTGGAGAAAAAGTGGAGAAAAAGTGGAGAAAAAGTGGAGAAAAAGTGGAGAAAAAGTGGAGAAAAAGTGGAGTAAAAATGTAGAAAAAGTGGAGAAAAATGTAGAAAAAGTGGAGAAAAAGTGGAGAAAAAGTGGAGAAAAAGTGGAGAAAAAGTGGAGAAAAAGTGGAGAAGAAGTGGAGAAAAAAATGGAGAAAAAGTAGAGAAAAGTGGAGAAAAGTGGAGAAGAAGTGGAGAAAAATGGAGAAAAAAATGGAGAAAAAGTGGAGAAAAAGTGGAGAAAAAGTGGAGTAAAAATGTAGAAAAAGTGGAGAAAAATGTAGAAAAAGTGGAGAAAAAGTGGAGAAAAAGTGGAGAAAAAGTGGAGAAAAAGTGGAGAAAAGTGGAGTAAAAATGTAGAAAAGTGGAGAAAAAATGTAGAAAAAGTGGAGAAAAAGTGGAGAAAAAGTGGAGAAAAAGTGGAGAATAAGTGGAGAAAAAATGGAGAAAAAATGGAGAAAAAGTGGAGAAAAAGTGGAGGAAAAAGTGGAGAAAAAGTGGAGAAAAAGTGGAGAAAAGTGGAGTAAACATGTCGAAAAGTGGAGAAAAATGTAGAAAAGTGGAGAAAAAGTGGAGAAAAAGTGGAGAAAAAGTGGAGAATAAGTGGAGAAAAATGGAGAAAAAAATGGAGAAAAAGTGGAGAAAAAGTGGAGAAAAAGTGGAGAAAAAGTGGAGAAAAAGTGGAGAAAAGTGGAGTAAAACTGTAGAAAAAGTGGAGAAAAAGTGGAGAAAAAGTGGAGAAAAGTGGAGAATAAGTGGAGAAAAATGGAGAAAAAAATGGAGAAAAAGTGGAGAAAAAGTGGAGAAAAAGTGGAGAAGAAGTGGAGAAAAAATGGAGAAAAAAATGGAGAAAAAGTGGAGAAAAAGTGGAGAAAAAGTGGAGAAAAAGTGGAGAAAAAGTGGAGTAAAAATGTAGAAAAAGTGGAGAAAAAAGGTAGAAAAAGTGGAGAAAAAGTGGAGAAAAAGTGGAGAAAAAGTGGAGAAAAAGTGGAGAATAAGTGGAGAATAAGTGGAGAAAACATGGAGAAAAAATGGAGCAAAAGTGGAGGAAAAAGTGGAGAAAAAGTGGAGAAAAAGTGGAGAAAAAGTGGAGAATAAGTGGAGAAAAAATGGAGAAAAAAATGGAGGAAAAAGTGGAGAAAAAGTGAGTGGAGAATAAGTGGAGAATAAGTGGAGAAAAAATGGAGAAAAAATGGAGAAAAAGTGGAGGAAAAAGTGGAGAAAAAGTGGAGAAAAAGTGGAGAAAAAGTGGAGAATAAGTGGAGAAAAAATGGAGAAAAAAATGGAGGAAAAAGTGGAGAAAAAGTGGAGAAAAAGTGGAGAAAAAGTGGAGTAAAAATGTAGAAAAAGTGGAGAAAAAGTGGAGAAAAAGTGGAGAAAAAGTGGAGAATAAGTGGAGAAAAAATGGAGAAAAAAATGGAGAAAAAGTGGAGAAAAAGTGGAGAAAAAGTGGAGAAGAAGTGGAGAAAAAATGGAGAAAAAAATGGAGAAAAAGTGGAGAAAAAGTGGAGAAAAAGTGGAGAATAAGTGGAGAAAAAATGGAGAAAAAAATGGAGGAAAAAGTGGAGAAAAAGTGGAGAAAAAGTGGAGGAAAAAGTGGAGAATAAGTGGAGAAAAAGTGGAGAATAAGTGGAGAAAAAATGGAGAAAAAAATGGAGAAAAAGTGGAGAAAAAGTGGAGAAAAAGTGGAGAATAAGTGGAGAAAAAATGGAGAAAAAAATGGAGGAAAAAGTGGAGAAAAAGTGGAGAAAAAGTGGAGAAAAAGTGGAGAAAAAGTGGAGAAAAAGTGGAGTAAAAATGGAGGAAAAATGGAGAAAAAAATGGAGAAAAAGTGGAGAAAAAGTGGAGAAGAAGTGGAGAAAAAATGGAGAAAAAAATGGAGAAAAAGTGGAGGAAAAGTGGAGAAGAAGTGGAGAAAAAATGGAGAAAAAAATGGAGAAAAAGTGGAGAAAAAGTGGAGAAAAAGTGGAGAAAAAGTGGAGTAAAAATGTAGAAAAAGTGGAGAAAAAGTGGAGAAAAAGTGGAGAAAAAGTGGAGAATAAGTGGAGAAAAAATGGAGAAAAAAATGGAGAAAAAGTGGAGAAAAAGTGGAGAAAAAGTGGAGAAAAAATGGAGAAAAAAATGGAGAAAAAGTGGAGGAAAAGTGGAGAAGAAGTGGAGAAAAAATGGAGAAAAAAATGGAGAAAAAGTGGAGAAAAAGTGGAGAAAAAGTGGAGAAAAAGTGGAGAAAAAGTGGAGTAAAAATGTAGAAAAAGTGGAGAAAAAATGTAGAAAAAGTGGAGAAAAAGTGGAGAATAAGTGGAGAAAAAGTGGAGAATAAGTGGAGAAAAAGTGGAGAATAAGTGGAGAAAAAGTGGAGAATAAGTGGAGAAAAAGTGGAGAAAAAAATGGAGAAAAAGTGGAGAAAAAGTGGAGAATAAGTGGAGAATAAGTGGAGAAAAAGTGGAGAAAAAAATGGAGAAAAAGTGGAGAAAAAGTGGAGCATCCTTTGGTGCCTTTCATGTGACACTAAGGGGTGCTTAGCTTTGTATTTAGCCAAAAAAAATGAAAAAAAAAATGACGTAGGATTCCCCCTAGTTTTGTAGCCAGCTAGGGTAAAGCAGACGGCTGCAGCCTGCAGACCACAGTTGGCAACCTCACCTTGGCTGGTAATCCAAAACTGAGGGCACCCCACACTGTTATTTTAAATTAAATAAATAATTTAAAAAAAAAACACGTAGGGGTCCCCCCAAAATTGGATCACCAGCCAAGGTAAAGCAGACAGCTGGGGCCTGATATTCTCAGACTAGGGAGGTCCATGGTTATTGGACTCTCCCCAGCCTAAAAATAGCAGGCCGCAGCCGCCCCAGAAGTGGCGCATCCATTAGATGCGCCAATCCTGGTGCTTCGCCCCAGCTCATCCCGCGCCCTGGTGCGGTGGCAAATGGGGTAATTTATGGGGTTAATACCAGATGTGTAATGTCACCTGGCATCAAGCCCTGGGGTTGGTGAGGTCAGGCGTCTATCAGATACCCGACATCACCAACCCAGTCAGTAATAAAAAAAAATAGACGACAAACACATTTTTATTTGAAAAAACATTCCCCAAAACATTCCCTCTTTAACCAATTTATTAGAAAAAAACCCAAATCCAGGTCTGGTGTAATCCAAGGGGTTGCCATGACGATCCACACTGTCCCAGTCAATGAAGAGCAGGATGTTCCCCATTGGCTGGGAGAGCAATGCAGTGACCTGAGCTAACATCAATGGGTCAGCCCAGGTCACTGCAGGGGGATGACAAGTGCTGCTGTCAGGAGCGAGGTACATTACCTGCGCTGATCTCCAGCACTGCCGACAGCCCCTGTCACTGAGTTCAATGACCGGAGCCTTCACACCAAGTCTCGCGAGAGGCCCGTGACGTCACCGCTAGTCAGTCTCGGGTCGGAAGCGAGAGGTGATGTGACAAGCGGCGGCCATGGAGGACAGTGACAGCGCTGAGGTCGGGATGGCGGGACTTCATCACCGCAGGTAAGCCGAGCGGGACCATGTGTGCAGAGTGTGTGTGTGTGTGTGTGTGTGTGTGTGTGTATGTATGTATGTGTACAATACATGCCGCGGGCAGGAGGGGGAGGAGTGAGCTGAGCGGGGAAGTGTCGGCTTCCTGCACGTAACTAGGATAAACATCGGGTTACTAACCAAAGCGCTTTGGTTGGATACCCGATGTTTATCTTGGTTACCAGCTTGTGGCAGGCTGCCAGCGATGGCTCCTGCTCACTGTAGCTGTAAAAAGCCCTGCTTTTTGCTGCTAGAACCGTTCTCGAACGTTTCTAGAACTATCGAGCTTTTGCAAAAAAGCTCGAGTTCTAGTTCGATCTAGAACACCCCCAAAAATCACTCGAGCCTCGAACTGGAGAACCACGAACCGCGAACCGCGCTCAACTCTAGTCTTGACACGAGGAGAGGCAGAAATTAGATTAAGACCCAGTTGACAGTAACACCTTGGTGTGGTATGTGGGCTCAAGTAAATTTGGCCATTTTTATTTACAACGTAACACGTTTTGTGTTTTCTTGGCAGTTATGCATATTCACAATTCAATGTTCACTATTCACATCCTGCAGTTTTTTTCCCTCCCCTTTGAGTGCAACTGTTATTTTGGATAACATAATGACCCAAACACACTTCCAAGACGGCCAGTGCTTTGCTAAAGAAACTGAGGGTGAAGGTGCTGGACTGGCCAAGCGTCTCCAGACTGAAACCCTATGGAGCATCTGTGGGGCCTCCTCAAACATAAGGTGGAGGAGCACTAGGTCTCCAACATCCACCAGCTCCGTGATGTAGTCATGGAGGAGGGAAGAAGATCTAGCGGCTCCTGTGAAGATCTAGTGAACGCTGTGCCCAAGAGTGTTAACACAGTGCTTGAAAATAATGGTGCCACACAAAATATTGACACTTTGGGCACAGTTTGTTGCCAGCGGCATAGACATTTATGGCTGTGTGTTATTTAGAGGACACCAAATTTACAGTTAAACAAGCTGTACACTGACACTGTACATTGTATCACAGGGTCAGATCTTCAGTGCTGTCCAAAGAAAAGGTAAAATATTTCCAAAAATGTGAAGGGGTGTACTCACTTTTGTGACATACTGTATATAGTACGTAGCATGTGGAGGATTTAATGCGGACCATCGGTATACATAACTGGTCAGTGGATAGGTTTATAAACAAAAAAAGAAACGTTAAATGACATCTTTTAATCTTGCTGCTGTCCTCTCAGTGACCCGGGCATTTTCTAAGGGGAGACACATACTTGCTGTTTACTTCATGCTTTTTATGTGGTGTGTATTTTTCAAAGGAAAACCAGAGTAGGAGCACAGCGGGCTGCGGCTGAGGACGCATGGTAGCAATTAGATTTGTCAGGAAACAGATTCTTAGGAAAATCCAGACAAGGAGGCAATTTTTTGACTAATAGTATTCAGTGGCCTTTAGCCTTCAATTAATCCTAATAGGGATCACAACCAGAACGACTCAAATTGTACAGTACAGGTATTTACCCCATAGCTTTGCAGCTCCCATAGAAGCACAAATCCCCGCATGCCTTAGTAGGTAGGCATCCACAGATTGTATAGGCAAAACGGTAATTCTGTTAAAGGGAATTTGTCAGCAGGTTTTTGCTACTTTATCTGAGAGCAGCAAAATGTAGGCAAGGAGATTCTGAATCCAACGATGTATCACTTAGATTACTGGCTGTGAATTTTTACCTTTAGGCATGTAGCAGAGTCCAGACAGCTGTCCCTGCCCCCACTAGGCTTGCAATAAAGATTATACATTGATAGTGAGGTGTCAATCGGATGAGAGGGCGTGCCAGACAACATGAAACGAGACACAGCAAGGACATAAGGACCCAGCTGCTCAAACAAACATAGCAAATGATCAAAAGATCGGACTGTGACAACACAGGCATCCCTGAACCTTCTATATATAATAATAATTTATTCATTTACAGTGCTGGCCAAAAGTATTGGCACCCCTGCAATTCTGTCAGAGAATACTCAGTTTCTTCTTGAAAATGATTGCAATCACAAATTCTTTGTTATTATTATCTTCATTTATTTTGCTTGCAATGAAAAAACACAAAAGAGAATGAAACAAAATCAGATCATTTCACACAAAACTTCAAAAATGGGCCAGACAAAAGTATTGGCACCCTTAGCTTAATACTTGCTTGCCCAACCTTTAGCCAAAATAACTGCGAACAACCGCTTCCGGTAACCATCAATGAGTTTCTTACAATGCTCTGCTGGAATTTTAGACCATTCTTCTTTGGCAAACTGCTCCAGGTCCCTGAGATTTGAAGGGGGCCTTCTCCAAACTGCCATTTTGAGATCTCTCCACAGGTGTTCTATGGGATTCAGGTCTGGACTCATTGCTGGCCACTTTAGTAGTCTCCAGTGCTTTCTATCAAACCATTTTCTAGTGCTATTTGAAGTGTGTTTTGGCTCATTTGTTCTGCTGGAAGACCCATGACCTCTGAGGGAGACCCAGCTTTCTCACACTGGGCCCTACATTATGCTGCAAAATTTGTTGGTAGTCTTCAGACTTCTTAATGCCATGCACACGGTCAAGCAGTCCAGTGCCAGAGGCAGCAAAGCAACCTCAAAAAATCAGGGAACCTCCGCCATGTTTGACTGTAGGGACCGTGTTCTTTTCTTTGAATGCCTCTTTTTTTTCCTGTAAACTCTATGTTGATGGCTTTTCCCAAAAAGCTCTACTTTTGTCTCATCTGACCAGAGAACGTTCTTTCAAAACGTTTTAGGCTTTCTCAGGTAAGTTTTGGCAAACTCCAGCCTGGCTTTTTTATGTCTCGTGGTAAGAAGTGGGGTCTTCCTGGGTATCCTACCATACAGTCCCTTTTCATTCAAACGCCGACGGATAGTACGGGCTGATACTGTTGTACCCTCGGACTGCAGGGCAGCTTGAACTTGTTTGGATGTTAGTCGAGGTTCTTTATCCACCATCCGCACAATTTTGCGTTGAAATCTCTCGTCAATTTTTCTTTTCCTTCCACATCTAGGGAAGTTAGCCACAGTGCCATGGGCTTTACACTTCTTGATGACACTGCGCACCATAGACACAGGAACTTTCTGGTCTTTGGAGATGGACTTGTAGAATTGAGATTGCTCATGCTTCCTCACAATTTGGATTCTCAAGTCCTCAGACAGTTCTTTGGTCTTCTTTCTTTTCTCCATGCTCAATGTGGTACACACAAGGACACAGGACAGAGGTTGAGTCAACTTTAATCCATGTCACCTGCTGCAAGTGGGATTTAGTTATTGCCAACACCTGTTAGGTGCCACAGGTAAGTTACAGGTGCTGTTAATTACACAAATTACAGACGCATCACAGGATTATTCAAACAGTACCAATACTTTTGTCCACCCCCTTTTTTATGTTTGGTGTGGAATTATATCCAATTTGGCTTTTTGACATATATATATATATTTTTTTTCATTGAAGACAAATTAAATGAAGATAATAATACCAAAGAATTTGTGATTGCAATCATTTTCAAGAAGAAACTGAATATTATCTGACAGAATTGCAGGGGTGCCAATACTTTTGGCCAGCACTGTATATAACGCTATTAATACCACAGCGCTTTACATACATCAGCAATACTGTCCCCACTGGGGCTCACAATCTAAGGTTCCTATCAGTACAGTGCCTACAAGTAGTATTCAACCCCCTGCAGATATAGCAGGTTTGATAAGATGCAAATAAGTTAGAGCCTGCAAACTTCAAACAAGAGCAGGATTTATTAACAGATGCATAAATCTTACAAACCAACAAGTTATGTTGCTCAGTTAAATTTTAATAAATTTTCAACATAAAAGTGTGGGTCAATTATTATTCAACCCCTACGTTTAATATTTTGTGGAATAACCCTTGCTTGCAATTACAGCTAATAATCGTCTTTTATAAGACCTGATCAGGCCGGCACAGGTCTCTGGAGTTACCTTGGCCCACTCCTCCATGCAGATCTTCTCCAAGTTATCCAGGTTCTTTGGGTGTCTCATGTGGACTTTAATCTTGAGCCCCTTCCACAAGTTTTCAATTGGGTTAAGGTCAGGAGACTGACTAGGCCACTGCAACACCTTGATTTTTTCCCTCTTGAACCAGGCCTTGGTTTTCTTGGCTGTGTGCTTTGGGTCGTTGTCTTGTTGGAAGATGAAATGACGACCCATCTTAAGATCCTTGATGGAGGAGCGGAGGTTCTTGGCCAAAATCTCCAGGTAGGCTGTGCTATCCATCTTCCCATGGATGCGGACCAGATGGCCAGGCCCCTTGGCTGAGAAACAGCCCAACAGCATGATGCTGCCACCACAATGCTTGACTGTAGGGATGGTATTCTTGGGGTCGTATGCAGTGCCATCCAGTCTCCAAACGTCACGTGTGTGGTTGGCACCAAAGATCTCGATCTTGGTCTCATCAGACTAGAGAACCTTGAACCAGTCTGTCTCAGAGGCCTCCAAGTGATCATGAGCAAACTGTAGACGAGCCTTGACATTACGCTTTGGAAGTAAAGGTACATTACGGGCTTGTCTGGAACGGAGACCATTGCGGTGGAGTACGTTACTTATGGTATTGACTGAAACCAATGTCCCCACTGTCATGAGATCTTCCCGGAGCTCCTTCCTTGTTGTCCTTGGGTTAGCCTTGACTCTTCGGACAAGCCTGGCCTCGGCACGGGTGGAAACTTTCAAAGGCTGTCCAGGCCGTGGAAGGCTAACAGTAGTTCCATAAGCCTTCCACTTCCGGATGATGCTCCCAACAGTGGAGACAGGTAGGCCCAACTCCTTGGAAAGGGTTTTGTACCCCTTGCCAGTCTTGTGACCCTCCACGATCTTGTCTCTGATGGCCTTGGAATGCTCCTTTGTCTTTCCCATGTTGACCAAGTATGAGTGCTGTTCACAAGTTTGGGGAGGGTCTTAATTAGTCAGAAAAGGCTGGAAAAAGAGATAATTAATCCAAACATGTGAAGCTCATTGTTCTTTGTGCCTGAAATACTTCTTAATACTTTAGGGGAACCAAAGAGAATTCTGGTGGTTTGAGGGGTTGAATAATAAATGACCCTCTGAATAAACTTTTCACAATTTAAAAAAAAAAACCAAAAAAACTAAGAAATAACATTCTTTTTTGCTGCAGTGCATTTCACACTTCCAGGCTGATCTACAGTCCAAATGTCACAATGCCAAGTTAATTCCGAATGTGTAAACCTGCTAAATCTGCAGGGGGTTGAATACTACTTGTAGGCACTGTATATTTTTGAATCTATCTTAACCCTTACAGCATGCTGGCTTCAGCTTATATAGCAAAAACCTGCTGACAGATTCCCTTTAAACACTAATACATATCCACTTAAATTGCATTGTAAATAGTAGGACTGCACTAATATTGTCAGACGGGGTTGTCAGAATGCCTGTCCTGTTGTCAGAACCTGAATCATGTAGAAAATCCTCCATTGGACCTGTTTAAGCCTAAGGCCGGGGCCACACTGGGATCTACTGTGATCCTCACATGACACTCGGCTCTCGCTGGCAGCAAAGCGGGAGCCGAGTGTCATGCAAGTATCACTGCGACTGAGGTCCAATCATGCGATCGGACCTCAGCTGCGGGGGGGCGGGCCGGCACTGAGGAGGGGTGGACCGGCTCGGAGAAAGGGCGGGCCGGCACTGAGGAGGAAAGGGCCAGCGCTGAGGAGGGGAGGGAGGGATATATCTCCCTCTCTCCTCCGTAGCCGGCTATTGCCATTGTCGCCCTGCACTCGCAGTACACCGGTGTACTGTAAGTGCAGTGGGATTTTTCTCTCGCCCCATAGACTTGAATGGGTGCTAGAGAAACCTGGATCGCATTACACCTGTAGCATGCTGCGATTGTTTTCTCGGTCCTATTTGGGCTGAGAAAATAATCGCTCATGGGTGCTGACACACAGGATAATATTGGTCCGAGTGGAATGCGATGTTTTATCGCATCCCACTCTCTCTGATTTTCACGCCGTGTGTTTTAGGCCTAATGATAACTCTTTCACTGCTAAGAACATATCTCATAAATCCTTACAAGATGGCAACTCATTAGCAAAGGATGTAAGGTGATGCTTGAATATGTGTGAATCTTTCAGAATGATCCATATTTTTACATCAATATCATCAAAAACTATACCAGATTTTCCCACAGGTCCTAAAAGTGGATGGAGAACCAAATCAAACAAATCAAAAATATTAGACATTGCCATTTTTTTTTAAATGTTGAAGACCAGCCAATATGTCTGTGAGTGGTAAAAGTACACTACTCACAAAAAGTTAGGAACATGTTTGATTTCTGGGGAAATTCATGTAAAGCGTAAAAAAATCGTACAGTGATGTTACCACGACAGTCGGGCATTTACGTAGAGGCAGCAATGGTGATTTCCTCATCTCAAACTATTTATTGAAACAAAAGCCAACACCAGTGCTGGGTATAACCCCCCTCCTCCCCCAAATGCCAGTGTCTCAATAAATTGTCATGTGGCCTTGAGCATCAATTACAGCTGACAACGACGCCTCCTGCTGGTCACAAGTGGAGTATTTGTCTGCTGAGGCATGGCATCCCACTCTTCTTGAAGGGCGGTCCTCAAGTCATTGAGGTTCTGGCGTACAGAGTTACGGCCTCTACACAGTGACTCTACCCAGGTTTTCTATGGGATTCAGGTCTGGAGAAAGTGCAGCCGCTCCGTTTGAGGTCTCAGAGTCTCCAGCAGCCATTCCCTAATGGTGTGACCTCGATGAGCTGGAACATTGTCGTCGATAATGAGATTAAGCCTGCTGTTCACCGTGATCCCAACGTATTGTTATCCCTCTATAAATAATAATAATAATCTTTATTTCTATAGCACCAACATATTCCGCAACGCTTTACAATTCAGGAGGAACATATACAGTTAGGTCCAGAAATATTTGGACAGTGACACAATTTTCGCGAGTTGGGCTCTGCATGCCACCACATTGGATTTGAAATGAAACCTCTACAACAGAATTCAAGTGCAGATTGTAACGTTTAATTTGAAGGTTTGAACAAAAATATCTGATAGAAATTGTAGGAATTGTCACATTTCTTTACAAACACTCCACATTTTAGGAGGTCAAAAGTAATTGGACAAATAAACCAAACCCAAAAAAAAAATTTTTATTTTCAATATTTTGTTGCGAATCCTTTGGAGGCAATCACTGCCTTAAGTCTGGAACCCATGGACATCACCAAACGCTGGGTTTCCTCCTTCTTAATGCTTTGCCAGGCCTTTACAGCCGCAGCCTTCAGGTCTTGCTTGTTTGTGGGTCTTTCCGTCTTAAGTCTAGATTTGAGCAAGTAAAATGCATGCTCAATTGGGTTAAGATCTGGTGATTGACTTGGCCATTGCAGAATGTTCCACTTTTTTGCACTCATGAACTCCTGGGTAGCTTTGGCTGTATGCTTGGGGTCATTGTCCATCTGTACTATGAAGCGCCGTCCGATCAACTTTGCGGCATTTGGCTGAATCTGGGCTGAAAGTATATCCCGGTACACTTCAGAATTCATCCGGCTACTCTTGTCTGCTGTTATGTCATCAATAAATACAAGTGACCCAGTGCCATTGAAAGCCATGCATGCCCATGCCATCACATTGCCTCCACCATGTTTTACAGAGGATGTGGTGTGCCTTGGATCATGTGCCGTTCCCTTTCTTCTCCAAACTTTTTTCTTCCCATCATTCTGGTACAGGTTGATCTTTGTCTCATCTGTCCATAGAATACTTTTCCAGAACTGAGCTGGCTTCATGAGGGGTTTTTCAGCAAATTTAACTCTGGCCTGTCTATTTTTGGAATTGATGAATGGTTTGCATCTAGATGTGAACCCTTTGTATTTACTTTCATGGAGTCTTCTCTTTACTGTTGACTTAGAGACAGATACACCTACTTCACTGAGAGTGTTCTGGACTTCAGTTGATGTTGTGAACGGGTTCTTCTTCACCAAAGAAAGTATGCGGCGATCATCCACCACTGTTGTCATCCGTGGACGCCCAGGCCTTTTTGAGTTCCCAAGCTCACCAGTCAATTCCTTTTTTCTCAGAATGTACACGACTGTTGATTTTTCTACTCCAAGCATGTCTGCTATCTCTCTGATGGATTTTTTCTTTTTTTTCAGCCTCAGGATGTTCTGCTTCACCTCAATTGAGAGTTCCTTAGACCGCATGTTGTCTGGTCACAGCAACAGCTTCCAAATGCAAAACCACACACCTGTAATCAACCCCAGACCTTTTAACTACTTCATTGATTACAGGTTAACGAGGGAGACACCTTCAGAGTTAATTGCAGCCCTTAGAGTCCCTTGTCCAATTACTTTTGGTCCCTTGAAAAAGAGGAGGCTATGCATTACAGAGCTATGATTCCTAAACCCTTTCTCCGATTTGGATGTGAAAACTCTCATATTGCAGCTGGGAGTGTGCACTTTCAGCCCATATTATATATATAATTGTATTTCTGAACATGTTTTTGTAAACAGCTAAAATAACAAAACTTGTGTCACTGTCCAAATATTTCTGGACCTAACTGTACATATCATATACATAAACATATACAAACAAGTAATTATAGAGGATACAATATTTAAAAGGAAAAATGGCAACCCTGCTCGTGAGAGCTTACAATCTACAATGAGATGGGGGGAGGGGCAAGGTACAAGTGTTTATTTAAAATGACAATCCAGCCAGCTCATGGGGGATAGATGATGGCTTCCTGGACCAGTTGGCCAGAGCCTTGAGATGCATTTGGGTGCCATGGAGTTTGACGTGGGGTTATGTTCTGAGAAGTTGTAGAGGGATTAGGTGAAATTAGTTTGGCTAGGGAGTGTGATAGGCCACCCTAAAAAGATGCGTTTTTAGGGAGCGTCTGAAGCTGAGTAAGTTGTGATTTGTCCTAACTTCTTGGGGTAGAGCGTTCCAGAGGTTTGGTGCAGCTTGGAAGAAGTCTTGGATTCGGGAGTGGGAGGTTAGAATTAGTGTGGATGTTAGCCGAAAGTCATTTGCAGAGCGTAGAGAACGGGTGGGATAATAGACAGAGAGGAGGGTGGAGATGTAGGAGGGTGCTGCACTGTGGAGAGCTTTGTGGGTGAGAACAAGCAGTTTGAATTGGATCCTGTGATATATGGGCAGCCAGTGCAATGACTGGCACAGAGCAGAGGCATCCGAGTAGCGGTTGGCCAGATAGGTGACCCTGGCTGCTGCATTAAGGATGGACTGTAGAGGAGAGAGTCTAGTTAGGGGGAGACCAATTATTAGAGAGTTGCAGTAGTCAAGGCGAGAGTGGATCAGGGCCACGGTGAGGGTTTTTGTCGTTTCCATTGTGAGAAAGGGGCGGATTCTAGCGATGTTCTTGAGGTGCAAGCGGCAGGTGCGGGCAAGAGATTGTATGTGGGAGGTGAAGGAGAGATCAGTGTCAAGTATAACCCCCAGGCAGCGGGCTTGCGGCCTAGGACTTATCGTTGTGCCACACACAGAGAGGGAGATGTCAGGTTTAGGAAGGTTAGGAGATGGAGGGAAAAGCAGAAGTTCAGTTTTGGAAAGGTTAAGTTTCAGATAGAGAGCAGACATGGTGTTGCAAACTGCAGTCAGGCAGTCACTTGTGTTCTGTAGTACAGCGGGGGTGAGCTCAGGGGATGAGGTGTATAGCTGTGTGTCATCAGCATAAAGATGGTACTGGAAGCCAAATCTGCTGATGGTCATTCCAATTGGGGCAGTGTAGAGGGAGAACAGAAGAGGGCCAAGGACTGAACCTTGAGGGACCCCAATAGTGAGAGGGAGAGGAGAAGATGTGGAGCCAGCAAATGATACACTGAACGAGCGGCCAGAAAGATAGGAAGAGAACCAGGAAAGAACAGTGTCCTTTAGGCCAATAGAATGGAGCAAAGAGAGAAGGAGATGGTGGTCAACAGTGTCGAAGGCTGCAGAAAGGTCAAGAAGAATCACTTGTAAAGCCACATCTGGAATATAGGATCCAGTTTTGGGCTCCAGATTTTAAAAAGGACATTCAGAAGTTAGAGTCAGTTCAAAGGCGGCTAACTAGCCTACTACAAGGAATGGAGGCCGCCCATATGATGACAGGTGGAAAAAGTTAGATATGTTTAGCTTAGAAAAAAGACATCTCAGAGGAGATCTCATTTATATGTATAAAGACATGTGTGGTCAATATAAAGGACTGGCACATGACTTATTTCTTCCAAAGACAATACTAAAGACCAGGGGGCACTCACTGCGAGTGGAAGAAAAGCGATTCCGGCAGCTAAATAGGAAAGGGTTCTTTACAGTTAGAGCGGTCAGACTGTGGAATACACTACCACAAGAGGTAGTAATGGCAGATACTATAACAGCTTTTAAAAAAGGGCTGGATGATTTCCTCAGTACACAAAACATTGTTGGTTATAAGTGACTTAGGGACATAATGTAGAATTGGTGGAGGAGGGTTGAACTAGATGGACCTAGGTCTTTTTTCAACCTAAATAACTATGTAACTATATGTGGCGGCACAACGACTGGAGTAATGATCGTATTCCAGTAGTAGGGGCTGTCACTGTACCATTCACATAGTGTAGTGACTAGACACACCGGCTGATGCACAGCGCTCTCCTTGAGATTTCCAACATCGTTAGTGGCCATCTTTTCTGCTCAGCGTGACTCTACTTTCATCAGTGAACAGCACTTGTCCCTCGTCTAGCGTAGATGACGCCTGTGCCTGGTGGTGTAGTCAGGTACCTTGCAGGTCATGTAGCACACAGACCATGCAGACGTAAACAGTTTTGAATGGTCTGACATGACACTTGGTGCCTCTCACCTCCCTTAAATGTGCCTGGAGTTGTGTGGCATTCAGCATCCGGTTCCACAGGGCATTGTTCACAATGAAGCAGTTGTCAGTGTGGGATGTAGCCAAAAGACGTCCACTTCTCTTCCTGTGAATCTTCCAGTCTCTCTATATCTCTGTTGCAACCTGCTGATGACACTCAGTGACCACTTCCGTCTGAAAACATCCTGCTTTAAGCCTCACAATGGTACAGTGCTGTTGATCAATGGTTAGGCGTCATCCTAGTCTCATGATGTCAAAATGTGAACAACGTGATAAGGAGGACTGTTTAATACCAATTCTAAATGAACCCAAAAATGTATTGGGTGATTCACTGTTGTGAATTTTGCCCTTAAGCTCCTTCTTAGAGAACAGCAATTTGTGCAAAAAGCCTGAAACATTGAACAGTTGGACATGTGCATCCAGAAGATTAGAGAAGGTCACATTAAGTTCACATGAAAAGGATAGAGGGCATTTTAGGATCATCCATAAATTTAATTCAATGGTCAAATATCTCTAACACTTTTTGAGTGGTGTATGTGAACCTTTAGGGTACCTTCACACTTTAGCGATGCAGCAGCGATCTGACCTGGTCAGGATCGCTGCTGCATCGCTACATGGTCGCTGGTGAGCTGTCAAACAGGCAGATCTCACCAGCGACCAGTGACCAGCCCCCAGCCAGCAGCAACGTGCAAGCGACGCTGCGCTTGCACGGAGCCGGTGTCTGGAAGCTGCGGACACTGGTAACTAAGGTAAACATCGGGTATGGTTACCCGATGTTTACATTAGTTACCAGCGCACACCGCTTAGCTTTGCTCTCCTAGCTACAGTATACTTCGGGTTAATTAACCCGATGTGTAATGCAGCTACATGTGCAGAGAGCAGGGAGCCGCGCACACTGCTTAGCGCTGGCTCCTTGCTCTCCTAGCTACAGTACACATCGGGTTAATTAACCCGATGTGTACAGCAGCTACATGTGCAGAGAGCCGGAGCCGGCAGCACAGGCAGCGTGAGAGCTGCGGAGGCTGGTAACTAAGGTAAAAATCGGGTAACCACCTTGGTTACCTGATGTTTATCTTGGTTACAGCTTACCGCAGCTGCCAGATGCCGGCTCCTGCTCCCTGCTCGCTTCATTTCGTCGCTCTCTCGCTGTCACACACAGCGATCTGTGTGTCACAGCGGGAGAGCGCCTTTGAAGAAAACGAACCAGGGCTGTGTGTAACGAGCAGCGATCTCGCAGCAGGGGCCAGATCGCTGCTCAGTGTCACACACAGCGAGATCGCTAATGAGGTCACTGCTGCGTCACAAAAAGCGTGACTCAGCAGCGATCTCGGCAGCGATCTCGCTATGTGTGAAGCACCCCTTAGAATGAGTAGATGATTTGATAGAGTCAGGTGTTTTCAATCATTGGGAAGACAAACCAGTGTGAGTGGGCAACCTATTGTATTTAAACAGAGGGATCAATCAAAGAGTGTTTTTCACAAGAAATGTTTGTGGAGGTATATCATGGCACGAATAAAGGCTGTAAAATCTTACAAAACAATTACTAAAATTCCACACCCAGACAGATTGTGTACAAATGGTAATTTAAAACTATTATTACCCTCCCCAGGAGTGGTCAACCAAAAAGAGATCACTCAAAGGGCAAGGCACATAATAGTTCGTGAAGTCACAAATAAACCCAAGGTAACCTCTAAAGGTTTCTCTCCTATTAGCTAATGTTCATGTTCACCATCATGAGAACAGTGCACAACAAAGGTGCGCATGGCAGGATTGTAAGAAGAAAGTCGCACTCTCCAAAAAGAACATTGTTGCTCATCTACAGTTTGCTAAAGATCACCCAGACAAGCCAGACGTCTATTGGAACATTTTTGGTTTAAATGAGAAACGTTATATTTGGAGAAAGAAAAACAATGCATTATAGCATAAAAACCTCATACCCTCTGTAAAACATGGTGGTAGAAATATCATGGGTTTGTGCCTGTTTTGCTGCCTCTGGGCCAAGACGGATTGCCACAATTAATGGAACAATGAATCCTAAATTATATCAGGAAATTTTGGATGAAAATGTCAAAACATCTGTACACAAAATGAATCTCAGGAAAACGCGACTCATGCATCAAAAGAATAACGCAAAGCACACAAGATTTCAAGGAGTTGAGATGACGCTGGCTCTTCGGCCCATTTCACACATCTGGCATTTCGCCGGATGTCAGATCCGGCAGGCATGCAGTACAGTACATTCATTTACAGTGGAAGTGTGACACCATGTGGTTGTGTGCTTCATGCACAACCGCATTTGTCCGCATGGTGTCGCGCTTCCACTGTATGGCATCCGGCACTGTATGAATGCGTGCCAGATCCGGCGAAATGCCGGATGTATAAAACGGGCCTTAGATATCATGTTATCAAGCTACATGTACGTGATACCATGGATAGAGGAACAACTAGTCTAGGGAGTGCTCCATCATCTAGCCAAGGCCCTAATTAGCATAGGAACAGCACACTTTATAAAAGCTTTTCAAAAAAAACCAAAACACATTGATTTTAGTAAATAGCATTATACAGGGCTGTTAAGCAGGGAATTTGGCATACACATGTGACTGCTGCAGGGTTGGAGGGCAGAGGGGACCGGACAGGTTCACTTTAACTCTTGTTGCTACACTGCTATTAACACCTTGATCTCCATCTATTGATAGCAAGCGTTAGGTTGGTTGGGCTGTTATTGTGTGTGTGTGTTTTAGGTAATGTGAATGAGAAATATTAGGTAATTGAGTGCTATTACGGTATTTCATATTAGTATTGACGCTAGTTAAATATAAACTGTTTAGTTATGCTTTGCATAATTTTTGTATTAGTACACAGTTTCATCTCAGTTTAGTCACATATACATTCTTACATATACAGCGAAAGGAAAAGTTAAGACATCATTTATTGATTGAATATTGTTAATAGTCAAAGCCGACAATATCTGAATCTGCGTTCATAGAAAGCTTATTGAAAATTTTAAAAACTGCTTCTAAACTTATAAAAGCCCAATGTCGCCCAAAATATTAAAGAACATATAAAAGATAATACCAACATAGACATGAAAAATGTTATTAAAGGGTTATTCCTAAAATATGGTCTTATAATAATGTACACCTATATTTATTACGCACTTATCACTTACGACCTTCAGGCTCTATTTACCTTCCAGTTGTCACTGGAACAGTCGTTTAGTAGGTCAAGTGGCAAGGGTCGATCATGTGCAGAGCATTCGCTCTCAGCTGGCATCATGACAAAACAGCTCTACTCTGGAAGAAAGGTTCTCCTGGGAGGGATGATATCATAAAATGGTGCAGAGTCATCTTTATTAGGCTATGTTCACACTGGGTGTTTATTAGCTGCAGCTTTGCCTTGGTTTTATGCAAATCCATGCTAATAAAACGCTGCTTTTTACAGTCCCTGCAAAGTCTATGAGATTTCTGAAATCTCATGCACACACACACACAAACACGTCAGGATTTTTTCTTGACTGTTTTGTGAACCGCCTCCGGTTTTGCTGCGTTCTGAAAAGAATGAACATGTCAGCGCTTTTGCTCCAGTTTTTCACCCTAGTGACAGGTGGACACACAGATACCCTGCAAGTCCACCTGTCACTAGATACCCGGAATTGATCCAGGGTATCTGGCCGGCACTTAAATTGTGCTGGGGATGGGGGATTGGAGCAGGCGTGCTATATTTACCGAATCCCCGATGCTGCTGTACGCTTCCGCGGCTCCTTCACTTCCCCGCTCATTCCATATTCACTGTTTTCATCTTTGATTGGTTGCAGTCAGACACGTCCCCAGCATCTGACTGCAACCAATCACAGGACTGGTTTGTGGGTCTAGCGTAGAGAATGAGTGAGACGCTCATTCAGCGGTGAAATCACTCAGACTATTCCCGATGACAGGTATCGCCAGCTGTGACCGGGAATCACCTGAGTGAAGTTACCGCTTATTGTATGACTCATTCATTCTCTGGAGTTCACAGCGGGCAGGCCAGTTCTATGGCTGCTCACCATGATCTTCAGATATAGCAGAGCTGAATCGCCGTTTAAGCTGGTGTGGATTACATCAGACCTGCAGGGGTGATTATGGGGTTAATAAAGTGGTGAAAGAGGGGGATTTTTGTAATTTTATTTCAAATAATGGATTTTTTCAGTGTTTGTGTTTATTTCTATTCACATTACAGATTGGTGATGGAGGTGTCTCAAAGACGCTGCCATTACCAATCTAGGGCTTAGTGGCAGCTATGAGCTGCGATTAACCCTGTATTATCCCGATTGCCACCGCACCAGGGCAATTCGGGAACAGCCGGATAAAGTGCCAGGATTGTCGCATCAAATGGATGCGACAATCCTGGGCGGCTGCAGGCTGATATTTTTATGCTGGGTCTTCCCCAAGCCTGAGAATTCCAGCCCCCAGCTGTGGGCTTTATCTTGACTGGGTATCAATATTGGGGGGAATGAACGCTGTTTTCTTTTAAAGGATTTATTTAAATAATTAAAAAACAGCATCGGGTCCCTCTTATTTTGATACCCAGCCAAGCCAAGATAAAGCCCACAGCGTGGGGCTGCAGCCTGTGGCTGTAGGCTTTATGTGTGCTGGGTATCAAAATATGGGGGAACCCTACGTAATTTTTTTAAAATGTATTTTTTTTTTCTGTACGATAGACAAGCAGACTCCAGTGGAGCGGGTGGGGGGAGGTCGGGGGAAGCAGTGAATATGCATGAGACTGATGAGTGGTACCGGAAGTAGGAGGGGCCGCGGGAGCAGGTACGGATGAGCCTAGAATGTATGGGCGCCTTCCAGGTTAGTGGGCGTGATCGGCTTGGTTAGTGAGCTTGGAGATGCTTTCTCCCTGCCACTACAATCAAGCTTCGACCCCCATGTGATAGGGGCCTGTCGAAGCTGTCATAACTGAAAGTAGCGCATACACTCTAGCATCTACCGAAGACTTGTAAGTATAGCGTGCTTGCTTTTTTTTTTTTTTTTTTACTACCAAAGTGCCGGATCCAGGTCAATCTCGGTCCAGCCCAGCACTCTGGTACTCTTGAACCCTTGCTGGTCTTGACATCACATAAAAAAATGCTATAAAAATGCCACAATCAAATGCCACCAAAACCGCAGATGACTCCCTGGAGACATTCTGCCACAAGATTAGGTTTTGGTCAGGAAAAAACGCTGCAAAAAAGTCCTGTGTGAACATAGCCTAAAGGCTACTTTACACGCTGCGATATCGGTCCCGATATCGCTAGCGTGGGTACCCGCCCCCATCTGTTGTGCAACACGGGCAAATCGCTGCCCATGCCGCACAACATCGCGCAGACCCGTCACACATACTTACCTGCCCGGCGACGTCGCTGTGACCGGCGAACTGCCTCCTTTCTAAGGGGGCGGTCCGTGCAGCGTCACAGCGACGTCACTGAGCGGCCGCCCAATAGAAGCGGAGGGGCGGAGCTGAGCGGGACGAACATCCCGCCCACCTCCTTCCTTCCTCATAGCGGCTGGGACGCAGGTAAGGAGAGGTTCCTCGTTCCTGCGGCGTCACACATAGCGATGTGTGCTGCCTCAGGAGCGACGAACTACATCGTTACTGCTGCAGTAACGATAATCGAGAATGGAGCCCCATGTCACCGATGAGCGATTTTGCACGTTTTTGCAATGATGCAAAATCGCTCATCGGTGTCACATGCAGCAACATCGCTAATGCAGCCGGATGTGCGTCACAAATTCCGTGACCCCAACGACTCCTCATTAGCGATGTCGCAGCGTGTAAAGCCCCCTTTAGGCTATGTGCACACAGTGCGTTTTTCGGATGCGTTTTTGAACTCAAAACTGCACGACTTTGCTTCCCCAGCAAAGTCTATGAGTTTTCATTTTTGCTGTTCGCACACAACTTTTTTTTTTAAGCTGCGTTTTTGAGCTTAAAAAAAAAAATGGACATGTCAATTCTTTCCTGCGTTTTTCTGCGTTTTCCCCCCATGCAATACATTGGAAAAACGCAGAAAAACGCAGAGATCAAAAACGCAGCAAAATGCAGCCAAAACCGCACCAAATCGTGGTAAAAACGCATGCGTTTTTTTGCCGCGGGTGCGTTTTTGTGCGTTTTTAGCGGCCAAAAAAAATTCACACATACAAGGACAAACATTCAATTGATGTAAAGGAAACTGGACTTAAAGGGAACCTGTCATCAGAAATTTAGCTTCAAACCTAAAAGTGTCCCCCTCTGCAGCTCCTGGGCTGCATTCTAGCAGGTTCCTGTACGTTTTGTGGCCCCTTTTAAACCAAATCAAATACTTTATAAACTTGTACCTTTTGCTATGTAAATTTTGTAAATTGTCCATGGGGCGGGCTCTCTGCTGACCGTTGCTGTTCCTCCAGCACATTGACGCCGTCCCCCCACGCTCCATTTCATCCATCAGGACGCCGCCCACTGCGCCCGAGGTGCCGCCCACGCCAGGATCGCTGGTGACGTGTGTCACAAGCACGAGGTTATGGGCGGCGCTGTGATTGCATCGCAAGTGCCCGCCCATAATCTTGTGGACGCGCTTTCCCCCACTGCCTCCAGCGTTCTGCGCAAGCGCTCGCCGGCCAAATGACCCGACGTCACCTCCTTCCCATCTTACCCTGCAGCAGGGCAAGATGGGAAAGAGGTGACGTAGGGTCATCTGGCCAGCAAGCGCTTGCGCAGAACGCTGGAGGAAGAGGGGAAAGTACGGTCACGAGGTTATGGGCAGCACTTGCTGATGACACTCACAGCGCCGCCCATAACCTCATGCCTGCGCTAAATGTCACCAGCGGTCACACGTGCACACAGTGCACAGTCCCGCTACAGTCGCACAGCGCATGCGCGGGACCATGGGTGCCCAGGGGCGGCGTCCTGAGATATGAAATTCAGCGTTGGGGGGCGACGTAAATCTACTGGAGGAACAGCAACGGTCAGCAGAGAGCCCGCCCCCATGGACGATTTACAAAATTTACATAGCAAAAGGTACAAGTTTATAAAGTATTTAATTTGGTTTAAAAGGGGCCACAAAACGTACAGGAACCTTGCTAGAATGCAGCCCAGGAGCTGCAGAGGGGGAAACTTTTAGGTTTAAAGCAAAATTTGATTCCCTTTAAACTGCCCAAAGAAAGGGGGACAAAAAAAAATATTGTCCTGAAGAAAAAAGAGCTCCAAGAAACACTGTTGTGAGTGGATTCAGAGAGTGAATGCTGGATGGGGAAAATCCCACATTAAATCAAAACGTTAGTGGTTCCCAAGCTTACAAACTGTAGTCTCCACAAGGGGAATTTTGTCCAAGCAGGGACACCAACATGGTGTATAGTAGTTAATAATAAGCCCAGCTACAAAATGGGCAGGGAACAACAGAAATAATACTACTAGGAAATATAAACCCAAATTAGAGTAACAACCAATCATTCACCATAAATATGAACATAAAGTAACCAAGATAATGAAAAGTAGAAAGAGTAAATGGTTCCCAGTTATACGAACTGTGGTCTCCAAAACGAAAAAGACAAAAAGGATAATCAAGGCATAAACACAAGGCAGAGTAAAGGGGGCTTTACACGCTACGACATCGCTAATACAAACTCGTTGGGGTCACTGAATTGGTGACACACATCCGGTCGCTGTAGCGATGCCGTTGCGTGTGACACCTATGAGCGATTTTGCATCGTTGCAAAAATGTGCAAAATCGCTCATCGGTGACATGGGGGTCCATTCTCAAAAATCGTTACTGCAGCAGTAACGAGGTTGTTCCTCGTTCCTGCGGCAGCACACATCGCTCCGTGTGACACCGCAGGAACGAGGAACCTCTCCTTACCTGCCTCCCGGCCGCTATGCGAATGAAAGGAGGTGGGCGGGATGTTACGTCCCGCTCATCTCCGCCCCTCTGCTTCTATTGGGCGGTGGTTCAGTGACGCAGCTGTGACGCTGAATGAACCGCCCCCTTAGAAAGGAGGCGGTTTACCGCCGGTCACAGCGACGTCGCCAGGCAAGTAAGTAGTGTGACGGGTCTGGGCGATGTTGTGCGGCACGGCCAGCAATTTGCCTGTGTCGCACAACAGATGGGGGCGGGTACCCACGCTAGCGATATCGGTACCGATATCGCAGCGTGTAAAGTGGCCTTAAGGCTAGTTTCACACTTGCGTTGGGTTGAATCCGCTGGGTCCGTTGCTGCGTCGATTTGACGCATCCGTTATTTTTGTGTTGTCAATGGATGCAACGGGTCCGTTATTTCACAAGAATCCATTAGCTGATTCCTGTGAAATAATGGACCCGTTGCATCCATTTGGTGTCCGTTAGGCGTCCGTCTAATGCAATGCGTCGGCTCCGTTATTTTTTTTTTTCATTTTTTTCATTCTGGCATGCTCAGTAGAAATTAGCGGAATCCAGCGTCGGATTCCATTGTAAAGCACTTTGCAACAGAATCCGCCACCATAGGGATCCATTATAACTATTGACGGATGTAACGGAATCCGCCGCTCGGCGTCACTTTAACGCAAGCAATCAACGTTACATACTGCGTTAACGGATTCCGCTGTTTTACAAAAGGGCGGATTGCGCCAGAAGGTAATTAACGCAAGTGTGAAACTAGCCTAAGCCACATAAAAAGAATTTTACAGATGAGGACACAGAGATAAAGTCACATGACCAATTGCAGAGAGAACTGGGAATATTCACTCTCTGAATCCACTCACAACTGTTTTTCTTGGAGCTCTTTTTTCTTCAGGACAATATTTTTTTTGTCCCCCTTTCTTTGGGCAGTTTAAGTCCAGTTTCCTTTACATCAATTGAATGTTTGTCCTTGTATGTGTGAATTTTTTGTGGCATCTAAATTATTTTCTGTTTCAGATTGATTATATCCCTTATTTTTTAATTATTTCCCATACATGTATATTTAAATAAAGAATTTTTTCCCTTTTTACATGTTTTTCTTGGTTATTATACTCACTCATTATAGGTTTCTATTACTTCGAGTATAGCCACTTTCTTTATGCTTTGGGCTTTTTTTTTTAGTTTTTTTGAAGGGAAAGATATAAGGGGCTCTGTTATGAGGAGCTGAGACGAAATATATACTGGAAAGACAAAAGGTGCAATGGGGTCATATCTCAGATGATGAATAAGGAGGAGATAATTGGATTTGCTCACGTGGAATGGTTGTGAGAAGTCACAACCACTATGAAGGCTTGAAACATGGCTGCTGCAGTCCCCAAGTGAAATGGTCGCAGAGTAAGAAAATAAGGGGTTAAGACCAAGCTACCATGGAAAGAAAACTGGAACACACAATTAGTCCTGGGTGGTGATCTTTAATTCTATACGTTTTGGAGATGATATCTCCTTCCTCAGGAATATGATCACAGATGTACCTCTGATCATACTCCTGAGGAAGGAGATGTTAAGATATGCTGAAAGATAGGCTGTATTCAGGGGACTGAGAGAAGGTATATACTGCAGGATTGGCCGTGTAAAGAGGATAGATATATGACAAGAGGGGCTCTGTACTCAGGGGAAAGAAAATATGATATTTGGTTAGAATATGGCTTTCAACCGATACATTCAACTGAAACTGCTCTAACAAAAGTCACCAATAATCTACAACCCTCCAAAGCAAAGTGACACTACTCTGTCCTCCTTCCAGACCTGTCTTCTGCCTTTGCCACTGTGGACCATTCCCTCTTGCTACAGATTCTCTCACATTTTGGGATCACAGACTTGACACTATTCTGGATCACTTCATATCTATCGGACCGTACCTTCATAATCTCCCTCTCTCACACTACCTCCTCATCTTGCCCTCTATCTTTTCCCCAAGGTTGCGTTCCAGGACCTCTGCTGTTCTCCATCTACATCTTCAGGCTGGGACATCTCATTGAGTCCCACGGCTTTCAATATCACCTCAATGCGGACGATACACAGATCTACCTCTCTGGACCTGATATCACCTCCTTACTAACCAAAATCCCAAAGTGTCTGTCTGATATCTAATCCTTTTCTGCTAGATTTCAAAAACTGAACACAGACAAAACAGACTTCAGCATTTGTCCCCATCTCATTCGACCACCCCACCTGAACTATCCACAAAGTCAATGGCTGCGCACTCTCCTCCGTCCTACGTGCTCTTTGTCTGGGAGTAACCCTAGACTCTGCTCTCTCCTTCAAGCCACATATCCAGGCACTTTCACCTCCTGTCGACTCAAAGTCAAAAATATTTCCCGGATCCCTACACTCCTTGACCAAGAATCTACAAAAACACTAGCGCATGCCCTCATCATCTTCCGCCTGGACTACTGCAACCTCCTGCTCTGTGGCCTCCCTTCTAACCCTCTCGCACCCTACAATCTATCCCAAACTCTGCTACCCGACTAATCCACTTGTCCCCCTGCTATTCACCAGCCTCTCCTCTCTGGCAATCCCTTCACTGGCTTCCCACTGACCAAAGACTCTGTTTTAAAACACTAGCCATGACATAGAAAGCCACCCACAACTTGTCCCCTCCATACAGCAGTGATCTAGTCTACCGATACTTACCTGTATGCAACCTCCGATGTTCACAATATCTCCTTCTCTCCTCTTCCCAGATTCTCATACAAGATTTCTCCCGTGCCTCCCCCACACTCTGGAACTCTCTGCCCCAACATATCAGACTCTCGCCTACCGTGGAAACCTTTAAAAATAACCTGAAGACCTATGTCTTCTGACAAGCCAACGTGCAGTAACCCTCAGTCCACTATACCACTGCACGACCAACTCTACCCTCCCCTACTGTATTCTCACCCATCCCCTGTAGACTGAGCCCTTGCGAGCAGGATCTTCTCTCCTCCTGTACTGGTCTGTGCCTTGCATTGTTCATGATTATTGCACTTGTCTATGTATGCCCTTTTCACATGTAAATCGCCGTAGAAAAGATGGTGCGATCATAAATAATAATATTCTGCAAGATGGGACTCTGTATACAGGAAATAAGATTAGTTGAGCTGTGTTTGTTGCCTGATGATGAGAGAACAACAATGTAAAATAGTAAATGCCACTCTCTCTCGATACATGTGACAGAGGATTATCTTCTGTTATATGCATCAATAGATCAGCATTTACAGTGTTACAAAACTGATCTGTCAGCAGCAGGCAACAGCAGCTCTACACTGCCATTCTGGAAAAGTGCAGGAGAGTTAAGCTCCGTTAGAACTAGCTAATGATGTAAAACCACACTGCAGCTAAACTAATCTAGATGGCAGAAGCTAAAATTGGTCACTAGGGGACTGTTACAGGGGCATAATGTGAATTATACATTTAGAATAGCTTGCTTAAAATTCAGAGGTGGGGCTAGTCAGGAGCACATGAAAGGGAGAGAATGGTCTGCAGGACTGAGGAGAAGCAAGTGCTGCTGGGAAATGCAGTTTTAGTATGGATACACCGAGGTGCAGAAAGAGATGAAGAAAGACACAAAGGTACATGAAAAAATGAAATGTTGGATTTAGTCTATATACCGTGTTTTCTACTTTTTTTTCCCACCGAAGTAAGCGCTAGGGCTTATTTTTGGGTAGGTCTTATTTTTGGGTAAGCACGGTTGGGGGCAAGTTTACTTTGTAAAAAAAGCAGACTCCCCTTCCCAGGAGACTCATAGTTATAAGACCCCAGACATCTTCGTGGCTCCCAGGTCATCCTGCAATTGTCGTCGGGCGCTCCCAGCAGGTATGCTACACGCGGTTCTCCCCTGCTTCTGGCCGACAGTCATATACACATCAGATTGTGCGAACACACTCATAATCAAATATCAGAACACACACACACACACACACACACACACCACATCCGGCAAAACACATTGCTTCCGGTCAGCAGGGGAAGATGGAATGCAGTGCAGTGGAAAGCATGAAGGTGATGGATCGCATCCATGTGTTCCACCACTGATCTGCTACATGCACTGCTACATTTACATACACACACAGACTATACACATTACCACATCTTGTAGCTCCTGATTGGGACCTTAACGCAGACTGTAGGAGTTGAGCAGTTGAAGGACCTTCTACTGAATTAAATGAAGGACATTTCAGATCATTGATCAGTCACAAGACCTGAAAGGTCTTGAAATTTCTTGAGTGAAATGTCCTTCAGCTGCTCAGATCGGGCAGCATCCGTTCCGGTCCAGTAGCTTCGTCTTCTGCTCCGCACCGATCACATAGATCTGTGCGCGGCAGTCGAAGAGAGGGCAGCTCTCTCTGATCGGGGAGGACGCAGTGTCACTGTTCTCCATCACTGGAAGCCTCCTCCAGGCTATAAGATGCACACACTTTTTAGCAGGAGTTTTTCTTACTAAAAAGTGCATCTTATAGTCTGAAAAATACGGCAAAAAGACAAGAAGGCCGGGATATGGGATGTGTCGGGCGGCACATATGTGTAGATCTAGTGCAAGTTATAAAATATACATTTTTTTGTGATATGAACAAATGTGAGGCGTTACACAATCCGGATTTCATATTCATTTATATTTACATCATATCATAGATGTACATATTTACAGATTTAGCAAAATAAAGGTATTTTTTTTCGAAATTGATTCAAGTGCATCTATTTATAATTATTTATCATATTAAATAGTAAATCACCCTCAATATAAATTATCCCCCCCAGCCCACCCCCACCTCCGTATACTGGAAAGGCAGTAGCGTTCTTCGCACAATAGTAGTACTGAATTCATATGGATATATAGGATTAATTATTCACACGGCAACATATTTATACACGTAAACACGTTACAGGAGAGGACATGTCCGTGTGAACCGGTCAAGGTGCTTCTCGAGTCCTGTGCTGCTTCTTAGTAGTTCAAGTCCAAGTTCTCTTGTTCTTCTGTTTGTCTTAACATCAGCTGCTGCTCGTAGTACAGACTTTTTGCATAATTTATCTCTTGGGATATTTTCACGGCAAGTGCCTCAGATTTTACATGGACCTGAAAAAAATTTAAAAAAATAATTAAATAAATAATCAGAAAAAAAAAATAAAATTGTGTCTGCTTTTTCCCCCCCAGAAACAGCGCACACGAGTAAGGCCATGTCTGGAATTGCAACTTGGCCCAAATATAAGTGAATAGTGCAAACTTACCCATGAGGAAAAAAGAAACAATATTAAATAACCCCATTTAAGAGTAAATGTGATCTGAAGTGAAAGTTCAATTTTAGGAAAACATCACCCAGTATGTTACCAGAAGACTTCGGATTAAGCGCAGAGAGCCTCTTTGAAGTCTGAACAAGTGCACCCATCTTCTGAGGAGCACTGATGCTTATGATGTAGCTGGAACAGACAACGCGCATGCGCGAGATTTCCAGGACTTAGCGGTGACGCCGCTCTTGGAAATCATTTTATCACACCCACAAGGGCTGACTAGGGGATTCTCAGTTGAAGGGATTAACCAGGACCATTTTATTTATTTTTTTTCTATGGGGAAAAAATGAACAGGCAGGTAGTTGCTAAGTATCTGCCTGTTCTACCTGGTGGCGGCTCATTAACCGCTTTTGCTGCTCAATGTCAACAGAGCAGCTCTTCCTCTTCTGCGCTGTCAACGGTGCATGACTGCTGACATCATGCTGTTTCACAGCTGGTTCCCTGCAGTTAGTCAGCGGGGAGCTGTCTGTCAGTCAGCATGATATCGGCAGTAACGCACAGTCAACAGAGTTGAAGAGAAGCAGCTGCTCTGTTGACGTAACGTCAGCAGAATCACCGGAAAGAGCAATCTGTGACTGCTCTGTGAGGCATAAATTGGTACCGCGCCCGCCAGGCAGGGAGTTAGCAACTACTTTATTATTAGTTATAGTACTAATTAGTTATATACTTTAGCTATTAGCTCTAGAGGCCGCTTTACACGCAATGACATCGCTAACGAGATGTCGTTGGGGTCACGGAATTCATGACGCACATCCGGCCTTGTTAGCGACGTTGTTGCGTGTGACATGTACGAGCGACCGCTAATGATCAAAAATACTCACCTAATCGTTGATCGTTGACACGTCGTTCAAATCCCAAATGTCTTTTCTGCTTTTGGACGCAGGTTGTTTGTCGTTCCTGAGGCAGCACACATCGCTACGTGTGACACCCCAGGAACGACGAACAGCACCGTTACCTGTGTCCTCCAGCAACGGGGTGGGCGTGTCTGTCATGCGGCTGCTCTCCGCCCCTCCGCTTCTATTTGATGCCTGCCGTGTGATGTCGCTGTGACGCCGCACAAACCGCCCCCTTAGAAAAGAGGCTGTTCGCCGGCCACAGCGACGTCACTGGGAAGGTAAGTCCGTGTGACGGGTACTAGCGATATAGGGCAGTGATTTGCCTGTGACGCACAAACGACAGGGGCAGGTGCGATCGCCAGCGATGTCGCTGTGTGTAAAGTGGCCTTTAGGCCCACAGTAAATAGCCCGGGATATCCCCTTTAAATCCTCCTGCAGTCACTAATGTTCCAGGAAAGACACTATGCCAAATTATAAAAAGAAACACAATTGTAAAGTGTATCTTAGCTCACAATATGTATTTCACTAAAAAAAAAAAGAAAAAAAAATACACAAAAAGTGTCCATATCTTTTGAAACCCGTAGTCCTACACATACAAGAGCACAGTATATTTTAGGCACCCGATTCAATATTGTTACCACCATGATGGGTGATCAGGACGACAAAAAACGGCAGACAGTGGCTTTATATTTAGCAGCTTCAGAAATAATGTATCCAACAAAAAATGGAATGCAATATATAGTCAGCATGAAAAACCTCTTACCATGGGTTTCTGGTGGGACGGCCCTGGTATGGCTATCCCACTACTTGTTGTTTCGGCTTTCTTTGTTAGCTGAACATATATTTTCCCGTGGTCTTTTGAAACGAGACAGTGATAGAGATCGTCATACTTAATTTCCAAAAAGATGGCGTCACGGTCCACGTACTCGCCCCATTTCAGAAAGTAGACCGCTTTGGATGAGATGAGCACACAGTAGCTGTCAATGTGTTCAACAGCGATGAAACTGTAAAGTAAGAATAAGAGTGTCAAACAAAGGAAAAAACAGATGTAAGGGTAAGTTCACACAGTGCGTTTTTCGCAGCGTTTTTGCGCAGTTTTCGGGTGCGTTTTTGCTCAGAAAACTGCATGACTTTACTTCCCCAGCAAAGTTTATGGGTTTTCATCTTTGCTGTCTGCACACAGCGTTTTTTTTCAGCTGCGTTTTTGTGGTGCCACAAAAACGCAGCATGTCAATTATTCCCGCGTTTTTCACTGCGCTTTTCATCCATTGAGTGCAATGGGATGTTGAAAGACGCAATGAGAAACGCAAATAGCTGCGTTTTAGTGCGTTTCTAAGACCAAAAACGCAGCTATAAACGCAGGAGGTGGGTAGTAAAGTGACATGTACAGGAAGAGGATTCCTTCTGTCAGTAAACACAGAAGCGTGAAACCTCCCGGTACCGTCACCGCCGCTTCCACCTCCCATCATGTGCATGTATGGTGCCGTGCGGCGCCAAGTTCGGGCGGGCGGTGGAAGCGGCTGCTAAATCAAAAGTGAACAGTAAAAAAAAAAAAGTTATACTCACCTGTCTGCAGACTCCCGGTGCCATGCCCGCTCCCATCTCCTCCCGGTCCCGCCGCTCAGGGTGTGTGCAGTCTCCCCGGGTACGTATGCCTGCAGGATGAAGGACCTTGCGATGGATCACCTGATGCAGTCACCTGACGCATCAGCTGATCGTAAGTCTCGGGCTGACGCTGGCGTTAACCTGTCAGCGGATGCGTCAGGAGACTTCATCCCTGATTACCGGCAGCTGCTGCAGCGATCGGACGGGATCAGAGTCCCGCCCCATCGCTCCAGGAACTACCGGTAATCAGCACATAAGTGAGTATTTTTATTTTTTTCTTTTCTTTTGCACTGATGCATCTGCTGATTGTATAAACGGCTTTTATACAATCAGCTGATGTGTGATGTGATTCAGGCACTTGAACCTGACACATCATCTGATCGCTTTGCCTTCCAGCAAACCCATCAGATGATATTGGATCCGGATTGGACGGCGCGGGACCCTTGACCCAGGATTACTGCGGAGGGGGGTTCTTTATTTCAATAAAGATGGAGTCACTAATTGTGTTGTGTTTTATTTCTAATAAAAATATTTTTCTGTGTGTTGTGGTTTTTTATCTTTACTAGAAATTCATGGTGGCCATGTCTAATATTGGCGTGACACCATGAATTTCGGGCTTAGGGCCAGCTGATAATATACAGCTAGCCCTAACCCCATTATTACCCAGTGAGCCACCCGGCATCAGGAAGGGCAGCTGGAAGAGTTGGATACAGCGCCAGAAATGGCGCTTCTATGAAAGCGTTATTATCTGGGGTGGCTGCGGACTGCAATTCGCAGCGGGGGTGCCCAGAAAGCATGGGCACCCTGCACTGTGGATTCCAATCCCCAGCTGCCTAGTTGTACCCGGCTGGACACAAAAATGAGGCGAAGCTCACGTCATTTTTTTTTAAAAATTATTTCATGAAATTCATGAAATAATTAAAAAAAAAAAGGGCTTCTCTATATTTTTGGTTCGGCTAGCATACAAAAATATGGCGAAGCCCACGTCATTTTTTTTTGTTTGGGGGGGGGCAAAGAAATCCTGCATACAGTCCTGCCTGGAAGGAGGATGCTGAGCCTTGTAGCTCGACAGCTGCTGTCTGCTCTCCTGCATACACTATTGGATGGAGGATGCTGAGCCTTGTAGTTCTGCAGCTGCTGTCTGCTCTCCTGCATACACTATTAGATGGAGTATGCTGAGCCTTGTAGTTCTGCAGCTGTCTGCTCTCCTGCATACACTAGTGGAGAATGAAGAACATATTGAAGAAGGAAATGACATCAGACCTTTTTTTTTTTTGTTCACTGATAAAAAACACGCATAAAGACGCAGTGAGCAAAAACGCAGCAAAAAACGCACCAAATCGCGGCAAAACGCGCGCGTTTTTTGCCGCGGGTGCGTTTATGTGCGTTTTTGCCGCAAAAAACGCACAAAAACGCAGCGTCAAAAAAACGCAGTGTGTGAACCTAGCCTTATACCGCACTGCCAGGTCATCTGATTAAATACTGCCGGGGACAGGAGGAGCGACAATAACCACCAAGACTCTGTACAGTGAGGCTCACCAGAAGGGAAACAGTCCAGCGAAGATCATCATAAGAAAAGGTAGAATCATGGCACACACTACTATGTAAATCCTTGCTTTATTATAAATGCATGAAAGGTGAGAGAGTCCGAGACCAGATGCTGGCACTCCAGAGGACAACGGCCGTTTGGTGTTGCTGCACTTCTATGGGTCCTGGGATCTACACCACACCCTGTCTATCAGTGTGCCTTACTCCTGGTGGGCATTAAAGGGAACCTGTCACCAGATTTGGCAACCATAAACTGCGGCCACCACCAGTGAGCCCTTATATACAGAATTCCAAAATACTGTATGTAAGTGTCCAGGCTACTGTGTAGAACGTAAAATCACCTTTATTATACTCACCTAAGGGGCGGTCAGGTCTGATAGGTGTTGCTGCTCTCCGGGCCTGCGCCTCCTCTCTGCAGTGAGCGCCGTCCTCCTTTTTTCTGAAACCCGTGTGCATGACACATCCTATGTCATACACACTGACCGGAATTGAGGTCCTGCGCAGGCGCACTTTGATCTGCCCTGCTCAGATCAAAGTACTGTAGTGCACATGTGCGGGAGGTCTTTAACCTTTCCTCGCGCCTGCACATCTCAGTACTTTGATCTGCTCTGCTGAGGGCAGATCAAAGTGCGGATGCGCAGGACTGCGGTGTCAGCCTGTGTGGATGACGTAGGACGTGTCAACCACAATGGGCTGTGTAGAAGGAGGACTGCGATCGTAGCAGAGAGGAGGCGCTGAACCGGAGAGCAGCGACACCCATCGGACCGGACCGCCCCTCTAGGTGAGTATTATAAAAGTGATTTATACTCTCTACAGAGTGGCCTGGGCTCTTATATATGGTATTCTGGAATGCTGTATATAAGGGCTCATTGGTGGTGGCCACAGCTTACAGGGGCCAAATCTGGTGGCAGGTTCCCTTTAAAAGGCATTTTCTTGGATGACAGAGGAATTTGACAGCAGACTTCTCATTTCACCAATAAGACACATCATGCATGGTTATGGGGGGAATGAGATCTAATCGAATGTTTAATTGACATCTCCCCTTCCTTATACGTCTGTGAACATGTCCAATAAAGTATGTACGATTCCTGGAACAAAACAGGTGGCTAAAAAGTCTTTTTACAGAGGTTCCAGTGAATAGATTTAGCCTCCTGGCCAGATACATGTGGAATGTTACCAGCCATGTTTTAGACAAGTCAGCGACACAAAAGGTGACATTGCTGACGGATAAGAAGCTGAAAAAATTAGACCCATTAGACTGATAAAAATCTGTGGTACTTACAACTCATCCTGGATGTTGTCTGTCAATCTGAACAGCTGCTCCTGTCCCTCAGCCTGGGTTTCAGAGTACCTCGGAAGAAGACCCTGAGGACTTGTGCAACAACGTGGTCTCCTTACCCTCTGAAATTGCATTCTACAAAGACACAAAAAGGTTTTCAACTATTAGACATTTATTGAGTTAAAAGTGTCCTTCTTTCATAAACCTAGACCAAAAAGTGACCACCGATGGTGGACACCACCAGATGAAGGCAAAACGTTGCAAACTGAAGAGTAGTAGGATTTGTGCAACAATGAGGCCTCCTTACCCTCTGAACTTGCATTCTACAAAAGGTAGAAAAAGGTTTTCAACTAGTAGACATTTATTTAGGTAAAAAAAGTGTCCTTCTTTCAAAACCTAGACCAAAAAGTAACCACCGATGGTGGACACCACCAGATGAAGGCAAAATGCTGCGAACTGAAAAATAGTAGAATATTTTAGAGTCCTGGAAGGATTTTCGAGATTCTGCTGTTAAAATTGCCAATGTTCTGTACCTTAAAAGGATCAGAGCCAAGCCGTAAAAGAAAATCCATCCAACACATACTCAAACGTTTCCGTAACTGGCTTTTACTACTGGCAAATATGACATTAATCTAATGCAAAGGGGAGAACAAAGAACACCAAAGATCCCGCTCCGTGAAATGTAACTCTCCCTCTCTCCGTTCTATTGATTGAAAAGGAAAGGCCATAAAATATATTCTTGCATATGGAATAGCATTCACTGGGCTCCCAAATTTAGTATTATAAGGAATGTATACAGAGGAAGTGGGGGAGAGGGGAAAATCAGACCCGAGAACAAAGATACTTCTGTATCCAGCAACTCCTGTTAGCATAACATTCAACTTTGGTAATAGAATTTGTCACTAAGGACCCTCAAGTGTAATGGGGTTTTACACTTAAGGTATTTCTCCGAGTGTTTGAATGAACGGTGTGGATTGTCACCGTCCGTCAGTGCCTGCCAAACTGGTCAGTTTGGTCTGGAAGATGAGCCAGATTCCACATCATGTCATTCTTTTTTCTTATAAACTACAGTCTGTTCCGCTGTCTCAAGTTTCTTTCTGTAAATAATAAGAAACACTGATGAATCTCGAAAAAAAAAGTTGAAAATTTGAAAAGCAGAACAAACCGTAGTGTGGCGCACATCTGTGTTACATTAAACGTGCACTCAATAGATTTTCTGATTCTTTTTTAATGAGAACACAAAGGCAATACAAGACAGAAATGCCCCAATGTCTGCCGGCCGCAGCGGGGGAGAGCGCGGCTCAATGAAGAGACAAAAAGAGACCGGGGATGGTGTCAGAAAGTTCAAGCACGGGGACAGAGCCTTACTGTGAAGAGGAGAAAATGTGGAGGCTTCAGCCAGGGACGGCTTAACACAAATGTCCATACTCCATGGTGGGTATTGCAAAATGTGAGGCGGGAGGGAGCGGAGGAAATATCGACACCATGTGCTTCAGAGATGTCATAGATCATCCATTACTTATTGGAGTGGGATTCTTGGTTGAAGCAAAATAGTGGTCGTCACTTCATTAGATCTGCTCTAACTACTGTCTTTAAGAGGATTTTTCCTGAATATACCATTACCATAAAATTCTAGTCCTCTGGCACAGAATATTTCACTTTAGACCTATAAATTGGCCAACTGGGACCTGTACAATGGAAAAGTTGACTGTTCTCAAGTTGCCCAATTGACCATCATTGCGTGTTCCTCGTGTAGAATACAACATGACTTGCCAAAATAAACTAAACCTAAATAAACTAGAACACAACAAGTTTGCAGGACTTTGTGGAGCTGTTAATTTCTTTTGTCCCGCAAATCCTTTATTTGGCACTTTTATGGACAAAGCACAGGTTATCATAAAACAGCCAATGTCTAAATTCGACTTGCCATATCAAGGAACTCACCGAATCATAAGATGATAGTGTTGGAAGGGACCTCAAGGGCCATCGGGTCCAATGCCCTGAGAGTGCAGGTTTTCCTAAATCATCCAAGCTATGTGTTTATCCAGCTTCCGCTTGAAGATAAGATTTCCATTGATGGAGAGCTCACTTCTTTCCTACCATCCATTGATGGAAAGCTCACTACCTCCCCTACCACCCATTGATGGAGAGCTCACTACTATCCATTGATGGAGGGCTCACCTCATCCCTACCATCCATTGATGGAGGACTCACTACCATCCATTGATGGAGGGCTCACTACATCCCTACCATCCATTGATGGAGGGCTCACTACATCCCTACCATCCATTGATGGAGAGCTCACTACTATCCATTGATGGAGGGCTCACCTCATCCCTACCATCCATTGATGGAG